>NW_027466489.1:640000-1200000 GCF_050575085.1 Anarhichas minor
AACACACGGCAGTGCACCGGTTAAAGACTACACACATGTATCCTCTGATGTGATTGGTTGAGTGGGCGGGACTTCCGGCTTGGCAGGTTGGACATAAAGTGACAGACTTCACCTCCTTAAAATTGGAAGAAAAACCGAAGGACGACGCGTTACAAGTTGTAAAACAGTAAGGAACCCACATGAGACAAATAGGCTGTGAATAGTCTGCGTGTAACCTGAGATATAATCATGTTTACAGTACATAATTAGCCTTAATGCTGTTACGCTGAAAGCAGCCAGCCGGCCAACCGAGTCGTGCCTGTAGTTTGGGAAATACGATGCTGCGTTTACGGTAGGCTCGTAAAACGGTAAACCGAAGAAGTTAATCTGAGATAATGGTTCGCATAATTTCTTTACCTTATCAAAACACATCACCAACTAGATCCTCAACTGTATTATTAAGTCGTATTCGGGCTGGTAACTCGGTTTCATTATCACTTTGGAAAAAAGAGCCCATAGTTTTCAAGGAACAGAACTTTTGTTTCGGCAACGAAACTATTTCCCCCCTCACGTGACGTCAGTCTGTGTCACGCTACACTGTGGCTCCGTGCTGTAGTGATCCACCACTGAGCCAGTGGACATGAAAGAAGTCACATAATAAAATACTTTTGTTATTAATATACTGAGTTATAAATGTGAAAGGACCAACAAAGCATATAGTTAATAATTTAGGCCCGCTATGCTGTAATCATAACTCTGTACTTGTGTTACATGTTCAACCTTGTATTGATCCACAGTAAACACATGTTGAGCTGTGCCTGCTGCTTCTTCTTCGTCAAAGACTTGATGGATTTACCTCTTGATCAAAGACATTTTTCTTTAAAATAATAAATATCAATAGGTTCTTTAAATGCAAAAAATCCTCAACGCATCAATGAAGTCTCTTGTGGGCATATTTGCAATACTAGTATACCAGTTAAATGCACCGACGTTTGGCTGATAGCTGATAAATTAGTTAGACAGAACAATAAGCTGCAAATATTAATATATGAAAAACTGTTTTGATAGGCATTCATTAACTCATTAAGTTCTGACATTTTATAGACAAGACAATTGATTTAATAATTGAGGAAAGAAACTTCAGATTGATAAATAATGTAAACTATCATGGTTTGCAGTCCTACAACAGTGAGAAATTGAGTTCAAATGTTGGCATTTAGGTTTGCAGTGTTCCAGTTAGACCAGAAACGCATCACTGAGTCAGTTGGAGTTCACCTGGAGTGGAAGACACCCGAGGGAGACACCTGACCACCACGGGGCTAACACAACTAATGGACTCACGTTTGTGCCTGTTGACGGTGTACAATCACTGTCCAGGCCTTTGCTTGTCTCTGGAATGTGGGATTAAACATAAATGGAAAAACACAATTGCATCAAGTCCTTGCAGGAAGGGTTTGGCCTGAGGATCAAAGCCAGGTCCCTCTGGTAGTCAGGCAACAGATGTAATCATGTTGTGGTCTAAGAGGTTTGCCGTGGTTTTAAGGACGACCTGTGCTGTTTTTTTGGAGGTGTCCTTTTTCCCCCAACAAGCTCTTATGGCTTTAACCATTGACTGAACAAACACAGGAACATCTACATTTGAATATTTCATTAAAAAAAAAAAAAAACACCAGGCAGAAATTATATACATACATTATTCTAAGATGAATATTTAATGTTGTGTAATACATCGTTTTGATTTGTGTCCCAGATTGTAATGATTTTCAGACATGGACGACATAAACCTTCATTACCGCTTTCTGAACTGGAGGAGGCGAATTCGAGAAATTCGTGAAGTGCGAGCAGTGCGATACCGGGAGCGGCTCAAAAGGATGCTGAGAGACGGAGACGTGCTCAGGTAGCAGTGATGAGCGATGAGTGTTTGAACTGGAGACACGGATTCCTTCTGTGATTTAGTCCCTCATTTAATGCTAGAGCTGTTCCTCCGCTCGCTAAATCAGCATCCCACTTTGTGATGATTACGGTCATATTTAGTGTTTTTTTCTTGTTGCATTTCCTTGTAGATATCATGGGAATTCAGATGAAGTCGGCTGTTTTGTTGCAGCCAGGCCATTGTCGAGAAGAAATCGCTACTTTGAAGTAAGAGTTTTTCTTTCAATCCATCACTATTGATACGACAATTAAGAAAACCATACCTCTATGTAATACTTATAAATAAGCTTCATCAGTCCAACAGGTTTTCTGCACACAAATCAATAGTTTTTTGTGGTTTGGTTGAAAAGTTATCGGTCGATAATGCAGAACACCACAGAAATGAAGGAGCTTCTTGGAGCTGGAAATATAACAAATTCACCACAATTCATTGGTTATCGAGTACCTGAAGTATCGGCTCAGATACATTTCAGACAACAACATAAAAAAGTAAAGTACGACTATTTTATAAAAACATTCTGCAGCATATTTGAAACTGTCAACAGTGGCCCACATCTTTTTTTCATTTCCTGTGAGTAGAAAGTAATAAAGTACATTTGTTTTCTGTCAAAATAGTGTACTGTGAATTAGTATATAGTGTTTACTTTTATATTGTTAGTATTCATTATGGATTTAGGACTCGGCCCTTGTTCCGTGTTGATGACAGGAGGCTTGTCGGTGTGTCTCAGTGCTTGTCTTCATTGCGCTGAGCCATCCTGAAAAGGAAATCATGACACTTACCTGAGAACCGCTCTTTTATGAGACACAACGATCTCTCAGCTTGGACTTATATTCTGATCTATATTGTTTGCTGGGACTGAAAGTACAGTGAGTACTGAAGCTAATGTTGTTTCTTCAAGTCATATGCCAAAATAATTTATACTAAAGTCAGAAGCAATGTGTCAGCAATTAAGTCCCAGCACAGAAAATAGCGATAGATTCACCTTTGCATGCTGTACATCTCCTCCTGACGCACTGTTCAGTCAACGTGTCTCTATATCTGTTGATCACATGCTTTTTGTTATTGTAAAACCTCTGTGATTAAAGTGAGACAGCAACATATTTTTGGATCAGAGGAGAAACCAATTAAAAAGAGCTGAAGTCTTCCAGAAACTCAGTAAATGTATTCGCTAGGGTCGCACACATTCCCTGCAGTTTGTCTGCAGAAAGTGTGTGTTATTAGCATCGATTCACTTCACCCAAACAGTGTTGTGAGTCCAGCCCCATGTCGTTACTGTTGCTAAGCCTGTCAAGCCTTCCACCCTAGCATGGAACATGCGTCGCTTGCAATGATAACAAAGGAAGATTTTGAGCTTAACATTTTCTGCACGTTTCAAACCAACGAGTCCTTGAGTTCAGGAGGCGACAGACAAAAAAAACAGGATTCACATCTCGAGCAAGCAAGCAACCATTTTGGCACCTGGAATTACAGATGTTGTGGGGAGATTTTAATCAGCTGTAGCTAGCTAGCTCATTGAGATCATGTTAGCTCCATGAGTAGTTTGGAAACGTCGTTTCAAAACGTGAAATATGCACTTGATGGCTACTTGCATGACATTGTGCTAAAATGCCAGCAACAAAGTGTACACCACTACGCTGTTGACACCAGCTGAGTCAGATTGTTTATTTGTAAACAGCCCCAGCTAGCAGCCAGTAAAACAGCCAGTATGAAGGGTCAATACTGTACTACATACTGTAGCACAGCTGCTGCATACAGACGCAGTGTATTCGAGTTTCGGTCGTGCTTTCGACGTGATGGATGTACTGATACGATCTGATACAGGGGCTTTCTTATCTCAGCCCTGGCAAACTGGTTTCACAAAGCCAAATAAGTTACAGCTCGTTACAAATGGTGTTCTGGTTTGTTTATTTCAGTCCTCGGTAGTCTAGACACTGTAGTGCACAAACATCCCAGGACTGACTGTTCCTCAGAATTAACCGTGTTCAAACTTGCCTGAAACACACTCACACGCATCCTGCTCACGTGTAGTGAAACAGTAACTAACCCTCTCAACCTTTTTACTTGCGTGTGCTTCGTCCCCGTGACTCACTTCGTGGGAGCCACGTAGGAGGAGGAAAGGGGACGATTTGCGTCAATGAGCGTATGTGCTAATAACTGTTAGGGAAGGGGATGCTGATTGTAGATCTGGCAGTAGATTTTAGGGTTGATCTGCATGTTTTACACTGACACAGAAAAAGAAAAAGGTTACTTCTCACTCTCAGGAGGCCAGCGTTGAGGTCATGGGAAAGAACTTAAGAGTTTCTTCCGCTCCTTGTCCTGGATTTGCCAGCTGTACTCCGATTGCAGTGCTTCCATGTACGGCTCCCTAGGGATGATGTCATATGGTCAGTATTCGGTTATGATAACAACGGTAAAGGCCAGCTCTTTACCTCAGGGTTTTCACTTTGAACCGACAGGCAGCTCTGTACAAAAGAGATGCTATATAGTTTCAGGTTGGTTTGGAAACTCTATGAAGTGAAAAGAGAAGCAGTGCCAACCCAAAAGCAAAATGTAAAGGCAAGTTAAAAAGCCCGACGGAGCCGAGACAGAAAGCTTTTCTGGCAAATGAAACTGCATCCCTCAAGTGGGCCCTTTGAAATGTCACCTTGTGTGATGTTCCTATCATAAAACCTGTATAACTAGGAGGTTAACTGTCGGATTGATTGCCATGAAATTGTACACAGACATTTGTGGTCTGCAGAGAATGATCCCCTCTCACTTTGGACACCGGTAGCAGCACCAGCGTCAAAACTGTATTAGTCCAGTACTTTACTTTATGACTAAATGTCGGCAAAACTAATGACATTCCTATCAGCCTCAGTTGTGCTTTGTGTTTAGTGGTAATTAGCAAATATTAGCCTGCTAACATGCTAAACTAAGATGGCAAATCAACATCTAGCATTAGCATTTAGCTCAAAGCATAAGTACAGCGTCGCAGAGCAGCTAGCATGGCTTGTTCGTTGAAGTATAAAGTAGTGTTAGCTGGATTACTTTGCTTACATAACCTGTTTATTTGTAACCCTAACATACATTCACTGTGCGTGTTCTTTGATTCATCTCAGTGGGTGACTCACCCCATGTGTGACAACAACAACCACCAAAAGACAATAATTCTGTGTCCTTCACCCTCGCTCCCCTCCTTTCATACACTTCCTCTGCCTCAACTACGTTTGTTATAAAAGCCTCCCACACATGATGTGTAATAGGGAGCCCAAGGTTGAGTCTCAAAGATGTTTCGAGAATTGAATGACTCCTCACAATATTTAGAAGAAACTACGCTTTGATTCTCACTTCTCCGAATCTCAGGTTGTTCACAGAATTTAATGACACCCTTCCGATTAAAATTAAGTGAACTTGGTGAGACTACTGTTTTAAGACCAAGATAATCCATTTGTGGTTATTCAACCTGTGGTGTTTGCAGGTGACCATCATCGATACCGGAGTGCGGGGAATGATTGCTGTTGGTTTGGTGCCTCAGCTCTACAAGCTGGACCATCAGCCCGGCTGGCTCCCACACTCTGTGGCTTTTCATGCTGATGATGGCAAGTATGTGACAAGGATGCTTTTCTTTACATATACTATAGACTGAACATGTTGTTAATGATACATGGAGGTCCAGAAAATAATAGCCATATGAATGTTGAAACAGGTTCATCATTCCACCTGTCCATACGTACTGGTCGTTAAGAGATCCCTTCTTTTAGAGAGACTTACATAGAGGGAGATGACACAAATGAGCTGTTGATTTTGTGCCATTATTTCCTTCATTTTCTTACTGTTTCTTACTGAATCTTTTCTTACTGTTACTGGCCCCATTTTCTAGATATAAGATTGTCCAGAAAAACTCCAGAAGATAACGATGAGCCTTAATGATTAGCCATTCAACCTCCCATACGTGTCTCTCCACAGGCTGTATAATGGCAACACTGTAGGACAGCAGTTTGGTCCAAAATGCTGCAGAGGAGACCGAATCGGCTGTGGAGTTTCTCTGGACTCTGATGATGGACAGCTAACTGTGTTTTTTACCAAAAATGGCAAAGAAGTAAAGTGCTCTGTTAACATCATATCTTTATTTCCTGAGACAGAATTTATTCAGCCATTCAACAAATATATATATATATATATATATATATATATATATATATATATATATATATATATATATATATATATATATATATATATATATATATATATATATATATATATATATATATATATATATATATATATATATATATATATATATATATATATATATATTCCCAGCTAGCGTTCCCTGAACAATACTGTGTCTGATTGTGTGCCTAGGTCGGCAGTGTGGACATCCCAGCGTCTCCTGACGCTCTCTTCCCCGCAGTGGGAATGCACTCTTTGGGAGAAGAAGTGCTGCTGGACCTGAACGCTGAATGGGGGACGGAAGAGGATGATGGACAGATGATCGTGGATAGTCATGAGGAGGACTGGGGCCGTCTCCATGACATCAAGGTGACCGGCACGGTATGTCCTGTTGCTGAGAGATGTGTATATACTAAAAGATGTTCATCATGTCTTTTACCAATTAGACTGTAAACAGTCAGGGACATAAAGTACAGCATAAACATGTAGCAGGTTGTCTCCCTATTTAAATGTTCGCGATGTGTAGTGATTCACTTGTATCAGTAGGAGGATGACGCAGAGGAAGAGTCTGTGTACACAAGATAATTGGTATGTTATATATCAGAAAGCTTTAATTAAGGTTGTCTGCTAACTGATGTTGTTAGCTTGACTCCTCAAGGTACATCACTTGTTTGAGTCACTCCATCGCTCCTGTATTTCATTCAGTTTTATCCATTAGTTCCCATTAAGTCCTGGTCTGTAACAACACATGTTTAGAATTTCATTTCAATATGTATGATAAAATATTATATTTATTTTGGGGTTAATTAAGGCAAAGTGCAAACGTTTAGATAGCAAGTCCTAACCCCAAATCCCAGATGGTCGATTCAGAAATTCAGACGTAAATATTAGCTTTTGCTAAATACCTGATGGGAACAGACCAATACTTTCTCTAAAGTACTACTTGACCTCCTCTCTCTCTCTCTCTTTCTCTTTGTTTGGGACTCCACCCCTCCCTGTGACGCAGTGTTTGTGTCTGACTCAGACGTTAAACTATACACATAAAACCTGAATAGATAAAGGATGGGAGGGGAACGTAGCGCTGCAGCCCTTAGGCAGCACCTGTATGCCACCCGCACATTTAATTATGCTATATTGCTACAAATGTCCTCTCTGATCATCTCGCTGCAACTCATCAATTACACATCTGCACCTCTTAGCAGTACATGGAAGCTGTCGGGACATAAAAACAAAACATGTAATAACTTTGGAATTTCAGGGCTGATGATGGATAGCATAGTGTGCTTTGATATTTTGTTATTGTCATATATGTAAGGTTTTGGATTACAGGGTTGTGCTCTCCAACTATCAGGCACCCTCTGTTTCTGTTTTGTTTTTTTCATCTACTCGCATTTGCACCGGAGCAACTGTTTACTCCTTGAGGTCGTACTGTCACGCTGCCAGAAAGGGAAGAGAAGAAGGCGAAGTTCTCTGAAAACAAACCGGTCTGTGAAGGCTGATGGATGAGACTTGGAATATATTTTATTTATTTTAAGTGGGTGTATGATTTTAAGATTTAAGCAAACATTATTATTCTTAGTGTTGAAGTGACAGCGGTTGGGTTTGATGAGCTCAAACATGTCAAATATTATGGGTCTATTTTTTTAATCTCACTCTTTGTTAATGAAAGAAGTTAACTCTGCTCTCCATGTTAGTAATGGCGTGTTGAGCCTAGACAGTCACGCATGACTTTTATCTTCAGACTCTTTGTATTGTGGACCCAAACAGTTCGGTGCAGGGATGACGAACCAAAATCCTGCCCCCGCTTTTCCAGAAAAGAAAGAATCGTATGATGTTGCAAGACCTAGTTTTTAACCTCATCATCTAACATCCCTAACAGGATAACGTGTGAATAAAACATGCTCTCTCAAAACTGAGAGGGAAGCAGAGACCGAATCTGAAGCTATCGCACTCTTTTGTTTCATTATAATAATTTGAATAAACTCTTCCACTAGTTTTGTTGTGATTTATCTAAATAATAATAAGACTCAACTCAATGTTAGGTTCTTAAAGCATGCGTTTGGATGAATTTGCATGGAATAGCAAATACATAAAGTATTTATTGTCGCACCGTTTGAGCTGTTTCAGAAAAAAACTTAAGTGCTGCAGGCGAGTGGAACTGGGGCAGGGCTTTGTCTCTCTATATGGGCCAGATTAAACCGCTGCATTATCAGCTGTAACCACCATATGAGAGCAGTTCACAGCGCCGGCCGTGAGCTAGCCAGCGGGGCACAATAACATGAACTAACATGCACTAAAAGGAACGCACGGCCGGCCCGGCTGTGTAGAGAAAGCACAGAGAAGCTTGTGTTACAACAGAGGGAGAGTGAGTTCATCCACTGCTAAGATAGACATTACTCCTCTTTTCTGCTTTATTAATGCTCTTAATAGTGTATAGATAACCTCAAAGTGAGCTAACATCAGCCACCAGATGTTTCTAGATAAGACTGTACAACCAAAACTTCTGGGTATATTAAATTGAGTGTGTGTGTTTTTATTGATTTTTTTATCTATAAGACTAAAATGATGCTGACATGTTATCGTCTCACAAAGTTGTTGTGCCTAACGCGTAGTGTTTGCAGTAACACCACATCCAGCAGCATATGAAGCAACATAAGGGTTTATTTGGGGAACATGTTTTCGGCTACCCCATAGATATATATAATATAACCAGTTTTCACTCTTCTTCTAGCTCTGTTGGTCGCGATAAACCCATGAGAGAAATATCTGTCTCATTACCTGCGAGATGCTCCGCTGTGTGATGCTAACTCTGTCTGTCTGCTGAGCAGGTCACTGAGTGTGTCTGTGTTATTCCCACAGCTGCTGGAGTACGTGGGTAAAGGGAAGAGCATCGTGGACGTGGGCTTGGCTCAGGCCCGCCGGCCTCTCAACACACGCTTCCACTACTATGAACTGGAGATCACAGATGCTGGAGAGAAGTGTTATATTGCCCTGGGGCTGGCACGCAGGGTACGAGCCTCCTCCTTTTTAGTCCTCACCATAATGAGCACATGTCATTATCATTGACACGCTCCGTTACTTACTGCACACTCTGCGGTTATCTGTCGGTAAAGAAAACCTCTCTCCCCGTCATCGCTCTCGCTCATATGCACCGCTGCGCTCACTGTTTCCAGTCTGAGTGATGGATGACCGAAAGAGCAAAAGCTAACGACAGAATAAATATTCTCTCATTTTACCCCCACATCTGGTTTTCCATAGAAAGCAGGTTGTTCCGTTTGCATGTCAACTAGAACACTTGCAGTCAAGTATGTGATAGGTTAGTTATGAGATGAGCGCATCTGATTATTTTGTCTCAGATTCTGTCGGTTCCTGCTTTATTTTGCTTCCTTAGTCACCGTGCACAAGAAGGGGTGAAAAGAAAACAATTCCTCAGGCAAAGCAATTAAAGGTTGATGTCCTAATTAATCAGGTGTTATTAAATCACAAAGGATGACAGCCATCGATGATGCATATTTTGGAAAAAATAAGTTTGGTCTGAGAGAAGACTTGTTGAATGTTGACACATCGGAGATGCATTCAGCTGCCTTTGCCCTCGCATGAACTCGTGCACGTCCCGTCCAATAGAAATATGAAACGGCGTAGTGTTGGCTGAGGGAGCAATCATCGTGGCATTCAAACAACAGATATGAGATGAAGTGTGGCTCTGTTATTGCCACAGTCGGCAGGGAGTCTCAGTTATTGGACGCTAATTGATTGAGCTTGATTTTTTGCTAATCACACTGCTGTTTTGCCAGCTGCACCGGTGCTCACAGCCTGGGAGGTGGTGGGTAACTGTTGCATTAGGCTCCCCTTGACACCTCTGCTGTTAGTTGCTGTGTGTGGGCACGTTGCGCCCTCGGGTCGGATGGCGTGGAGAATAGAGCTCTGTCATTTTGCTGGTTGTTTTCCTGGAATTGTTTTTCTCGATGTGTGTCTGCGGTTCCGGTGAAGCATTATAAATCCATTAAACGGTCATTCCTGAGGTTTTGTACCATGCCCCGTCATCTCCAGTCGTCTGATGGGAAGCGTTACCGCTCGCTACAGAAATCAAAACAAAGGTGTCTGTCTCTGGGTAACACATGCTTTACAGTTTATAGTTGCTTATATTGGATGAAGAATCAATTGTTTTCGGTGCATTCCTTTTCTCTTGTGTTGCTTTGGGGGAAAGTCTCATTGTCTCTTTAATTCTGTGTTTTTTCTTCAATCTTCTTTTGCTTTATCTGCCTTTCCCATCTGTTGCTGTGCCCATCACTACATCAGTCCTCTGCTTACAGGGGCTTATATGATTTCTACTTAGAATTTACAACTTCACTGTAAAGGGAATCTCTTTTCTTTCAGGAATCCCTCCCTTCGTAGAAAGCCGCTGTAGTCTAGAGGTGATTTAGCTCATCAGAGTCGCATTGCTTGGTGAAAGATGATGTTAATTTAGATGTTTGTCCATCACACCATATTTGTAGAAATAACACTTTTGTATGCCCAAAGCTAGATAGAAAATATGGGAATAAACAAGTACGGTGAGCAGACTTCTTAACTAATGCTCCCCATCATCCAGAAACACTGAGAACATTTGGAATGGAGTTGCACTGTAAATAGACCTGGCCCCTGAACAAATTCCAGTTACAAATCACTGTAAATACTCTCAATTAACTGTTGATCATAAATATTGACATAATTCCAGCGTCCTTGCTCAGACCACAAACCATCTTCAAACCCGGCCTCAGCTACAGACCTGCAAATGTTTTGTAACTGTGTCTTAGACGGACGCTATCACGGTGACAAAATCCGTCCACAGACATTAAACACTTGGCAAAGTACTCAAAACCTCTTCTGTTGAAGTTCCTGCTCCACCACATTTTGCCGTGAAGACACACACAGACTCACAAAGTGAAAACAATACCAGCGTCGTTGATTCGGCTGGTCATAAAATGGATGGAGACATTAATGAGACTAGTTGATATCCAATCACAAGGTGTCATTTTCTCTTCTGTCTCACAGGACTACCCCAAAAACAGACATCCAGGTTGGAGCAGAGGGTCTATAGCCTATCATGCAGGTGAGAGTTGGCTGATCCTGATGGTAATGGCACCAAATTGTCACCCGTGTTTCTGGCCATGGAAGAAAGTACTGATTTGTATTTTATTATTATTGTTTGCCATTTTAGAAACAGACGTCATCTCGTGTCTTAATTGTATCGCACTCTCTCGTGCATGTGACATACAGCTCTGATCAACGTCCCTGTTGTTCTGTGTAGATGACGGAAAGTTGTTCCAGGGCAGTGGGGTCGGGGACGCGTTTGGACCACGCTGCTTTGAAGGGGACATCATGGGCTGCGGGATCATGTTCCCGCGTGACTACAGCCTCGATGGTGGAGGTGATCATCTTCATATTGTTTCCAAAGCACTGTGCCTCATCATGTACAACCTCTAATAGTCTTTCTATTTCTGTGTCCGGGTTCTTTCAGATGACGTGGACGACTGGGACCTCGATGTGATTCCCAAACCCAGCGAGGTTCAGAATGACTTGTATGCAAACAATGAAGATGAGGAGGATGAGGGAGAAGAATTGGAAGGGAGGAAGGTCACGGTGAGATGCTGTCAAATTCTTGGAATATAATACCAGGGAGTCTTCCTCGCTTACATACATTGTCTTCTTGCTGTCCCCTTTTGTGTTTGAGCAGGTGTTCTTCACCAGAAATGGAAAGGTTGTGGGCCGGAGGGACGTGGCCTTACCTGTAGGAGGCTGGTACCCCACGATTGGCATGATGAGCACTGGGGAGAAGGTCAGAGTGGACCTGCACCCCCTTAGCGGCTGAGCAGAGAACGGAGGAATGGTGGAGCTCTACTACATCTTTGGAGATCAGATAACAAATATTACCTCCACATCAACAGGCTCCAAGATGTTACTTGAAAAGTCACTCCAGTGTAGAAGGTGACTGAGACTCATGCTGTAAGAATGATCAAATTTATTTATGTTAATATAACATGCGTGCCTCAAAGAAGTACTTTATAATGAAATGGTTTTACAGAAAAGCAATAAACCAGAGGTTTGTGTTGGTGACACACTATTTTTGATAATTTCATCACACAGAGTGTAAACTAACATAAAATACCAAAAGAAAAGCGTCTCACCAGAATAATGAATGTAAAAATGCAATCAGAGCAGACCCCAGCCTACACATGGACCCTTTCATCAGCAGTAAATATGTAGCAGCCCTCTCACAGCCTGCTGCACGTCTTCCTAACGACGGTGTGCTACTGACACTCAGTGGTGAGTGAGAGTGGTAGTCTGAAAAAGAATGCTCAGAAAATCCTCCAAAAAAAGAAGTGGCGCACTGAATGAACCGTGAGTTTACTCTGTGGAGCAATGTCCGTAAAATGAGCTGCTTTACGAGTGTCGTTCTGTACGAGTATGAGTGCTTGGTTTGTGCAAGCCACATGCATTAGGAATTATGTGATAGTTAAGTGTAAGAACGACTTGTTGAGGTTAAATCTAAAACATTTAACTGTTACGTTGGCGTAAGATGTTTTAAAAAGCAAGCTTCCAAGTCAATCATTTATGACGAGCTGTTGTCTTTTTTTTATTCAGGTATGATTTTGACCGAATGGTAGACGATGTACTCTCATGACAAACATGTAGGTCGTAGTCACTCCAAAGCTTTTTAGAGAAACATTTGTGTCTAAAAGATGCGACAGGTAAACCCAAATCATGTCATATGATCGCTTTGATTTTGTTTTTCCAGTATAGAGATATTTGGTGTATATAGTTTATATAAATAACATAAATGTAAAATATACATCCATATACAATAAACGTGTTCTCCGAGCACATATTTCAGATTTCCTAATAGACACACAAACAAACCCAAATAATGCCAAACTTAGTGGAGCCTTTTTGATACAAAAAGACACATTAGAAGTCACGATATTGAGTGTATTGTCTGTAGATCACAGGGTGTTTTGGATGAAGTGGACACCAAAGTGTCTCAAAATGGAAAAACTATGAAGAGCAACTCAAAGCCTGTCAGGAAAAGACTAATTAAGGACATAACATGGTAAAGAAGTACATTTTCCACTAGTTCAATATCTTGAAAATGAAGCCATACTGTAACTATTATTTGCTGCTCTCAGGTGTATTTGAAAATCTAAATTAAGTACCTTGTCTTTTCTATGGTTATTGCTGTGATTTCGCTGTATGTTAAAGTCAACCATCGATTGCTAAAAATCTGTAATTCGTTTTTTGTTTTTGGTCAGAATGAATCTGTTTTTGACATTGAATACTGTTAAAGTAGAATACTGACTCCACTGTCAATAGTAAATGATTGTTTTCATATTGTGACACCAAATTGTACTCAAAACACCTCCTTTTACAAAGATTGTAGCGATAAAGGAGGTGCTTCTGCAGATTTCTGTGATACTAGTTCTGAATTACTCCTAAAAATACCACAATAGGTTGTTAATTGTTACTGCAACTTTTAGAGGATTTATTTACTATATATTATCATATAGTTTCCATTTCATATTAAATCTGACATCAACAGATGTAAGGACTTCTTCAGGCTTAGCCTGCTGTTAAACATTTGACCTAATGAACAAAGTGCCTGTGTGAACGTGTCCAGTCTGGACCCTTAATAAATGATCCATGTAGGTTTTGGAAATGGACGTTGGTTCATGTTGACTCATGTTTGTGGAACCACATTCACACTGAAAACCTCCTTCTACACCGCATCCTGAAGGCGCCACATGTCTATGAACTCTGCAGGTCACTGAAAACACCTCATTGGATCCATGCTGGCCTCTGAATCTTGCTTGGAAATTCAATTGAATAAGGAATTATTGCATCCATTAAGTGCCCCCACCCCCCCTGGTCAGCAGACAAGATGTAAAGACTTAATGTTCATGTGATGCTCAACTGCTGCTATTTGTGTGCCGAGCAAACACTCTGCACATCATCATATCAGCCTGTACTGTAGACAGGGTGTACTCATGTTTGTTTTTTTCACTTTCCATGGTCTCCTTCTGCTTTTGTCCGTCTACCACACACTTTTAAATGTAACCCTCCTGTATCTTTAGTGTAGTTAATCATGAAGGAAGTCCCTCTCAATCCAGCCCTTGTGTAGATCCCATGTTGTTTTTTTCATGTTGTCTTTTCGTGTGTACCCCCTGTCTCTTTTCATTTGAATCAATCAGGTAAACATGCCAAAATTGATTTAAAAAAAATAAAGAATATTTACACCCTGCTTCGACCTTTCCTGTCGTGTCAAATTTAATTATAAAGAATTACATTCAGTGCTGTCTCCTGAATTTAATTGGTAATATGATCATCTTAGATGTTTTGTAAAAAGCAGACTGAATATTTCAATCCCCTAAACATGGTTCAAATTATGACTTTTTAAGGTTTAAACCTTGATAATTTCATATAGCAGGCTTTATAGTTATTAGTATTTTTTTTTTAAGTGATTATATTTAAAAGCTGTTCAGAGAAGCATATAATTTACAGCGTGTTTTGGGCTTGATGTTACAGACATTCTATTCAACTATTCAAATTTAAGGACATACAATAGTGGTTCTTGAAGTTCAATAGTATGCGCTGCCTCTAACTAATTACATAAAGCAAGAAATCTCTGTGTGTAAGTGGGTATACACTTTGCATATCTGGAGTCGAAAACCGTTCATCCGATGTCGGCCTACTTCACACTTGGGGGGCATTGCTGCAATTTGGACACGTTCAGTACCATTCAACTTTTAATAAACAAGCACTCTCATTGCAGAAGCAGGGCGAAGCTTCAGGACTTTGCAGACTCGAGCGTGTCGTCCACAGCGGGCCTGATAGTGGAGCAGATAGTAGATTAATCGTGCAAATTATGATACAAGTATGAAATTTGGTGGAGTTGTTCTCCAGAGGTATCTGGTCAAGCCTGCCTGATTGGCCATTCAAAAATCCAAGATGGCCGCTAATTGGGCCTCCCAAAAATTTGTTTTCTTAATAAAACTTTGTATTTCCCCGATTTGAATGATCTTGGTGTCTATTTGTAGGTAATAAAAGATGCTTTAACAATTACCCACAACTATAACACTAGAATAATGAATGTGCTGATGTAATTGGACATTTAGTGGAAAAATTAACAAATATAAGTGTCAATTAATAATTCAACTCTTTTATTAAAATCATTTCCTTCAACTATGTTCAAATTGAACATTACAAGAATATGATATCAAACTGGACAAAACAAACTGTATGGCACTGGACACTTAATTCATCTAACAGTAATACATTTGATATTAAAGATAAATGTGTAACTTATAGCACATTCCCAGACTAGTCTAGTCAGCATGGACGGTAAAAAAGTTGTAACTCTTTCAATGAATGAAACAACTGTACTTCACATTTTAAACATTGTAAAATATGCTACATTTTCATATAAGATCTACAATATTATTCTAAACACAAAATCAAAGCAGCTAAATTCACATGTACAACATTATAAGACTAGTTGCTTGGATATATCAGCACCGTTGGAAAGTAGTTGAGATTCTTTATCGAGATTATAACTATACATAACATATGAAACATTGCTAGACTAGTCAATCTGGATGGAAACAAATTATCTTACAGCACTAGATATTGAACTGATATGAAAATCAACAATTTTGCAGTTGCCATAAAGTGATTATAACCAATTGTAAAATGAACATTTTTTTTAGTTTTTATCGTTTTTCAGTTCTTTAAATGCAATTTTACTTACAATTGCTGAGGACTTCGCCTCAAACTAATATGTAGCACCAAATTTAGGTGCATTAATGTTAATGTCACTGTTCAGGGGGTATCATTTCGATCTGAATGTCTGCAGTAACTCCGCACAAAGGTACGGTCATCGGGCACATTCATCTTCCAACTGCTACTGCTCACATATGCAGCTGCAGAGTGCTGTACATGGAAGTCCCAACTGAAAGCACTTGCACCTCCCATGGCAACTTTTCTTACAGGAACACTTGGCCAGTTCCTGACAACTGGCTGCGATGGGGGGTAACGTCGACCAACATACCTGCCATTTCTCTCCTTTCTGTGTCCACCCCCAATCAGTAGGACTGCCGATGTCTGGCCTGGAGATAGTTGTCTGGCCCCAGATGATCCCAGCCTGATAAGCAGCACGCTTTACATGTTCTCTCAGGGCTGCCTGAGTTGGTGGAATCGAGTTGTTGGGCCTTTGTTTGCGGGCAAAGAGATCCAGTCTTGCTTCATCCACACCAGTAACTGCGCTTGATCTATCGTACATGAGGACAACAAATCTCTCTAACTGTTGCAGGTCCAGGTCACTAATTGATGTTGGATGCTGGCTGAGATTGGTGAAGGTTTCAGAAATTTCATCACAAATGTTCCAAGTCTGCCATGCTGTCTTGGTCCCTTTCCCATGAAATGCAGACACAATGTCACAGCCTGTGAATGCATGAAAGTACGGTAATCCACTGGCTTTGTCAGTCTTAATTGCAGCTATTACTTCATGGACTGGAATCCATCGAACACTGGCTCGTTGGCCAAACAATCCACATACTCTCAAGACCAATGGCCTGTAAGGATGGCAGTATAGATATCGCTATGACAAGGATATCAGTGTCATTAGCCTTGATGATGAGGGACTTGATGCCTTCCATTGCTGCATCCCTGGCATGTACAAATATTCAGGTGTCTGCTTCCTCATGAGAGCATGGGGACATAGCATCCAAGCATTTCCTTGTATTGCTAATGACATCTTCTCATTTTGGACTTGTGATGAAGCATGTCCTGTCTGATCATTGCAGCAGCTTTTGCCAGATGAATTGCGTTACCATACTTGGATGCTTGCGCAAGGATGGAGCCAACATCTTTCACAAAAGCCAGCAGGATGTCTCGTCCTTTATGATGAGCTTGCAGCAGAGGGATATGCAAAAGCAGCTTGTCTTTCAGTCGAGTAGCATGAACATCTGGCAATTCAACACCAAGCTGCTCCACTCTCTGCTTGTAGAGTTTGATCAGATCAGCAAGTCTTAAAATAGGTGGAGCTGTGCCATCACCAGCAGCTTTTACTTCATTGATGTAAGTGACCAGTTCTGAGAAAGCTATTGGATATGCGTCCTTCCAGTGCTCCTGTGCCCTTTCTTGCTCTTTAACCTTCATATAGTCTCGCTCTCTGTTATACAGAGCCACCAAACAAGCAGGGTAATACTTTAGTTCTTGTGCTATGACATCTCCACTGCTAAGTTTGGCAAAGAGTTTCCCATCACTGAGTGTTCTTGCACATTCATTTATCTTTTCATTGACGTTCATTGTCATTGCCTCGCCTCCTTTGTGCTCACATAGAAACCACTCAAGCATTTGTGGACATGTCTCTTGAACCTTCCGTGGAATCTTGCTTCTAGCACCATCATCACTACTTGATGCTGGGGTGGATCTTTTCTTGGCACTGTCTAACTTTGTGTTGTTCAACAACAGCCTGCAGCTCTCATGATATTGTGCTCTGTTTTGTCTCAAAGAGTCCTCTATGCCACAACCATTATCAAGTCTTGTAGGGTCGAATTTGATGGGCAGTGCATTGAGTGAGTGAAACTGGGATTTTGGTAGGATTGGCCTGGGGGACTTAAGGTCTTCCTTCCTGTCCCTCTGACATAGGCAACACTTGCTCCAGCTGGTGGTCCATGATTTACTAGTAGAGATCATTGCATCCATGGTAAGTCTGACATTCAGGGTCGAGGGTTGATCCTTTTACCACCCTGTAATGTATGGGCACTTTCCTGTATGGGATGCAACTAAGTTCATGCATTTGCCCTACACTTAGTCCGATCGTTCATCTGGTGTCATAAGTCCCATGCGATCTGTACACCATCCAGATACCGTATTTTCCGCACTATAAGGCGCACTTAAAAGCCTTTAATTTTCTCAAAAAACGACAGTGCGCCTTGTAATCCGGAGCGCCTTATATATGGATCAATTGGTTAATTGGTTGATCCATACTGGTTGTACACGGCGCTCTGTCAAAATGTTTCAGTACGACTGGTAAACTACAAAGCCGCACCGCGGTAAACACCGGTACTGTGCTTACTCCTAGTTCAACACCACTTGTGTGTGTATAAAGACCCCAAAATGGCACCTTTCAAGAGACACGCTTACGACGCTATTCTATTATATGCGCCTTATAATCCGGTGCGCCCTATATATAAAAACAGTTCTAAAATAGGCCATTCATTGAAGGTGCGCCTTATAATCCGGTGCGCTTTATAGTGCGGAAAATACGGTAATTATAACCCCTGTTATCCTTGACTCGGCTGTTCCGCGCTGGGGCATCCTGTCAATTCAGGTGCGGCTGCCTAACTGAGCTAGGGGTTGGTTGGGCAGCATTTGGGATACTAAGTTGTAATAGAAGCTGGTATAAAATTCCAACCTAGCTGACACCAAACCTCATGCTGAGTTTTACAGCAGTGATGTCACCAAGGTGCCTTGGCCAACAATCACTCTGCTAAGAAATACTTGGCTGCTTGATGACAAACTGGAAGTGTTGCTTAGAGGACTTGTAAGTTGTCTTTATCCTTTTAACTCTTTGATCACTTCCATAATGAGAAGATGTCCTCCATCACACAGACCTTCTGTGTGCTACCCTCATCTAGTTTAGCCCGCGAGCCAACGCGGTTTACCGGGGTGTGGCCATTGCCGCTACGGTACATTGGCCATTCTTGGAGCCATAGATGAGAGTTGGGCCAGTGATGAAGACCAGTGCCAGTAGTCCATCCAAGGGATTTGGCTGAATGCTGAAACAAAGGTACAAATTCTACCACCACACCCATACACCCCATGTATCAGTGCTACAAATATCAATTACTTAGAAGTTTTTTTTCTTTAAATCAAAATTGTGCAAAATTTAGAAAATGTTTAGTCAGAAGGCTTAAAGTGTAGCATATGTAGCTCTAGAGTACTTAAAAACATAGAAATAGACACCAAGATCATTCAAATCGGGGAAATACAAACAGTTTTATGAAGAAAACAAATTTCAGGAGGCCCAATTGGCGGCCATCTTGAAAAATAGCCGCCATCTTGGATTTTTTAATGGCCAATCAGGCAGATTTGACCAGATACCTCTGGAGAACAACTCCACCAAATTTCATGCTTGTATCATAATTTGCACGATTCTTATTAAAAATTGCTTTTATCTGCCCCACTATGACTTAAAGTCACTGCACTTGCTTTTGCTGCTGAATGCTGGGTGTACTAATTACTGCTGGACTTTTCCTCACTTCTCTGGAGACAACACGAGCGGATTGTCAACTGGAAGCAGCATCAGACCAGAGAGTATTTCACCAGACCGTGAGTAAGCCGCCTCTTCGGTGTGTTTCCCTCTGTGTTTCTACTGTGTGTGCCCCATGCAAACGCTGTCTTGCAATGTAGCCTACTTACATTTACTGAACGTCTGTTTAAGGTGGAGCTTTCAATTCTCATATAATGGTGGACAGTTTAATGAATAATAATACATTACATTTTTGCCATTAGGCCCAGGTTGCCTAATGGTGAATTCTGTCCATTGTGTTTTTTTCCTGAATCAAAGTGTATTTCACTGGTGTTTCTGACTGTGAGTAGCCGCAACTTGGGTGTGTGACACAACTATGACATGGCAGGTGTTATTGACCAAGAAGTCAGCCCGTTCACAACAGGCATGCTTTGAACGAGCACTGCACTAGTAATATTAACAGGGCTAAAAAACACAATTCCCTTTTGAAGATGAATATCATGAATGTCGTAAAATCTTTCAAACCTATTTTTTTAAATAATAGCTATAATAATATAATATGAACCATATTCATAATTCAGTTAAGAGTGAGCTTTTTCCAAATGGATGGGATTAATGAATGACACCTGTAACAGGACATAAATTAGGAAAGATAATATTCTGACTATAGCCTGCAAGTGTAGAAATGTGAAACTCCTTTGAAAATGTGCACTAATGACGAAGCTGGTAGCTCTGTGGCTATATTTGGTTAATATGTGAGCTCAAGTAAAAACCCAGATGGTCTGCAAAGTCTGGATTTGCTCATTTATACATTTTTATTGTGTTTCAACAACAGTTCAAACTGTAATGCCCGATGTGTCATTATACAAATTATTAAAAAATATATTCGGCAGGGCAAACATATATTCCACAGCACATTTTAAAATACAAAGTGTTTTCCATACGAAGTGGATCACATTTGAAAATGTTAAACACACATCCAGAAGTCCCAAAGAGATGATTTATTTGCTTTTAGCCTGAAAGAATAACTATCAGTAGAAACCTTGATTAATCATATTTTCTCCTTTTATTATAGTTATGGTGATCAGAATAGTTCAGCAGCAGATTTTGACCAGGACCAGAGAGTCCCCTGCAGGATAGTGTTATTAAGGTTTACTGACTCGTCTGTTTGTATATCCGGGTGCTGGGTGAAGTTAATGGCTCAATAACAGTGAAAGCAGGAGACTGCATGGTGTATGCTCTATAGTATTTAAACATTACCAGTAACTGTGAATAGAAGTAATAATTGCAGTTTGCTAAACCCAAATCCAGAGCATTGTCATTCAGGTTCTGTTTTGCTTTTTCTTCAATTTACAATTTAAATTGAGGAAATATGTAAAACTCCAAAAGGCCAAACATTTACCCTCCAAACACCTCTTAAAAATACAGTACTGGTGTGTGCTTTTTGGTACAAGATATTTAGGTATTTTAGATATAAAATCTGCCTGCCATTAATAAGCACTTAAAGTGCTGCATAAAGTTTAATGTTTTTTGGACACACCACCTGCGAATAATACGCCACTGATGGTGCATATCATTATTTTATTAAGAGATGGTTTAATTTAACAGATGCCAACTTTCCAGTATAATCAGGAGTAATATAAAAGCTGAATTAGATGTACAGTATAGTTAAAATATACAAAGAAAAATCAAATATTTGTACTTTAACAATTAAAGGCAGTTATTGCAATATAAATGCGCATACACACACCTATTACACATTTTTTAAACCTCTCCTATAACACTATAAAATCTGGCAAAGCTACATTTGTGATCTACCTATAAACTGAGAAAGTGTTATATGGTGGATGGACGTGACAGTAAGACTGTCTTTCCTATGAGTCAGAGTCCTCCTCGTCATAGTAGCGGTTCCTCTTGATTATATCCTCTGCACTCAGCTCCTCTGCATCACTTCCTTCCTTGTCCTCCTCCCAGAAGCCCACATCCTGGGAGGCGCGGTTCTGTTTTGGCTGTAAAGGTGGAGAAGAGGACGGGGAGATTTCCGGGGAGATGCTTCTAAGAGATCCTTCTTCTACGGCAATCTTCTCTGCTGCTGCCTTTCCTCTCTTCTGTACTTGTTTGTCTCTTTCTTCCTGTTGCTCTGTCTCCATGTCCTCCTCTGAGGTGGCCTCGCTTTCCTTTGCTGTGTCTTGGCTCTGAATTTGAGGCATCGACTTCTCTTTTTTCTCCTGCCGTTTCCCCTGCTGAAGCTCCGGCTTATTTTCCTTGGGTGGTTCTTCAGATGCGTTTTTTTCCTCGAATGACGCTTTCCATTCCAGCGGGGATTTGAGAGGGCGACGAGGTTCCCTGGGTCCCAGACTGTTTGCAGGGTTGGGTTTAGCTGCGATTGTAAAAGGCCGAATGCGCTCCTTTAGAGAAGAGCTCCTCCTCAGGCTCTTCAGTTCAGCTCGGTCTGAGCTCTGGAAGGATGATGGCGCCTCGTCCCCTGGAGGCCACTTGGCTCTCCACGGTCGGCCTGAAGAAACTCCCTCCGTGACTGGACTAAGTGCTGTCCCAGAGGGGTCTTCACCAGCTGGGGGAGGCCAGGCGATTCTCAGCCTGCGTTTCTCAGTAGACTCAAGCTTCTCACCAGACCTGGCATGTGTCTGCACACGTGTCTCCAGTAAGGCAGTCAGGTCTGTCACCTTAACCTGTGGGGATGCTTCAACAGCTGGGGTCTCCTGTTTGTCTGAGGTACTCTCAGCTGGACGCGCCACCACTGCTGGTTCCTCTTGTTCCTTTGGCTTCACCTCTTCCTCACCTTGGTCTCCATCGTCACGAGGCTCCCAAAGCTCCTTGTGAGGCCGATGGCCAAAGCCCTCATCGTAGTTGCCTTTAGCTTTAAACAGCTGGCTGAAATGGGGCTTGCAGTAGACGTTGCCATGCAGAGAGGCAAAACTCCCAAGACTTGAAATAGAGAGCAGCAAAGATATTATTCAGAAAATGTCCCTTTCTGTGGTTCTTGAACAGGAAGCCACTGAGGAGGCATTTCAAAGTTCAAAGACATGACAAAAATCAGGGAATATGCAACAGTGCAAGACTAACCTGAGCGTTGTGTTGCAGTGAACACAGCGGAAGCAACCTTTGTGGTAGACATGCTGAAGAGCCATCAGTCTCTCCAGCGGGTACACAGTCTTTAGACAAGCAACGCACGTCTCCTTCACCGGTGGGCTGAACTTCTACACACACACACACACACACACACACACACACACACACACACACACACACACACACACACACACACACACACACACACACACACACACACACACACACACACACACACACACACACACACACACACACACACACACACACACACACACACACACACACACACACACACACACACACACACACACACACATACACACACACACATACACACACACACATAATAAACCAGGGTTGAATTCAGACCTTTCTCTTGATGATTCATGCATGTCTCCTGCTTGTGTGATGACAGACTCACCCTTGATGCTTTAGGTTGCTCGCTGCTCTCCCCTGAAGCTTTAGGTTGCTCGCTGCTCTCCCCTGAAACAGACAAAAACACTTCAGTCTGTGTTGTACCTCAGAAGCCAGCTGAAAAGGTCAATCAAACCAAACTTTACCTCATTCTAGGTGTCAAAGTTATTTGGGTATATTAACAAAGTAGTCAATGCTCTATTTCACACGTAATACTGTATCAAGAACATTAATATTGGAACATGTCCTCGGAGAATCCACTAAGACTCACCATTGCACTCAGGTGCAGGATTCTGGTTCTGATTTACTGGTGCAGATGTTTTAGGAGCAGGCACCTCTGGGGCCAGACCCTGGAGGAAACACAAAGTGAAAGAAGAGAGGGAAACAAACACTTTTTTATCAAACACCCACTGTTAACCCGTCATTTATAACACATATTAAAAACTTAAATTAAAAGTTTTTTATATTTCAGTCATATTTTAGAGAGATTATGTTTTTGTAGTTAAATGTTTTGTTTTGAACATGAACTCACAGCGCGAGAGGTGCCTTGTTTAGAAACAGCAGCCTGGTATTTGGCCATCTTCTCCTTCATGGATGTGGACTCCAGTACTCTGTCGTGCACAGACAGACCTAAAGCAAAAGAGATAATCACACTTAATGCTTCAACTGTATTCTGCAGTAAAGTCAGATCAAATCTATGGCTGCATTTCCCTGAAACAGCAAGAGATTGCTTTTCAGTTTAAAAGTGCTATTCATGATCCAGTTGTGGCACATACTATTGTGTTCCTAGAAACAAAACTGAGTAGTTTTGTGATTAAAGGTTCGGCACTTTAATTATTCAAAGGGCAGTGTGTATTTGTCTTTACCACCATGTTGGTCCATGTCCTCTGATGAAGTACTGCTTATTGTTGTCCTGCCGCCCTGTAAGAGTAAAATGATCGTTGGAATCAGAGGTTCAGTTTGCAAAACTGCTGCTGTAAACTCTTGTATGCACCAAGTACACCAACACTGTTTCCTATCCCAGCTGCAGTTGATTGGATTCATCACTTGTTTAAGTTTTACTGCCTCCCATTCGTCCAAACAAACTATTACTCTCATATTACATAAAACACAGACTCTTTGCAGTTACATTTCTATTCAGAGTTAAGACAACCACACTGCTGTGATGTAGAGGCCATAACCGATTTTTTTATTGCAATAAAGTGAACCTACATAGAAAATTTAATTTTACTTGTCAGTAATGTTTAATTATTTCTATTACTTGTTATTTCCCAGTAATGTATAGAATAGAAGTTTACTGAAATAACATAGTAAAAGTGGTTCAGTTTGTGTGTGATTAAATCCCAAAGGACACTATTCTAGCCTCTGTCGATTAGTGTAAAGGGCGATAGAGAGGCAAAAATAATTATGTATGAGACAAAGATATTCAGGTATTACGGTTTAAGTACAAGTTTCACAGCCTAAATGGATATCACAAGTCATCAGGACAGGTGTAAAAGCATCCCACACAGGTCAGCGCTGTGTTGAGGAACATTGGCAGAACATTCAGCTTAACACAGATAGACTTCAAATATCTTCCGTTGTTTCAGGTATTGTCCAGAATTATTGTTGACACGTGAAGCTTCAGGTGCATTATGTCCTGACTCCATATTCTACCTCTGACACGGTGTCATAAGCAGTTCTTTATTGCATACTTTCCAAACACCAAACTACAGGCTCCACCTCAGCAACACTCAGCCACAAAGATGCCTTCGACCTGCAGTCCAAAGAAGCAACACTATTCCATTGCACTTTACTAAAAGAATGAGCTCTGTGCGTGTATGCCGACGTGCTACCAACACTAATGTGTTAACCAGACAGTTTGGACCAATTAAAATAACCCATTGCTTCAGGCTGCTTCCCTGGGACTGTGTAGTCCTGTTGTGCCACCATCTTCCTCAGCCACCTAAATACAAACACCAACTGCATAATACAACACTCAAAACATCAGTTAGACGAGTGCACGGGTGCATTAACCTACAGTGCTTGTGATCACTGAATAAGAAGAGATTCAACCTTTCCAGTCAGTATTGACAGAGTAAGTGTTACAACACTCCTAGTCTTTCCTGTAAATGTTCACCAGTGACTTTTACACTTCTTCTTTCCTAGTGGTGGCGTTAGTCATACTGTTGAGCAAATTTGAAAAAACTGCAGAAAAAAAAAAAAGATTCATTTTTGCTTGATTATTGATATTAATTTATGAAGTGGTGTGAAGACTGCTGCACAGATGACATAAAAACTGGGAAATCTAAAACTGAAGGCCAGGACTGTTAGATATCCAGAATACACACTGCGGCTAAAGGAAAATGAGATAAAGCCAGTTGCTCGTCAGAGCTGATCCTCTGAAGTAAGAAACAGCCCTGAGTCAGGAATGTTCCTGCATTCCTCTGTTACGGAAGGTAAAGAGTGGAGAGCTTGTTGTTTTGGGTTGAGAGGGAGAGAGAGACACAGAGAGAGAGAGAGAGTGGAAGGGAGAGACAGAAATGAGTGGGGGGGGGAGAGACGGGCCTAAATCCAGGTGGAACAAGACTACTTCAGAAAATACAGGGAACAGAGAGAACTATGAGGGATGAGACAATCTTCAACACATAACTGTGATTAGCACTGAGAATTTAGGGTCAAGGAAAGGAGCGTGGCTTTAACTAACGAGTGACTTCTTTTCTCTCTTTAACGTGTGTTAACCAATTACATAGTCCCAGATTCACAATAGAAATAACATTACTAATCACTGTGTTCAGTTTAGTTTAGTATCAGTTACTTTTAGTTTGCTGTAGGGCGGGATAATTAGTGCATAACAAGCCTTGTAAATTAGGATCAAAGTGGTTGCGAGTTCCTTTAAAGTTGGTAATTAAAGCAGCTGCAGGTTATGCGACATAAAGTCAACCACATGTGAAAAGCAGTCTCCCTTTTTGTCTAAAGAAAGGTTCAGAAAATGTGCTTTACAGGGCTGACCAACACCAGTAATCCCAGCCATTAACATTGTGGTCACAGTTAATGCCTGGGGAACATGGCCAATAGATGCACAGTTGGCAAAAACAAGAGACTAGGAGCCTCATGCACAAAGCATTCATGCAAACCAATGTGATCTCAATTCATTTTGCCAGTTTTGTGGCTACTTAAATCATGTGTGAGAAGAGAAAATGATCTGATCTGTCTGTAGCTACCTTGCTCATGGTATTCTCTCCCCTCTCGAACTTCATCTTGGTCAGTGGCACTCTGGGTTTTTCATAAGAGGCACGGGGGCTGGTTGGAACTTGCTCATCAAGCTTTCCGGGTCTTTCATGGTGGGTCAGCTCATCCCTGTCCATCCCTCTCTGCTCTTCACCTTCGGATGCTTCTGGAACTGCTGCGGGCTTCAGGACACGACTGGCTGGTTGCTGTCCTCCCTGATCGGTCGGCAGGCCGGGGCTCTTTAACGGAGGACAGGGCTCGGTGATAGAAGCAGGCCTGGCCAGAGCAGGAGGCCTGCAGTGAGTGCTGGACTGGCTAGGAGGTGGGACAGAAGAAGGCTTCTGTGCCTGCTCCCAACGCTTCTTCAGAGCACTGAGGTTGCCTAACCGCAGTGAGAGTGATGCACTCTCAGCAGACTGTGAGCAAGACAAGAAGAGATTCAAAATTAAAAGGGAAAAGCAACAGTATACTTTCAGTTCTTTTCATTCTGTTCACGGGCTGAATTTCCATTTGGCAACAAACACAGCACAACTCAAAGCCCTATTCAGCTTCACTGACAGATTAGGTGAACAGCTGTTTAAAGTTGATCCAGGAAGTTGATGTTTTGCTGAAGGCAACAACTGGCTCAAGATGGATATGGCTGAGCTGAGCATGCAGGCAGACTTTTTTTCAGCTGCATTCCTTTCCACATGACAACTTCACCTTTCCCTAAAAACACTGAGGAGGGCTCTGTTCACCACTCAGCCATTCATGACAATGAAACATGCTGAGCAGCAGACAGACCAACAGGAGGCACACTACTGCCGCGTGACCGCTGGGAACTTCCTTTAAGTATAAAAGAGGAATGACACGTGGAAGAAAGAGGATGTGGAAATATGAATAAATCTCTCTCATATAAGTAAACTAATCCGCTAATAAATATTAGAAGCAAGCCTTCATGTTGAGGTCAGGTCAGTCGGAAAGATTAAAACATTATTATATTGTAAAAAACACAATTCCTCAAAAAAAACTAGCAACTACAAAATATTGTTTGACTCAATTTAAAAATAAATTGAAATGAGAAACAAACAAAAAGACTCAATTAGTCCCGAAAAGACTTAACTACATAGCGTATGAGTACAGCAAACTAAATCTGGTGCATCTACAAGTAAGTTATATGAACATGCACAAACACAGACAAAGAAGAAAGAAATAAGAACATAAGAATAAAGTACTGAACAAAAGGGACAAAAAACCCAAAGTGCACAAAAAAAAAAACCACACAATTACTGTCTTTGTGAGGCAAGTCCAGGGTGAGCGGAGAGAACTGGACAGTGACAAGATTGTTCCCGTTTTTGTTCAAAAAGAGAAACCTCTGTGAATGCGTTGGATTACCCAAACGAGGTGTAACCACAACTTGACAGCAAGGTAAGTGAGAGTCCTTTGGTTGGTCCTTCTTTTACAAGTCAGTTTGTTGAACGAAAAAGATCTCCCAGATGTTTGCAGCAAGACAAAGTCTGCTCGTTAGAGCTCGTCGCCCCTTTAACACCAGAGAAGAGAATGAAAGAGAGCCAGAATAACCAGGAAACCAGAGCAGGAAATGATACATTCAGGGAAAAGTTAACTCTTTGTTCGCTGTGTCGGCTTTGACATTTTTCCACTCACAAAGTATATCTGAAGATAATGGCACTTCAAAATCTCTCATTCATCCAGAAGGAACAAAGGTTTAAGATAACGCAAAACAATTACACAAAATATGCTTTACAAACATTGAGCCAATACAGAGTTTTATACAGAATTTTACCACTACTCAGAACTCCGATACAGGGAGGTTGTAAAATACAAGCTCCAATGACAGATGCTAACTGAAGTCAAGATCAGGGCAGCGTTACAATATTACAAGCAAAATGTTTGGAATTTCTCTTGGGGGGGGCCATAGATTTCTCAGCTTTAAAAGTATTCACAAAATATTTTTAACCATAAATGTGGAATCTCTTTGTTTCACACAAGTTAGAATTTTCTGCAAATGCATCCTGTTCAGGCCGGAGATTAATCTGACTTGATTGATGGGAGTGTTAAAGCCAACATATAAGCATAAAAAGGAGATAAAACACGCTGTAGACGTGTGAGAGCACCCCTACAATTCACTCACAGATAAAGATGCCTTGAACCTTCCAACGTATTTCTTACTGAGGACAGAGAAACTAACAAAATCCTGAAACGACAGAGCATTGTACCAAAACCAAACCAATAATAGGAAGGAAAAGCTTGTGGACAATATTTGATATTTTAAAACATGTTTAATGCTGTATCTATGTAATTTATCTAAATAACTAAAGGTTTCATTGTCATGTTTGAAAAGTCCCCCCTTCCCCCAACTCCCCCTCCCCCTCACACAGACACAGACACAGACAGACAGATGGTCTTTTGCGCCGCTCATTCAAACTTGTGTAATCCTTGAATATTTGAACTGGACTCCCGTACCCCTGTACCAGTGGCATCAGCTCATTTCCATACATACTATTGGTTCCTGAGAATGATTACGAATCAATCACACTAACATTTCTATAAAAAAAGGACCTGACAACCTGAACTTATGCAGAGAAATATGCCTTCAGAGCATCTTTTAAGTTCTATTCTTTAAATGCTACATGTGGTTACGCAGGAAAGTTTCTTTCACAGATAGTATGTTCATAGCAAGTTTCTACTGGAGTAAAAAACAAACAAAGCCTTCTTGTCATTGTCATTACCAGCCAGATTGTTAAACAAAGACTACAGGAGCTTACAATCTTTCAAAGCAGCTGGCTCACACAGACAATGCATACAGTATACATTCACAGCAATATTACCTTAGATTTCCTCATGATATGAGCTGATCAGTTACTCATTAATCTCAGTCCTGCTTTGTTTATGCGTCTTTCACACTGACAAAGCAGTTCACCTACAGTTGGAGCTACAAAGAGCATTTCAAGGGGATTACACTGAAGTAGGATTATGGGTTTGATAGCCTGCCCATCTCAACAAGTGGCCTATGAGAGGTCCGCCAAGACGAGACATATTGCCAAGTTGGCATGGTGAGTGTGTGTGTGTGCAACAATTAGTTTAGCTCCACCAGCTACTGAGCAAATGAAGCAAGACATGCAGCATACACACACTTCATTTAAGCATGTATGTTTGCTAGGAGAGGCTTATCAAAATGCTGTAAGCAAGATGTGTCATAGATTTAGATTTTCATGTGAGAAACTTTGTCATTCGTATATTAAATTCAGGAAGAGCTTTACAATACTAGTTCACAAACCCCAAGAAATGTCTCCAAACTGAAATAAAATGTCTCCATCATTCTTTACAGTTATACTTACTCCTTTTTTCTTCTCGGTACTGGCCACCTCAGCAGCTCTCTGGTATCTGAGAAAGACAAGACGCAACACTGACCTCTGGTGACTCAAAACAAGAATCGAACACTGTAAAAACAGAGATTTTCATAATTTTTTGATTTTAGTATTTTGGGTGTCATTTAGCTCACAGCTTGTTTAGATATAGTTTTAGACATATTCTCTATTCCAACTGTCCAACATCTTTCAACATAATATCTGTAAGAACGCTGAGGGAACCGGAATTCTCATGACCAGCAAGACCAAACACGAAAACTGAAAAGAAAAGACTGAAAAGCAGGTGTTACTCACTTGGAGAAGCGTTCAGCGATGGCGTTGTTTTTCCCTCGGCCGCTGAGGGACAGCTCCTTCGCAGTGACGCGCACGGACTGTGCCGTCCAGGCCCGTCGATTGAATGGACCACTTTCCATCTCTGGCTGCTATCTAAAATACCTGAAATACAAACAACCTTATTACTACACCTATTGTAACTCTTCACCTCCAAATTACTCCCCAAACCTTTACCGGAGAAAACTAAACTTTAGACATGACGTCACTTTCTGCTGAGCCCCATCCTGGATTTGAATTTGTTTGCATCTTGTACTCAGAAAATAAGATCGTCCTCTCCATCCTCTACTCTGCATTTGTCCAGCAGTTTACTTTCCATCCGACTATAGAATCATCTGACATCTACAAGGTGTGGGTTAGGTGATTGAAACCGCCATTCTGAAAGTGCTGCATGGCAAAACCACTTAGATGTGTACCGACTCTTCCGTGGGTTGGTAGCAGAGTAGAGGAGCTATCTGCTGTCTGAGATCACGGATTTGCTCGTTTGTAACATGATCTCCATCAGTTTACCTCTTGTCACACCAAAACACTACCTGACATGCATACCAAAGAGTGGTTGACCATGTTTATTATCATACAGTTATGCAAACCAGTCGACATGTTCAAACTTGCATTCCGACCCGTGCCGCATGATTACAAGATGGAAACACAAGTGTGAGCACATTATCATTATGAAAGGATAACTCATCATAAGCGACGTTCACAAAAGACCAGAGGAAAGCAGCGCCCCACAACCGTACTGCATGACACACAGAGTATTTCTTTAACTTCACTCGAACAAACCTACACTTAAATAAGGGCGACAGACCGATCACGAGCCTGTTATGCAGTTTCTGTGTCTGGAGAGACTGTCAGACCATGAATACTCCTTTTAGCGCTCAGACAGTATATTACAACCATGTGTTTAAATCACCACTGTCCGCAGCCGACTCAATAATCATTGCTCTCACTATCAGGGCCTTTTCACTCAGGTGCACCTATTACACTCAGATGCAAAGCGATACTGGTGACAAGTAGAGTGAGGACTTTGGACTAAACTGAATTTTAACGTAAAATGCATTCTAAAAAACTGTTCAATGTTAAACCTGGCTGTATTACAGAGTTAGGCCTACCCGTTTAGATAAATACAATATATAATTATATATAATTACTTTATGTATTGGCAAGTGTTTTTTGGGCAGAAGCATATATTAGTAAGACACACCATAATGATATTAAGAACGGTCCGTTGCTCAAGCACTTTTATTAGGTTCTTAATGCTGAATAGTTTGGGACTGTTTACTGTTGCTATAGGCTTTGAGGTCTGATGGGCAATTTAGCTCCCCATGCCTGTTGATTAGTTGCATGTTGTACTGTGTATAGTTATTATTAAACGGGTTCCTGGGTTTTAAGCACAAAATAATTTAACTTGATGGCCATGCTGAAATGATTTGTTAACTTCTTCTTTTCTACCTGTAAGTAGACCTGTAAGTCTGTTTGCAGGATATCAAGCCAGCATCTGCATGACAGGCAGACAGGGACACACCCTGAACAGGTCAGCAGGCCATTAAAGGGAAAACACAATGGGAGTGAGGTCAGAGCCTTTTGCATATCTTCAAACTGTTAAAAGAAGCCAGAGCAACAAAAACAAAAGGGAGAACACATGAACTCCCTACAGAAATGACGTGTGTCGAGAATCAAAACTCAAGTCTATCCCGCTCATTCATCAGCGCACAAAGAGAAGAGCAGAGCTGAACAGGGCTGTCTGCTGAAAACCATTACACAGCAGGAAATGCTTCTAATTATTTTAAATAAGAAGTAGGGTGGGGTCATAGCACGCTTTTCCTGTATGTGAAAACAATCTTAGTGCTTTACGTTTTGATTCTCTTTTGTATTACCTGGTTTGGAAACCTAAGAGAAAAGACAATAAATTGCCTTCTGAAATTACCAATTAATCTCTAGGTCACAATTCAAATCAAAAGAAAACCTGCACAAATCATTACACATTTAAATTTACATCTACGTGTGCAAAAACCTTTGCAAGTCCAAGAGATAGTGCATAGATTTGCATTTACATAGAATTGGTTTTGTTGTGTTTGGTTAATGGTACTTATTTCACATAGGATTTAGAGGTATAGTTTGCAGTACTACTAATAATGAGCATTTTATCATTTGTGTATGACAGCAGGTTCATTTAATTAGTTATAAATTGCCACACTATCAGCTTCACATTGCACAAAGGATTATTTGCTTTACCTCTCCACGTCCTGGCGTGGTGGCATTACTTTGGAGAGAATACTGACTAACACGTAATGAATCAAAGGTAACAAAAGGTGACAAAATGTAAACAACAGTGGTCCTGTTTCAGCCAGTAGTGAGGTAAACGGAAAGTGGTGCCTTACAACCACCAGAGGCTATGCGCTTTTAAAATCAATGCAAACCACAGCATCTAACTTCATATCCGTCACTTATCAGTGAAAGGTGGGTACTGACCTTTAACCCTCGATTTAAGCCAAGTTGTCCTGAACAAGTAACCAGAACACAGTCAGATACAGTATGACTCATGAGTAAGGAGGAGTCCGCATTGTTTAACGCATGATTGATTGACCAAAGACGCAATTCTAAAAACCAAAAGCACAAAATCTGTTGTTTATATGGAAATAATTGACTTTGAGTCGACGAATCATTACTGAGACAATACAATAAACAGACGTGTGTTGAAGATCGGCAGCGTTTCTCAGACGCCAACGTGTAATTTGGAATAGTTTAATTTCAGGTGTGTAACACGGTAAGCGCTGGTAGAGAACTTGTGTGACGCAAAAGCCAAACTGTAGTTTTAGTATAGTGTTATTAGTTATAAAGTAGTTATAACATATACTTTCATTTATCATATTGTCACATATACGCTGTATCTAGACTGAGGAGTAAAAAGTGAAAACATAAGCCTAATATAACGACGGAGCAGCTGGACTGGTTTGACATCTAATTATCTCGATAGACAGCGAGTCCTCTGGAAGCACGAGCGTTACTATAAAAATCAATCTAATCAACAACAGGCTCGTTTGAAATTTTCAAAATACATACATTTGGTAATTTAACAGCCCTGGCTCGAGTTATTTGCCCATATTTTCACGCCCTTGCTTCGAGTTGTAGCTTACCTGTGCGAACTTCCGTTGTCACTCTTTCTGTGAAACCTTGAGACACCTGACACTCGCTGCCACCGCTGCGTCACCGCCCGGTGAGGTGGAGTGAACACAAAGGTGTCATGGGAGTGGAAGAGCTGGGTCATGTGCTTTATTTGCACCAATGACGTTAGGCATTGCATTGCTACCTGGTACATTTATGCTGGTACGAGCGCCCGGGTGCGCCCCCCCCCCCCCCCCTCCCCGCCCACCCACCCACCCAAATTCCTGAGAACAACAGGCGAAACTCATTCAGTTTTCAAGTGAAGAGAAATCGCTCTCGTTTTCTTACTAGGTTAAATTAAAAGAAAGTAATCATAGTAAACTTTATTTATGTAAAACCTTTCATCAACAAAATGGAGCTCAAAGCGTTATACAAAAAAATGAGAAGAAAACAGACATACAATCGTTACATTTAAAAAGATACTTCGGGTTCAGACATGCTCCAAAAGCAAAGATGACAATGTAGGGTGTGTAAGTGTCATTACTTTACAATAGACTGCATGTTGCATGTAGAACAATACAACATTTCAAATAATAGGCTACCTCTGTGAGATCTTGCATTATTCAATGTAAATGGGAATACAAATAGGTAGTCACTGTGCATGGTGCATTGGATGTTTGTATTACATTTGCCTTCTAAATAAATCCAGCTGGGTGGTGTGAGAAGGGAGTTACAGTATAATAGGCCCCATTGCACACTATGATGAGCTCTATGCACACTAGTTAAGTGCACACACACACACACACACACACACACACACCATTAGGCGTATTTATTTGACCAACAATGTGTTATTACAGTTGAATGAGTCACTTAGGCTATTGTGTAGGGAAGAGCTCTCTTAATTTGAAGAACTTTATGAGGCCAAGAAGTTAAGTCAATGAAAGAGTGCCTTAAGAATTAAAGGTTTCTCTGAATCTCCCAGTCAACCAAAGGAACACACATCTGTCCAGTATTCTACATAACCTAATGAGACAATATATTTAGTTACAGACAGGGGCATTTTTGTCAAGTAACCCAATTTAAAGCTGTTGCTTATTTAAAAACAACATGAATAAACATATTTAATTTACCTTAAGAAATCATTGATGACATATATTATATGTTTTATAATATGATATTATATTTTCAAACTGATGATAATGGTATTATAAACTGTCCACATCACTAAGACTTGACATTAATGTGTTACCCTGGGCAATTTTAATGTTTTTTACACCACATATGGAATACACTTATCGTTGATTTTCATTGCATATAAATAAAATCTAGGATGTATATTTCTAATTAGAAATTCTCCATCATTTTCATTTATTGTCCGGCAAAATTTGATGTTGAAACGCAAATAATCATTCACAATTTTTGAAAAGACTCAACTCTTGTTTTTCAGTTGCCTTTCAGTGTTCTGACGATTTAAACCAATGGATTGTTACTATATTGAAATGCTTTCAGTATCATATAAAGTCTTATGAAAGATTTATGAGGCCAAAATCTCCATTTACTTCTTACTAAACAGGCCCTCTTTGTGTTTATTCTGTAGAGAATAGTGAACGGGGGTTGTTTTTGAACATGGACACAATTTAATTTTACTTCATGCACAAAACATAAAGCATATATTAATTAATTTACCAGGGACAGTGCACATTTGTCAACATTTTAGTTTCCACCTTTAATGTCAATGTGCCAGAGTTAGCTAAATAGCGTTTTTTCATCTGTAGTCACTACATAACCTTCAGCAAGCACAGTACAACACAATAAGGTAAAATACACAAAAACAATCCATAACCAGATATGTAAAGATACACAATCAATACAAGAGCCTATTTCAAAATTCAAATTCAAGGCCAAAAACCAACATTATGTACCATGCTTATTACCTAGTTTTAGGTAAACATGCAACCCAACCACTACGCACAAAAAAATAAAAGAGCAAAGTGCAGAGTAACCTCAAAAAGAAAGATAAACGATTACGTCACCACCCATTAAACGGCCGTTTGGGAGGAGCTATCTCATAACAGTAAAATACTTTTTAGATTAAAAAAGATTCAGCGTCGGCAATAATAGCAATCTTTTTTTAAAATAATATTATCTTTAATTTGGGGTGACGGACACTTCAGACAATCAAAAAGGCAGCAGAATGAGCAACTAAAATCCGCCACAATATGTCTGCACGTCCCTGTTTTGTGTCATTTTAGTGTTCACTCCTTCTTCTTCATCTGCGTCTTTTCAGTCGTCGTCTGAATCGGCTACAAACTGAGACGCGCCAGCTACACCACAACAACAACAACAACAACAACATATGTGCGTAAAAAAATCTCCACAACAATGTAAACAATGGTTTAACGAACATATTTCGTCTACACTTTGAACCACCGCTCTCTGCTCAGCTCGTAGAAGAAGATGAGCCTTTTCTCCTCGCTTGAGGAGGCTTCGCTGCTGTGTGGGGGTTACATCCTGTTTCCTGTGTTTGTAAACTAGACGGGCTGGAAAACGTCGGGCGAGTGGACCTGAAAGGTAGATAAATATCTCTTCGTCTTTCTCCAAAGTGCTGTGAAGATTTCTACGGTGCATTCAATGATCTGCTATTTAACGCGTAAACATGCATGCTCGGAGATTGCAGCAAAGGGGATTTGCCTAATATTACAGCGTCAATGTTGAGCTGCTAGCTCGCTAACAGACGTTAGCTTAATCATCGGGAGGGGGAGGCACTCGACGGCCATCACGAACGTCTTTATCGCTCAATCTTGCCTTGAACCAGTTGAGCTTTTGTCTTCTAGTAGAACCCTAGTGAAACGATTCATTGGTCAAGTCGGCGAGATAGATAATCTCGTAAAGCGATTTTATCAAAAACGATGACCAGGTGGGCTTAAAAATGTTCCGATTAACGTTACTAACATTGCAGTGGGCGAGGGCGCCAGCGAGTAGCTAGCGTTAGCTGATGTTAGCTAGCTAGCGCTAGCTGATGTTAGCTAGCTAGCGTTAGCTGATGCTATCCAGCTAGCTTGTTCAGCATCAGCAAACTAACATTAGATCTGTAGTATTGCGAAGGCCAGCTCAGTCACATAGTTATTATTTCAAAGCACCATTATATTATAGTTATGCATGACTTATGCTGGCAACCAACACAACAGCTAGTGAAATGAAACTAACGATAAACGGCGCGGCCTTCAACTCTTTTTAATTAGCGTTAGCCAATGTTAGTGTTACGCTTGCTGCCTATTTTCTTAGCAACGTTAGCTAGCTAAGAACGCTAATGGCGAGAGCGATTCAGAAACGTTATATATCTTTCTCCATCTGGCCCTCGGTAAACTACACGATGACACACAACCATTAAAGTTAAATTTGACCACAGTTGAAGAAAATAACAAACGGAGCCTAAACGTAACGTTAAATCCTCGAAACGCCATCACAAAATAAAGCGGTGTTTCTTTGAGTAAAATAATGGCCTCCTCTTAACATGCCTGTTAAAAACCCCCACCAGATTAGCTCGGGTGACTATATATAGTTAACGTTATAGTTTACATCCAAGTTACTAAATATTCGCATTTACATTCCCCGTTCACAGTTGATGTAGAATTACAACCACTCTCACGCTAGATGTTTTACGTAGGCTTATGCTCTCGAAATGTGTGAAACAAAAGTTTTGCTTCCAAAAGTTGCACCTAAAAGAAGACACGGTGAAGGATGTATTTTTGTTATCAGGAATGAGGGCTCTTCTCCGACTTTCATTAAAACATCAGGAGCAGACTCAAAGCAGTTAGTAGATTATAACTGCTCCTTTGTTTTGTACTTTTTCCACACTTGGCGTTAGTTCACTATTCTTTGCCAGTTGATTGGGTTTACTTTAAAAGATGTGTTGTTATGACTTAAATATTATAAAGACATGTCTTTGTCCTACATAAACCATAATCCCAGTGCACTCATAATTCAATACATTGAAAACCAATTGAGACATTTGTATCCCACATGTGTTATTATACATTGGTGGTGTTAAAGGTTTCATCTTATGGCGAGGAAGAGAATGGGAGCTCATGAACCCTCTTTTACAACATGACTAGTAGTAGAAGCATACTAATGTCGATCTAACCATTTTTAGTTTTTATCTGATTGACACTGGTCAGTTTAGAACTTCTTCAGCCGTTTGCTTTTCTGTATGTTGTATTTGATGTTTGTTCTGCATTTAGGAACGTTTTGTTTAATATTATACAAATATTTTTGAGAAATTGATATGGCGTAATTTAACTATTTTGCCATGCTAGAAGATCTCAAATTTAAGAATGTTTGTTGTGTCATCAATTATACTCAAACATGGCGTTAATCTGTAGTTTGCTTGGCTGTGCTGTAGATATTTTTTCTTCAGATTCTTCCCTTCTCCTAAGTTTCTGTGCAGTACCTTCTTGTCTTTACGTTTCATCCTGTTTCCCTTAAGTCATACTAACTAGGCTACTTACTTTAACCTGAGAAAATGCAGGTGCACTTTGTGGTTGGATTGACAGCTTGCAGTTTACTGCTAGTTGTAGTGTTTGGAGTCTGAATCTTAACTGGCTCCAGGATTATAAAGAGAAATGTGCTTTTGTGCTTGATTTACTGAAAGTAAAGTCTAATTCCATCTGCTTCAGTGGTCATGTATTCAGCAAGAGACGGGTAAAGTTTTTACAACAGGTGACTAGGGCCACCACTTATTGGTGAGCCATTTGTATCACTCTGCAAACAAATTGTATCCAACTCGGAGGTTTGTCTTACACAAGGATGTATTAAGAGGAATAATAATAGCGCAAAACTGGACTGTTTATGTCTCCGGTAGCAGTTATAATTTGAGAAGGCTCAGGTGACTTAAAATTTCCCCGCCATTAATTGTGATGAACATCAGCGTGGCTTTTTCCCATACCTAAGATGATAATTGTATTAATGTTTTATTTAATTATTTTGTTCATGCCTATCACCCAGTTACTAATTAGGTAGGGCTTTCAGTTGTAATCCCAACAACAACTTGGTTATGGGCAAATAATTTTATTATTCAGAAGCAAATAATTGTGGGAGTCCGTCAGTTGCTTACCATGGTCAATGAAGGCAGCTCCAAAAAAGAAAAACTTAGCTACACAATACATATGCAGTATTATTAATCACTAACTAATTACTTTGAACAGTAACCAAGTAAAATCTACTAGTATTTGTTTATATTTTGTGACATTTACATGCCATTGAGGAAAGTTGCCATCATAACTTAAAGGAGTATTTAAGGAGAAAGACAGCGAGTGATGCTGTTGTCATTTAATGCTTGTCTGTTTCATCCACATCCTCCTCTTCCTCAGTTTTAATGCTAGATGAGTGAGGTGGGTGTGGCTTCCCACCAGCCCGACCATCCTGACTGACGGATCTCTGGATGACCTTGTCCCCACCCCTGTCCCTGCGCTCACATACACCACAGCAATGTCACATCTGCCCAGCAGCTCAGTCCGCGACCATATGAAATGGGTTTGTTTTAAGAACACCAAAGTGGTTACTAATAACTTTCCTCACAGTCTTGTGTCACTCCGGATGTTGTCGTTGATGACTAGCTTGGCAAATGCCATGTGATGGGCAATATTGTCTAAGATGCAGATACTTTCAAATTGTTTTTTAAATGTTTGATATAGACGGTAAACTGTTGCTCTTCATCCTTTTTCTTCGCAGGCGGGGCTGCTTGGCTGCGAGGCAGTCCTCTCCAGCATGGCTCTGATGCAGGCCAGTTCCATGGCTGCTCCTCCCAAAAAAATGATGGCCCCCCTTGGCCATGGACCACCACAGAGAGAGGGACCTGACCGCGCTCCCCAGGGCCATATGATCCTCCCATCTGGAATGAGCTGTCCACCCCTGGTTAGGACCCACTTCGGAAATGTAGAGTGGAAATTGGGCAGTCATATGCTCTGCTTTTAATATTGTAAAAAATGTAAACTTGTTGTGAAGTTGAACATTTTAGTGTGGATGCACTTTACCTCTAAATGCAGTCATGATGATTTGTTGTATTTCAAAACAATCCCCAGTTCTACTTAGAAGTGTTCAACTCAAGAATTGCAATGTGAATGTATGTCATACCTGCTTTTTAGGACACAAACATATTGACATAATGACCACCAGGCTAACCACAAGGACACAGAGTTTGAGAAGCGCCACATATCCTATTGGCCTCAAACCTTTTACAAACTGTTTTCTTGTTTAATTCTTGTAAATTAAGATTCTTCTATCAGAAATTGTTTTAAATTGTGTTCTTATTAAAATCAAGATGCAACATTTACAAAACGCACAACGCTGGTTTTCTTCCACTGGCCGTGGCAAACAATGCACCTCATGGAGGTTCACATTTCTCACTTAATGTTAGTCATGTTAAGATATTCTGTTTTTAGTTTTAAAGGTTATAGATCTGAAATCAGGAAATAATTGACCGTTTTTTTGCCTCTAGCTTATCCGGAAGGAAGGTGAATTCCAAGCTCCCCGCCTGCTGGACGAGAAGGAGATGAGGGCCAACGAGGACATGCAGCAGAAAAAAAAGAATAGGAAATCAGTAACGCCCTGCAAAGTGAGAGAACAAGAAGGAAGGGGGGGGGGGGGAAGGTCAGTGGCTGTGGTGGCTAAATAGGGAAGGGTCTAGGTAGTGGATTTTTTATTTTCCTCACTACAGCCATTAGCTGTTTGCACACATTTTTGTCAAAGCATTTAACTTTATCCAAGTGCGCCTCACTTGGAGCTTTCATGTGTGCACATTTTGTTTGTGTGGGGGTGGGGGGAGGAGTTCAGGGAAGATGAGGAGGGGGTGGAGGATCTCTAGAGAGGAAAGAGGGGGAGGGGAGCAGAGTGAAGCGGAGCACAATAACTGCAGTTGTGTGCATAACGGTGTGGGGGGGGGGGGGCAGTAACATGAGGGCATTAGGCCATTAGAAGGGATTGCGAGGTATTTGTCAATTCAAAAACCTAAAAACTTTTTTCTTTCCTGTTCATACTAAATATAAATGGGACTTTAGAGAGAATAAACCAGGAAGCATATACATGAAAAATTAGGATTTTGTGAGCAAAGGCTTTAGGGTGTTATAGAAATCAATGGCCTTACAGTTACTAAAACACAGGAGTTTTAGATTTCCATCAAGTTCTGACCAGTTGTGGGTGGGAATGTGATTTTTCTGTTGTACCATTTTGTGTGTGTGTGTGTGGTAAAATGCACTGTAACTGTTTGTATTATCAGTGCACTGTTAAACAAATGTTGATCCGTTATTCTTATTATCCTCAATAGGGCACAGGTGGAGATGAGAATGGTCCGTCATCCAAAGTACAGAAAAACTTTATTTGTGATCACTGTTACGGAGCATTTAGGAGCGGATACCACCTGAAGAGACATATCCTCATTCATACAGGTAATGCTTGGAACAACTCAAGTTTACAGTTAAGCAGCCAAAACGGCTTCACATGAATCATTTGTTGAAAGAGGCCCTGAAAGTCTGAGTTAATCTAAGAGTGTGCAGCAACTGTAAGGTTTTGCAATGGCCTGCTTAAATGTTTGGTGATAGTTTTTCTGCCTCACAGCTAATTGGTGGTATCTGTGGGGACTTTGACTAAAACTGGTGCTCTTCGGTTTAGGGGAGAAGCCGTATGCTTGTGCCGTATGTGACATGAGGTTTATTCAGCGTTACCACCTGGAGAGACACAGCCTCATTCACACGGGTATGCGTCCTTTAACCGTACCCATATTACATAAATCGGACTACATCTGTAGTCTGTCACTTGAATCAATGGACAGATGCTCAGGGTTCATTTTGTCTGTGGACAGTAATTTCCAACAAAGCCACTCCCCCCCCCCCCCCCAAAAAAAAAATCTGTTGACCCCAAAATATGAAGCACAATATTGTCTTAAAAAGTATTGGTCCACCATCACCAGGACAAATCTGCAGAAGGCAATGTAACACAGTGCGGTCCAGTAGTCCTAAGTCCACTATCAAAAATTGTTGTTTTAACATTTATGATATAATGTATGACTTTTTTTTTCTTTTTTGGATGTTTATCTATAATCGTAGCTTTCATTTTGACTGGCATTAGTTGCAGAAATATATTATTTTAGCACAATTCTAGAGATGTAGGAGGCACGTTCCTACTTTTCTCCAGAGTGCTAAGTGGGGTTGAGCTCTGGTGTCTGTGGAGGGAGAAATTAGCCTCTCTTGTGACCATCATAATCTCTTATTGCAAATTTAGACTGTTTTCCACTGTGGTACTTTGACTTAGTTTGGCGTGACTTGTTTTTGTTGTTAAATCGTTTTAACGAGTCAAATAGGAGGTTGGTTTAGATTTGTGTTAGTGCAAATGTTGCTGGGTCCTGCAGAGATGTCGGCGTGATACACTGGTAGCAAGAGTAACTACCCCCAGGCTAATAATCCTGCATGCTCTGCCGTCCAGCAGTTGCTGCATGCTCTATCACCACCTACAACACGTCACAATGCACTATTGGGCAGTGCTAGAACACAGCTAGTCATGTACACAACAAAGCAGTACACATCTGACCACTCGCGCCGTTTGACCATCTGACAAGCACTCGCGTTGAAACATACCGGCCGCTTTATTCTTAAAGAAAACCACTCGGCTCCACATTACTGGTTTCAAAACAAAACAACATTCAAACAATGTTAATATAGACATGTTAAAGTTAAAACTCCACGATAAAGCCGTGTTAGTTTTTATCTTATTCCCTGTCGAAACACCAAAATAACTGACTATGTAATAATAATAATTGTGCTACTGATTGCATGTTCAGAGTTGCGTTACTTTCTGTCTGCATTTCTTGGATTGAAAAACATTGATTTGCACCAGTACTAAATAACATGTTTTTCAGGCGACTGAGAAAAACAAATATCAATTATATTGCAAAAATGATAACAAAAGTGTAAATGAGACTTTTTGATAGTGGACTTTAAAGTGGACTCAAACTTGTGGACCCCGTGTGAAAGCCTCAAAGCACAGCCCACTAAAACCATGATTTATTTGTTTTATTTATTTCTGTATTCAATTATTACTTTTGTCAATGAAAATATCTGCATGGACATCAAAGGACTATGTTCTTGATTTTGTATACAAAATGAAAATTGAGAACCTAAGTTGAAACCATATCTATGCATAGTGTCAATATTTGCGTTGCACTTTTTCACACAACATTCTTTGTTTTCCATTGTTTAAGAAGTATGCACTGTGGGTAAGTCAACTTCCAACCTACTTGTTTTTCCAAGTCAGAGACTACTGCCCAGTATTCACCAAAAGAAATGGACCAATAGTTAACTAATATTACCCAACTTAGCTTACTTTATATTTCTTTACAGTCATTTTATTTCAGTATTCTATTAGCTTTGAGTAAGCAGTTGCTCTTAATGGCAGCACTGTATCTGTTATCTGTATCTGTTTTCGACATAATACATTTTGTGATTTTCTTTTCCACATTGTCACTTATTTAATAGAGTGAATAGCTGATAATTGTATGCTCTGTGTGTGTAGGGGTGAAGCCGTACGCTTGTTCCATGTGTGACATGAGGTTTTTCCAGCGTTACCACCTGGAGAGACACAGACTCACTCATACGGGTATGCGTCCATTTACCGTACCCAGTTCAAGTTAAGAAACTTTTATTTGATCCGGTAGTCTTGTTGAGATCAATATTTCTTATTCAAGAGGAGGCGTAAGAACAAAAGCATGCACAGTCTGAACAACCATTCAACCGCACTACATGTATACCAACAGTGACCTCTTTACTTTGGACTGATCGATGATTTTATTAAGTGCAACAGAATGTTTAAACAGTGCTGTAGTATTACATTTCGCTTACCATAAAAGATTATTCGTTACCCCATATTAAGGGAGTTGACTTATTAAAAACATCAGTCGTACACTTAAATATATGCAAAATAGTAACGGCAACACTGAAATACCAAAGAAATAGTAATACATATACAGTTTAATGCAATCTAATATTAAAGAAATGACATAGATATACATTTTCTATTGAATTGGGTGGACAAAATATAGAAACATCTTTTTGCAATCTTAATACTACAGGGTTGAATAATCCAATACAAAGACTGGCTTGTTATTGATAATATCTCGGCCATTTATTGTAATGCCCGGTATGCATAGATGTAAATAAACACCTGCCATTGATTACGTGGACCCCTCAAGGTGTGTTATCCCTCTTGTACCATTGCTGCTCAACAAAATTTATCAAAAAGTTTTTCATTGTTAATTTTATTCTCTCCTGATATTGTTACCGGTGCTTTACCGTGATATTAAACTAGCTGTTTTTACATTAGTTCTACACATTCTGTGTATACTGTCACGTATTAACTGAGCTGCAGCGTGTGCGTAACGTATTATTAATGAGTGTCCAGCGTAGTCAGAATATTTTAGGGAAGTGACATGCTGCCATAGAGATGGGGTTGATTGGTCACAGGATATCTAGGACTAAAATGTCATTTAGCAGACGCACACACTTTTTCAGGTGACTATCTCACTCAGGAATTTGTAAAAATCTGGTTGTGAATGACTTTGCTAGAATTTAAAGTTAATGTCTTCCCATGGGTATCAGTTTGTGCTAATGCCCTCCTGCTTGATCCAGCCATGAAGGAGCTTATTAACGTGGCCATGGTATACTGTGGGTATAGTCCTTTGATGTCCACACCTATTCTAAATGCAAATTAATGGCTGTGCAACTCGTGTGTCTTAGCTGTAATTGCTTTTGTCTTTTTAAATGAACATTTAGATTCTATAGTTGCACAGTTTGTGGAGGAGATCAGATTGTAAGCTTTATTGAGAGTTGAGGCAGATCATCCCTTTAGAAGCACACTTCAAAGCAACACACACTGCCACCATAACATCCAATTAATGTGCGCTATATAAATGCTAAACCAAATTCAGCTTTCAGTAAGTTGCGATAAACATGCTCGCCACAATGCTACGGCATGTCGAAGTGTGCTGCCGTGTGTGCTTCAGCTGGCCCGTGTGATCCCCGTCTCAGACGTGTCTTTGCTATCCTGCAGCTCATTTGAATGTCTTGTTTTAAACTTGCTTGGCTTATATCCTGTTGCTGCTTTTTGTTATGCGATGTACTCCAGATTATTAGAAAAATGATCCCCCGTAACAGAACACTAATTAGAAGTAAAACGGATCATCCCGTCGCATGAAGCTTAATTGGAATGTGTAATGTGTGCCGGGTCCTCGTGATGTAATGCCTGTGAATGATGCTTCCCTTTGATGCTTAAGGAACGTCTTAGCTAATGTGTTGATACTTTGTGTATGTAGGGGTGAAGCCGTACGCTTGCTCCATGTGTGACATGAGGTTCTTCCAACGTTACCATCTGGCAAGACACAGCCTCACTCATACTGGTATGCGTCCGCTTACCGTAGCTCATTAGGAAGTGGTGTTTTAGAAGTGCCTTTACTCATTGCCGTGGGTGCAGAGATTTAGGGTGTCTAAATTGACTTTTAAATATTCAGAATCATGAAGATGTATTAAGATGGTAAAATATGAAGTTAGCTCTTGGTATTAATGCATACATACATAGTTGGGCACCTAAATGTACACTACTTGAGCTTTTCCCCTGCTGAATACTCTACTTAGTTCTGCACAATCATGTCTTCATTACTCCAAATTCATAAAGATTTCTTCTTTCTTCTTTCTCATGATCACAGTACACTAAACAATGGTTTGCAAAACCAGTATTTGTTTCTCAGGCTGAGGATACAATGTGTAGAAGCAACAGTAGTGTCATTCTAAGGGAAGAGTTGATGGTTATGTGTTGTTTTCTGTTTCTAGCTCATATTTATATACTTTTTATGTGTGTAGGGGTGAAGCCGTACGCTTGCTCCATGTGTGACATGAGATTTTTCCAACGCTACCACTTGGCAAGACACAGCCTCACTCACACGGGTATGCGTTCGCCCTTCTTTGCTCCATTAGAGCCCAAATAGCCAGTTTACTGAAGTTCATCTGTTCTTTGTTTATAGAATGACTTGAGTCTGTTTCCTGAAATATTCACAAGCATCAAACTGTTTTAACTATACGGGCATGCTGGAGGAGTGCATTTCAGTTTTTTGCATCACTCCCTTACGGCTTTATTTTCCAAGTTAACTCCATTGGTGCTTTGTTATAGTAGGGCTGGGCGATAATTAAGTTTGATGAGATATCGTCTTTAATGGAATCTTATAGTGATAAGAATCGGATATCAAGATATTTTGATACACAATTACATTGTCTTAACTCATAATAACGAGCACATACCAACTCAAATTTATCAGACTATCTGATCAAACTAAAAAACGTTAAATCAAAATGTGATTTTAACAGTCAGTGTATATATCTGAAACTGTTATGTTCATATTGCTCACAAGTTCTGAATTAAATGAGAAAATACTCGGTACTTTTCATTTGTCAAGTATTTCATTGACACAGGACTAAAATAGGCTTTACCCTGTAGTTCTACCATCTAGACTATTTATTTATTTATTTATTGAACTAACAGAACACATGCTAAATCGTGATGTACATCGTTAGCGAGATATGTCGCGGTAGAAGAGGTTGTCCATATCGCCCAGCCCTGTGCTGCAGCGCCTGTACAATACAATTTGACTTGTGTTCAGTCTCCTTTTGAATTTGCAGTGCATGTCTGCATTGAAACGCTGCACTGAGTTTAAGCAAAAAAAAAAAAAAGACATCTTGATTGAGGTCCCTCCTTCACGCATGTTGACAGATTTGAAAATGTTAGCCGAACACATTTAGTGCTGCATCATACTGGTGCCACTGCTTTTGGCATGTCTGGATAGATGATATAAGTGAGTCCTGTTCAGTTCATTGTGCTGTTTTTACAAAATACTTTTGCTCTGTGTGTGCAGGGGTGAAGCCATATGCTTGCTCCATGTGTGACATGAGATTTTTCCAGAGATACCACCTGGCAAGACACACTCTCACCCATACGGGTACAAGTTTCTATTCATCCCTCTCAATTGACAGTATGGCGGCTTGTAGAATATTCGCTCTCGTGTGCACACAATTACAATTTGCTGTCACTTGTTTCCATTGCATTTCTAACTGCTTTTAGGGTTGACGTGACACATTTTATGTCTTGTGTGTGTGTGTGTGTATAGAGACTAGTTGAGACCTTGTAATGACATAACACGTGACTAGTGTATGTGAGATGACATATTTTGTGTACATGGTTCATGAGAACACTCTTCTAAAGTTTGGTACTGTATGCGTTTAGGGGTGAAGCCGTACGCTTGCTCCATGTGTGACATGAGGTTCTTCCAGCGTTACCATTTGGCAAGACACAGCCTCACTCATACTGGTATGCTTGAATTATTTGTTCTCCTTTCACTGTGACACCTTTCATACAAACAACCTACACATGATTTTTTTTATCATTGATAAGTCCCTCTATATAAAATACCATAATCATGCCATTGTTGATAAATGAATTTCCCCCTTCTAAAAAAAAAAAAAAATGTTTAATAGAAGTTTTAGGCTTTGTTGGAAAACTGTCCACGAAAAAAGTGACTCTCTCTGTCAGTTACCTTGTTTTGTGATTGACACTGTAATGGTACTATTGCATGTGAATGGTTGAGTACTATGTTACATATCCAATGAAAGGCACATTACACTAAAAAGCATTTTTAAATGCAGGCATCAATGATCCGAAATGACAAGCAAAAGAGGCTTTGTTTCTCAGGATTAAATCCGGCAAATGCAAGACTGTCTGACCTGACTAGATAGTGCATCTTGAACACGGGGTAACTTGAAAAAGCTTCATCATCAACAAGTTTGTTTGCAGGATGACTGAATATTACTCAAGCGGGTCCAAACTGCAACGTGTAAGCCCCGGTTCTCCCCAGTTGATGATGCACCTTAACTCTTGATGTCTGCAGGCTCTTAGACTTGTTTTCGTGTAATGTCTCTCACAGAATGTTATGTGATAAAGTATTCAGTAGTGAACCACCTGAAAGCATTTCTTTATGTCCTTTTCAAAAAAAAAATCTTGGTGTTCATGAACTTCATCAGTGCGTTGAAATGCATCTAACGTTCTTGTGCTTTGTTTAGGTGTGAAACCTTATGCTTGTACCATGTGTGACATGAGGTTTATACAACGTTACCAGCTGGAGAGACACAGTCTTACTCATACGGGTACGTCCTCATTTTCTACACCTTCACCCGCTCTCTCCCTGACTTTGGTCATGCATGTGCCCCACATTAATGTTTACATGGCTGCTTCAAACTCGAGTTTGCATTGCTTTCTGTCTCTTTATTACCACGTGCTAACGTTTCATGCAGCATCTACACAGAGCTTTATAAGCATCTGCCTAACAAAAGCTCTTCCCATACTTTACATATGAAATGACATGATGACCATGAAGCACAAATGCAAACAGTCTTTGCTCTCTATTTCTGAAAACTGGTGATTGTGTTCAGCTTTTAGATTTCTGCAAGACAAAATATAATTGACATTGCTGACAGGTTTCCTTTTTAGACTTTTCTTTGTGTTTGAGTCAGCTCAGTGATAACTAGTAATTCTACTTAAACACGATACAGCTGTCCAAAAGCACTTGAAATATTGTATTTCATGAAGTGTTTTGTAGCACAACCATGAATCTTAATATTTTTACTTGCATATTTAAAAAAACAACAACAACCAGATTCCCATAAATACATGAAATGCCTAATGGCTGAGACTTGACTGCACTTTAAGATCCCGTTTCTCTATTTGGAGACACGTCAAAGACTAGTTTTGTGATTGAAGTTAAGTAGAAAGTTTGAACAGTTTGAAAATGTTCACATTTGTTAATGCACATTAAAGCTCCAAAAAGATTATCACGTAGAATAAAAATGTAAAAGACTTTCCCCGTATAACGGCTCCAGGCCTGTGACTCCCTACAGCCGATCAATTCTATATTTTTGTATTTGTGCAGCGAGAGATGAACATAAACCAGCTTTGCTGTAGCTCCCGTTTATACATGACTCATTGATTCCTGGAGTCCTGTTAATCTTTGAACAGTTCTGGGAATGATCATCGGCTGTATATTACGGTAATGTGTCCCGGCGGGAGAATAGACCTGAAGGAGTAAAACACTGACTGTGTATTCCTGTAAAAACAAATGACATGCAAATTCATATTCGACTGCTCTCACAGCCGTGTCATTCTGTCATTTCACATTCAAAGTAATGAGGAGGAAATAACATGCACTCCTCTCTTATGAATAGTTACGTGTCATTGTTTGTCTTATTTGAAAGCTTTTATGTAAGGATGTTACTTGTGCTATTTTGTCAGTTAAAATTTGAAGATAAAGCAGAGTTTGTTTTTACTGAAATCAGAAGCTAAGTGTTGTATGATGGATTTCAGAGCAGTTATTATTAACATACTGTAACACCGTTTCAAGCTAAATGACTAGAGTTGCTCTGCAAACGAATGTCTAATCTTAATGTGTTGTGCATAGTTGTTTACCAACTGCCTAAAATTGTCTAACCTCTGCGATCAGCGTTACAAAAACTCAAGTATTTGCGTTAACAAATGGATTTTAGAAATCTGAATGTGAAATGTTGAAATGATATGAAATCAAGCACGTATTGGCATCGTGTGAAAAACCTGCTATTGTGTTTTGGTTTCGCCTCAATTATCTGGTCATTTCGTATGTTTTTTTTTTGTCGGTTTAAAAATAAGTAAATTTAGCTTTCTACACAGGAAATTTCCATTTTGGCGTCAGACTTTTATCAGTTAAAAGTTTAACTTGGATCAGATGTGAAAACGACATTTCCAATCCGAATAACCGATTTCTGAAGCATGCTGGAATCTCCAGAGTAAACAAAGCGCTGATGAGTGCAACCAAACTTTACTAAGCAATTAGTAAAGTTGATTGTCGATCATTTTTGGCAGTTGAGTGTTTGATGCTAAAGTTGGTACTTTGTGTGTGTAGGGGTGAAGCCGTACGCTTGCACCATGTGTGACAAGAGGTTTTTTCAGCGCTACCACCTGGCGAGACACAGCCTCACTCATATGGGTATGCGTCAGCAACTCTTAACCCAGTCACAAGATTAGGATGCTGCAACACCTGTGTGCTTGATTTAGTCTTATATATATAGATATATATCTGTATTTATACACACATTTTTCAAGTGTAATATCAAATCATCATCTCATGTGTTGTGTAGGTGGATTTTAGATCCCCTCTGGGAATTTTGTAATTTGAAACAAGCATCTAATCATCATATTGTACCTTTTTTTTTTTTTGTCAGTAATTTTAGGGAATGACATTGGTTATTAACCACCGATATCAATTTAGTCCAGATTGGTTCTCTTAAGTTATAAAATAGGACTATATATTTATTTTTCCCTTGTGGCAGAGACGCAACAATAATTCTCTTGATGCTCTGCGTTTAGGAGTGAAACCTTATGCTTGCACCATGTGTGACATGAAGTTTTTTCAGCGTTACCACCTGGCGAGACACAGCCTCACTCACACGGGTATGGGTCCGCGCACCGTACCCATGACATCCTGCTAGAACTCAGTGTGGACATTTAATTTAGCTAGTTCACTTCAGACAGACGCCTGTTACGCTCAACCAACATGTCAATATGAAGAATGAAGTTTTCCTAGTCTGTTAATGTCAGGTATATTTGATGTTGGTAGCTACAACACTGCAAAATGAATACAAGTATTGTGAAGAAAGTATTTAGAAAACGTGTTGTGTTTTTTGCATGAATTGGCATTTGTGTGGTTAATAACCAATAGCGTTTATTTCAATTTCTGAATTTAAAAAAATGCAAATTGGGGCAAAGTAATATAATATTGCTACTTTACATTTAGGTGTGAAACCTTATGCTTGCACCATGTGTGACAAGAGGTTTTTTCAGCGCTACCACCTGGCGAGACACAGCCTCACTCATATGGGTATGCGTCCGCACACCGTACCCATGTCACTGAGATCAGACTAGTTACATTATGTTAGAGTCAGCCATCTACGATAGCGATCAGTCCTCTTAAATACTGTCTCAACCCTACATCATGGGTGTAAATGTAACATGAAAGCAAGTCTTGATGTTTAAAGAAATACAGGACTGCAACATCATCAGCTCATGTGATGTGTTAAGTTGTGGATTTGAGAATTGGTTCGTACAGTTTGATGTATCTTTTTATTGGATTTGGAGTATTAACAGTGGTTAACAAGCCATCAATTCTGAAAGGATATTTGAAGTATATTGCTTATTGATGGATTGTGAACACAAAAACATACAAAGTCTGAAAATAATACCATAATGCTCTGCGTTTAGGTGTGAAACCTTTTGCTTGCACCATGTGTGACATGAGGTTTGTTCAGCGTTACCACCTGGCGAGACACAGCCTCACTCATACGGGTATGCGTCAGTGCACCTGCCCTCCTCACATTGTGTAGGCCATCATTACATCGTCTTTATTGTGCTAAAATCAGCAGTGCAGACACTATCAACACAAGATGGTTTTTTTAGAGGTAGCCGATATAGTAGCCGTCTTCAAAACTTTATTGAAAATTGTCTAAACAGGCCGCATATGCACACATTTGGCCCCAACTTATGCTTTTAAAACTCTACTGCCTTTTTTTTGTCACCTCAGCTCTTAGAAATCCTTTTTTCAGAAACTGACGTTACTTGATCAGCTCTTTTTTTTTTAACAGGCACGATCACTAGGGATTAAATGTATATTGCTTAAATGTATATCTTTTGACATTGAAATGTGCTTTTAAAGACACTGATAAATAAAATACTGATTCATTATCGGCATGATTTAGATCCCACTTTAGTCAGTACACTATTAACATGAGGTACACACAAGTAAAGGCATTAACTAGCTGTAATTGCCATTCTTTAGAATATAATTGGCAGAGTGAAAATCGTTTTGATTGGTGATGTAGCTAAAATGATCATTTGTGTAGTTGTCTTTGTTGACAACTAAGTGTTACATGAAGGAAAAACTAGTTCAATCTTTTTGTTTTTTGCATGAATTGGCAAATGTGTGGTTAATAACCAATAGCTCAGGTATTTAATTCATAAAGAATGGAAACTGAGGTAAAGTAATATATTGCTACTTTGCATTTAGGTGTGAAACCTTATGCTTGCACCATGTGTGACAAGAGGTTTTTTCAGCGCTACCACCTGACAAGACACAGCCTCACTCATTTGGGTATGCGTCCGCACACCGTACCCATGTCACTGAGATCAGACTAGTTACATTATGTACATATATGTGTGTGTATATATGTACATTATGTCTCAGGCAATTCTTATTATGCTGTAAAAGTAACTAGTTGTACATTTTGACTACATTATGTGTGTAAATGCAACATTAAAGCAAGTCTCCACATGTACATAAAGACAGGACTTTGACATCAGCTCATGTGATGTGTTAAGTTGTGGATTTTAAATTTGATCGACACAGTTTCATGTATTTCTAATTGGATTTGGAGAAAAGGCAAAAAAAAAAAACATGCATTATTTTTTTTAAGCAAAATTTCACATAGCAAATGAAAAGTGGTTTAACAACCCATCAATTGTGAATAGATGTTTACGGTACTGATTGATGGATTGTGAAACAGAAGTCAAGAGTTCTGTAAATAATGTATTGATGATCTGCATTTAGGTGTGAAACCTTTTGCTTGCACCATGTGTGACATGAGGTTTGTTCAGCGTTACCACCTGGCGAGACACAGCCTCACTCATACGGGTATGGGTCCGTGCACCTGCCCTCCTCACATGCTATAGATCACCATTCTATCTGTACAGTGCTGATAACAGGGACACCTTGTGTGGTTATAGTAACAGTCAGATGTGTTTTTCCTGTAGGTGAGAAGACATTTAAACTTAGTAGTATTTAATCTCTTGTTTTCTATACTTGAAACTAGGTTAAATTATTGAGTAAAAAAAAATGAATGTTGCCCTCCAGAATTGTTGGTGGATAGTGTGAATCTCTTGTGCGTTACACTCTCCTGGTGAAGCTGGATTCATTATCTTGGTTTATAAAAACAAACAAATAAACCACATTTTTGAGAATAAGATCCATCTTGCAGGTGAAAGGTCGCCTCAGTCGGCGTGTTCCTGCTAGCTTGAGCGAGCCGGGCTAACGCTGCAGACATTAGCAATAGCTTGTAAGTGTTGCCTGACTTCCTGTCCGCGGCATTGCCTCCCTTGACTTGGGACACGCCATGCTGCATATTGAGATCACAAATAGTCCCAAATCAGTGACAATTGAGACAACAGGACCACATGTTGACACCAGGTGTAAATGGGGCCCACGTGTCACAGAAGTAACCCGCCTCTCTCCCCTTAAACTTCATAAAGGCTGATATTTAGGTTTTGATTTATACTCGATCTGTTAGGACAGATTCAGCTGATTGTTGAGCGATCCTGCCGGCCTTCTTCATGGTTTACCAGCCGTATCAGTTCATTTGTACTATGTATACCAGTAATGCTGGAGGGCAAATCAAGAACTGTAATGTGGATGCAACGGGTTAAGTATGTTTTAGTTAGGATTTAATGTCAACTATTCTGACTCCAATTACACGTATGAATTCTGATTAAGTCCTCGTTGCAAGAAATCAAAGAAAGAATATAAAAAGATGTTGAAAGTAATAACCACCTTTTGAGGACATTTGGACTGATATTGTCATTTAGATAGATTTTTATAGACATTATATAATTACAGGCATTTAGATATTATAGATTATTTTGTCAAGCAAACAGAAATACAACAGCTCTAAACGTTGCTCTCTAAAGTCGACAAGCATAACTGAAAAGCACTAAACTCGATCATTTCCCAGTCGTTCCTTACAATGTCTTCATGCTTCTACATTATTTTGAGAGAGAGAAAAATAGTTTAACCTTAGAAGTAGATGATGGCTTTAGGAAACTTAATATCCAGTAATAACTGGTCCAGATTCAAACCCAAATTGTTCTGCTAATTATTTATGTATTTTTCATACAAATAGCCATAATAGATCAAAGGTGAGAGGATGCTGAAATAGTTGCAGTGTCATGTCAGGATGTTACTGATGTTTATTCAGACAAAACATACAGTGAGTAAATGTTACGACAGGTTTAACTCCACATTATGTTCATGTCTGACTCAACTCTACTCCCAGTTAAACGTAAGGTCTTAGCTGCATGTCTGAACATTTCAACACATTTTCTTCAAAAAGGAAATGCACTTTGCATTACATAGAAAGAAATGATGAGCTGTTATCTCTGTCAGTGTTTCAGTCCTAGTGCTAGCTTGAAAGTTGTATGTCTTGCACTTTGTGGGTGACAGGGCTAATACATTGCTCTGTGTGTGTGTGTGTGTGTGTGTGTGTGTGTGTGTGTGTGTAGGGGTGAAGCCGTATGCTTGTTCCATGTGTGACATGAGGTTTATTCAGCGTAACCACCTGGAGAGACACAGCCTCACTCATACGGGTATGCGTTCCTTTACCCGTCCCCTTATCCCTGAGACCGGCTCTGGTGCTTCCAACAGAAGGGGGGGGGGGGGGTCACAACAAACTCGAGTTTGGATTGTCAAGTCATTTGATGGGATGTTGAACCAGCCTCACAATCCTTGCTGCGTAGATCTGGGCCATGAAAACAACGAAATTCCACTCTGATCTACACATAATGAGTTGATGACGAGGCCTTTTTTTAGACTATATACATTTCTCAGATGCTGAAACTACAAATGTTGAAATGAACTGTTGGAAATATAGTTTTGTAAATAGAGATTAGTAAGTGAAGATTGCACGCAGTTTTGTTGGTACGAGACGTCTAAAAATGATTCATTGACTGTGTATTTGTGTGCTCTTTCAGGAGAGAAGCCGTTTGCTTGTGACATGTGTGATATGAGGTTTATCCAGCGCTACCACCTTGAGAGACACAAGCGTGTCCATAGTGGGGAGAAGCCTTACCAGTGTGAGCGGTGCCAGCAGGTATGCACGGATGTGAACAAAGCGCTACGGTGTTCGTGTATTGTTAAATTCATTCACTGTGTTTGCATTTGGATGTGTAAGATTAACAATATGAAGACTGATTTCGTGACGTTTTGAAATCCACTTGTTTGTTTGTTTTCTTTGGTCTTTTACCTGAATTATTATAACCAGAATGAAATATAACTTAAGTCCAATTTTTGTGTGTTTTTGAAGAACTTTTCACGGACAGACCGGCTGTTGCGACATCGGCGGTTGTGCCAGGGTCGTGGCGTAGCCAAAGTCGAGAACCAGCCATGCTGCGAACCCCGCCCGTACGCCCAGGAACCCCCGCCCGCACCCCCGACCTGGAGCCCCCTGCACCCCCCTCCAGGCCGACTGGCGGTCTGACATTCCACCTTCCCTCCGCCCACAATACCGCCAGAGACGGGACAAGCCACAGGGTTTCTTTTCCTCAGCGCGGTGCCGAGTGACGCCACACTCTAGCACCGACTGATCTTGCAGCTCCACTCTTGGGATTTACTAATGACGGAGTGACAGTTGTGTTTTTTGTTTTGTTGACTTTTTACTGTGTTTCCTTTTACTCCCCCTGTTTTTTTTAAAGACGAGACTTTTCTGTGATGAACAGTTGTCCTGTTTTGTACTTAATCTATTTGATTTTTTGCAACAAAAAAAAGAAAAAAAAAGTTTTTATTGTTGTTCAAATATATCTGCATTCGGTGGTACTCGGGGGAGGGGCTGTGGGTATTGTTAATCTGGACGTGTTTGCAACGAAATGGGATGAAGTGGTGAGGAAAAGTATTTGAGCTTCTTTCTAATTTTTTCACGTGGCTCATTTTGACTTAAAAAGTTCGTCACTTAGGTCAGAATTCATCAAACTGAACTTTCCTTCCGGGTAAAGCAAGGAACCCACTTTAACATCTGGCGTAGACCAGATGTTGCTTGCCGTTGTCGCTAAGATAGTGCTAAGCATTAAGACATGTCACCCAAAAGCAGTGTTTGGTCTAATCATGATTTCAACAATAGTATTTACCTGAATTCATCAACACATGAGGTACAGTTTTAATGATTACTTTGTGTAAATAATTGAAAATGCTTATTATTATTTCACTAATGGACTTAAGTGTTGAATTTTTTCTGTTCACAAAATGGGCCAAAAACAAACCGATCATTAGAAATTGTTTCAAATACGGTCGTTTCCCACCGTTTCAGAGAAATCCTGAGGAAACCTGAGTAACTTTAAGTGTTTATTTAAAAAAAAAAAAAAAGAAAAGAGAAAAAAACCGGTAATATCAAACATTGCTTCATAACTGTAAACCTGGACTTTGAAGAAGTGGAGGAAGAGAGCGAGCCGGCAGTGGACTGTGCTCTGTGTCAGACATGAAGGCTCTCGTGCTCTGTGGTGTGTGTGTGTGTGTGTGTGTGTGTGTGTGAGAGACGTGCTGATGACTCAGGAAAAGGCACCGGACGGCGGCCTCGGCAAGTCGTCCTCCCACCCTTGCCGAGAGTCACGGCGTAGTAAGTTCAGCTGTGTGTGTATATACGGTGTATATGCAGAGATCTCCAGTACTTCACAGAACAGCGTCTCGACTGGCTCTGCCCATGGACTCTGGTCTGAAACAGCACAGGTTGGCCTCTTGAAGTCCCATCATGTCTGTACAGTTACTCTCATTGTGAGATTAGTGGGGGATACAAAATATTGTGGCCTTAGTGTGTTTTTTTTTCTTTTTCATTTGCCTTTTTTCTCAACCGTTTATTATTGTGGATCCGATGTATTTACTAAGACGAGGAAGCCTTTCATCATCATAGTATGTTTTGTTTTTTTATCCTAAAGCTGTCCTGGTTACAGAATGTTGACGGCTTCAGTGGCGCTAAAACAAACTAACGTGTTCTCCAGACGAGAGAGAGGTTGTCTTTTGATGATGATGAATATTTTGGGTCATTGTTACTGATTTCAGTGTAACACAGTATGTAATCCTGAAGCAGCCCCCCCCCCCCCCCGAGTCTGTCAGCAGTGCTCCATTGTTTCCCACTGCAGTGCTTTGGCTGGTCGCACACCAGAGCAGACTCTACTACACACTAACGATTGCCTTTTTTATCCAAATATTATGTGGTTGGTGTGTAATAATGGACGTCTGACATGTCATTGGGTTTAGCCTTAAGTAAGTGCGGATACACAAATAATCATTGTAGTACTAAATGATGTTGTAACGAAGGATTTCCTTTACCTATGACGAGCTGTGGTCGTGCTGTGTCGAGGTCTTTGACGGTCCGGCGGCAGAGAGACGGTTGATCACGGCCACTGTGCTGCCTGTTGAAAAAGTTTCTCAAACTTGATCCTTTCTGCCAACTGGTGCCCAAACTTTTCTGTTTACGCCAGAAATGTCAGCGCTAGGTGGGAGGATTAGTCTGCTAGTCTGAACATACACGGACGCATCAAGACATCAGCAAGTAACCGAAACCATCACCGTGGATTTTAGGGGAAAAGAGGGTTTTAATTTTAGTTTAAAGTTCCAGATAGGATTCAGTGAATGCCGATGGAATCTCAGTGCGTTATCTGGTCTCTGATTTCTAAGATGAACAGATATTTGTGTTGGATACAAGAAGCCGATTACGGCGTTATGTGATATTTTACTGAAAGTATTATTGGGAGGATTTTTTAATTTTTTTTTTTTAAATGGTTCATTGATATCAAGGCAAAGTTGTAATTGTGTAAAGAGGATTCAGTTTAAAGTTTTTAAGTTGAACCCAGTGGCAGCAAAAGGGCCAAGTTTGAGAAATGCTCTAATCTGCTCTGCAAACACTTTTCCAGATGTGGAGGGGATACTGCTGGTGCGAGCACATACTAAAACGGCTGAAGGGCAATACAGTATATAGTTGACATCACTTGTTAATACCTTTTTGACTTATTGTTTTAGTAATATCAATCTCATTGTTAAACTGCAATAGAATCCTTCAGTCTCAGATCGTTTGTTTGTAAGATTGAGGTTTAATTTTCCCGACCGATCCGAGGATTTCTTTGTCTGAGAAGTTCTCATCACATTTTGATGATTGTTTCAAGGACCTTTTTTATTCTGATGAACTTGTAAACACTGGAGTGACGGGGGGGGGGAAAAAAAGACAAAAAAAAAATATTTTTCCTTCAGACTGTACTAGGTTTTAGGTTTTAGACTAAGCCTATTTCTCCTCAACGTGACACAGAAGGTGGACAGAACAATTTGGATCAGTACAGTTGAGAGCCCGGTATGTTTGGTAATTTTGACATTAGAGACGGTAGTACCTCAAGAAAATGTTTTCTTTCTTATACGAAGTCCCTAGTATTTGTAGTAAATTATATTGATAATGGTATTAGATGAACAACAGCATAACAGTAGCTATCACAGATTAGTTGTTTTCTTTTATTAGTCTTGCATGCAGAGTTATGGTCCTCAGTTAAGATAGGATCTTGATATTGATTATTTTGTGTAGGAAAATGAGTGCATAAGAATAACTTCCTAAAAAAATATTACAATGATTATTGTAAAATGGGCTAACTAATATGTACCCTTGTGATCCAATTAGTTTCAACTATATGAAAATCAGAGGAGAGGCTTCTTATTATTATGCTGAAATAAAAGAATTTGTAAAGGACTTCTTGTATGCTGACTGGCTGTGTTGACATAACGGTAAATATAAAGTGGGGTTAGCTGGGCGAGAGGCAAATCGGGAGAAGTACGTTTTTGGGGCCTTTTTTTTGACTACATTAGTCATTTAGCTTTTATCCAAAGCGACTTACAATTCAGGTTCTATCGCATTCATACACCGCAGGCACAGCTACGGGAGCAATTTTTGGGGTCAAGTGTCTTGCTCATGGACACATCGACATGTGACTACCGGAGCCGGGGATCGAACCGCTGATCCTCTGATTGAGCCCCTACTCTCCACTTAGACACAGTCGCCCCTGGATGGTGGGGGGACTGGTGCTTCCGCGTGCATAGTGCGGGTAATCTCTCCTGAATTTGTTTATATAAGGTTAAAGACGGGGATGAGGAACTCTGGTGTCTGTTTTCTGTCTTTCTTTCTCATCAGTTGATGCTATGCTATGATTCCACAAACAGTAGGTGGCGGTATGCAATTACAGTTTGTTAGCGATCCGCCATTAAACAGACAGAAGAAGAAGAAGAAGAAGAATAATAGCGAGGAGGAGGAAGAATACGAATACGGAGGAGAAGAAAACAAATTAACAATAATAATAACTGGGGTCTTGCTTTTTACGCTTACAATTCAAAATGTCAGATGACAACACATCTGTAGACGACACGGTCGAGCGCGCTGGTGGAGATGGAGAGATTAAAGAGCCTTTGTGTGGATCAGAGCAGGGGCTTAAACCTGCGACGACACCGGAGGACAACAAGACCCCCTCCTCCAGATTTCTGCAGGTTGAACTGGAGCTGAGCGCCCACCTCCGTCGGCTCACCTTCAGCGAGCCGGTCCGGTACATCTACAACCCGCTGGAGTACGCATGGGACACCCACCGCTGCTACGTGGAGAAGTTCTGTCGGGGCGGACAAACGATCCTGTTTTTAGGGCTGAATCCAGGACCCTTCGGCATGGCACAGACCGGGGTGAGCGCAGCATTCAGATACCATTCTCTCTCGTTTCTTATGTGCGCACCATCCACAGGGGCCAGGGTAACTCGGCTGTAATGCACGGTGGCCTAATGCGGAAGCGAACCCAAACAACAACAAGCCTTATTTTCTGCGAGCTGCTTGCATGAACAGGTGCGCGTTTTCCTTTTGGTCCGAGTATTTTATCACAACCCAACAACAAAATGCACCTCCAAAGATCAACTGCAATTAAGGGCCTAAATTAAGGCAGGGGGATGCTGCTGCATTATTACCTGTTTTGAATAATTATCCTGTGTTAATTAACATGTTCCTACATGACTTTGCATGCTTTATTACTTAAATACCCAGTTTGAGCTATATTTTCCCAGTTTTCCAGACCAGATGTCGGCTTACTCTTATTAAAAGTTTCTGACTTGTTTAAATCGATGGAATTTACTGCAATAAATGTGTCTTATAATGTGTTAAGTTATCTGAAATGATCTGCGTTTCTTGGCACAGGTCCCCTTTGGTGAAGTAAGGTCAGTTGTGGATTGGCTGAAGATCACAGGGGAGGTCGGTCATCCTCCTGACGAGCACCCAAAGCGGCGGATCACAGGACTCGCCTGCACTCAGAAGGAAGTGAGCGGAGCACGTTTCTGGGGCTTCTTCCGGAAGTTGTGTGGTGAACCAGAACCGTTCTTCAAGCACTGCTTCGTGCACAATCTATGCCCGCTTATTTTCATCGGTGCCAGTGGGAAGAATTTAACCCCCCCTGAGCTGCCCGCAGGTGAACGAGAGGCCCTCCTCGCCCTGTGTGACACTGCACTGTGCCAGGCGGTGGAGGCACTGGGCATCACCATGGTCATCGGGGTTGGAAGGGTGGCAGAGCAGCGGGCGCGGCGAGCTCTGTCAGCCGCAGGTGTCAACGTGCAGGTCAAGGGCATCATGCATCCGTCACCCAGGAACCCGCAAGCCAATAAGGGCTGGGAAGAAGTTGCCAAAGCCAAGCTGGCCGAACTTGGTGTCTTGTCGTTGCTGTGCAACATGTGAGCTAGTCGACCTTCTCTGATTTTAATAGCAGCATGGAGAGAATCGGTGAATGTGTGATTTGATCAATGGGTCCATGTACTACTAAAGTACAGACTCGCATTTCTCCTCACAGCTCAGTGTGTGTCTGAGCTGCTCTACGGAGTACTCGTAGTACACTAAGGCCTTCCACGTCTGCTATCACAGCTGCTGTAAACATCTCTTTAGCAGCATTTTCTTCCTCTTCAAAGATCCGTTCTTTTTGAGATGGCTTTTCTTTATGCGTTCGTGCACCAGGCTGCCTAAACACTAATGTTAGTATCAGCTGCTCTGATATATTATCAAGTTTATAGTCGGAGTGTAAGCTCAGGGTGTTGCTAACAATTCAGAGTTGCTGAAGAGTAACTGCATTAATTAAACCTCTGAAGGTTATAGTTTGGGGGGAAAGCCCGAAACCAAAGTAAACAATTGTCATTGACTTTTCTTCCTCCAAAAAAGGATCCATAAAGAAATAGTTCTCAGGAAGAAAAGCACTGTAGCTTTTGAATGGTGACATTACAGAGACATCTATTTTGTAAACATACAGTTAAGTATTGTTCATGCAATATATATTTTTAATTATCATTTTATTTGTTGATGTTTACACTCAGATTTTATCCACAATTTGAACAATTCTGTGTATTTCTGGGATCAGCCATCTTGCAGTTCAAATAAACAACAATAATGAAATATGAAATATGAATCTTTTTTTTTTTTGCATTTTCTGCCTCTGGTCCTTCAGCGATGAAGGCTTACTAACTGCTAAGGCTGATATTTGCTGTGAAAAGGCGAAGACAAAATGAGTGGATAACTTTGAAAGTTGCTTCACTCGGCAGCCATTGTCTGCCTGCAACTGAAAGCAGCAACTTAAATCACATATTCCACCAAATGCCACATGCAGCAGAGTTTTCCCTGGCATTCTGAGAGGCTGATACTTACTTTTGACCATGTGATCCCACACAAGCACCGACACCACTTCGCACTTGTTAAATGTGGATTTGTGCTGAAACAACACTGCCATCAAGTGTTCTCAAGTGGGAGACCAAGATTCTTACGCAATCACAGACAGCTTGAGAATAAAAACCACACAGAATATTATAAGTGTAGTCTGTATCCAAATCGCTAATAAAGGAAATGGCTGATTAGTTTCACACACAACGCTGTTGAAAACCCACGAAGCTCAACTTTGCTTCGGCATTTTCAGAGCAAGAAAATGCAGGAAATGTCCACGTCGCAAATGAATCACACATTCAAGAATTTGTCTCCTATTGTGGATGCCTGCTGTTGGACTAGCTTTTTATGCCTTTCACTGATTCCAGGAGAGTGGGCTCACAGAAGTTGTTATGAAGAGAAATGTTTATCCTTTTCTCGCCCCCTCCACTGCCACTACTGAGAATGGCAATGAGCAATAACTACCAGCAGCAGATCCTGTATCCTGTAACCCTGTCCTAGAATGGGAGCTGAAGTCCACATCACCGCTTTGCCTTGTGAGGAGCCGTGTACTCGTGAACTGCATCTCCCATGAGTCTCCCAGCATCACTCTTTTTACTTGGGGGGCCCCACATGGTTCAGGAGATGTTGGGAAACTCTTGCAGCAGACAGGATTGCTCATCACTATATATCTACAGATTGATCCACAGCTCTATTCTTCATCAAGTAGCAGACAAGACATCACGTTCGTTTCTCAGCAGAATAAGGTAAGACAACATTCACGACACAGAGTTGATTCATTTGTAAATCCAATCATAGCTATCAAATGTGATTAGAACGACATGAATACTTAGGTATAGCAGACAGAACTTACAAGACTGTTAACAAAAGGCAAGATGTATCTGATGTTTGTGAATAAGAAGAAACAGGAGAGAATGACTTGATTTAGTTTTTTTAAATTATTATTTTAAATTCGCAGCACACATTTAGGAGCATGTATTACTTGATTGATTACTTATTTGCAAATTTAGCTATGGTTGGTGGATTTTAGGAATGAAATATACAAACACTCATTGTTTTAGTAATGGAATATAAAACAGCTTTTAATTGACTAAGGACGGTCTTTTATGATCAATTACTAATTTATAAAACAGTTTCAATAATTTCAATAATTCATCATAATTGATATACCGTATTTTCCGCACTATAAGGCGCACTTAAAAGCCTTTAATTTTCTCAAAAAACGACAGTGCGCCTTGTAATCCGGAGCGCCTTATATATGGATCAATTGGTTAATTTGTTGATCCATACTGGTTGTACACGGCGCTCTGTCAAAATGTTTCAGTACGACTGGTAAACTACAAAGCCGCACCGCGGTAAACACCGGTACTGTGCTTACTCCTAGTCAAACACCACTTGTGTGTATAAAGACCCCAAAATGGCACCTTTCAAGAGACACGCTTACGACGCTATTCTATTCTATGCGCCTTATAATCCGGTGCGCCCTATATATAAAAACAGTTCTAAAATAGGCCATTCATTGAAGGTGCGCCTTATAATCCGGTGCGCTTTATAGTGCGGAAAATACGGTATTCATCCTCCTGACACAGGTATACAATGCAACAGTGCTTTATTTTATTTTAGACGGCATGGTATAATCTCCATGACCAGTAGGTATATCAGCTTGTTGTTTCTAAAGATATTGTGCGGCTGGTGTTGTGACCATGCCGAATTCCTGATCTGACTCTGCTATCGCCTTTCATCAGCTGTTCTCCACCAGATTGAAACTGGAACACATTTCACCGACTCCATGTATGTTTTCTTCCTCAACAGCACAGCTTCTTATTACCATGGATAAACAGTCTACGGTGGTGTTTCGAAATGTGGGGCAGCTGTACTTTCCCCAAAGCAGAGTGGAGTGCCACTACAGCCTGACCTCTGACCACCAGTGGAGCAGCAGTGACTGGATAGGGATTTTTGAGGTACATTCACCCACACTGAAAAGGAAAATATTTTAGCAAAAAAAAGTTCTGTGTGATGGGGATGCACATTTATATTTTGTATGTCGTCTAAAATGTGTCTGTTATCATGTCACAGATGGGCTGTTCTTCATTGAAACAGTACTACACATATACATGGGCTGTTGTTCCTGAAGGCTACACTGAGGGTGCCGGTGTCAACTCCTGTGCACTTTTCCAGGGTAAGAATCCATCCAAACATTTAAAAACATATGACACAGGTGATAATTCAATAGACCACAGCCCACCATCATCCCTGATGGTGGGCTGTGGTCAGACGTACCTGTCTGTCTGTACACTGTGATGTCACAGTCCTGGAGTAAACTGCCACATCAGCAATCACAGCGACTGGAGATCAGAAATAAGATTTTTAAGTTTATGGAACAAAAGTTGTTTAATACATAAAAAACACTACAGTTAATGCTGACTTTACCATTGTGGTCAAATTCAAGCTCATTGATGAGGGATGATTAAGAGCGGCTTGTGCTCCATCATTTTTTTCATTCTGTAATACTTGGTAAAAACAAAAGTTTTATTTATGTATATTTTCTAATTAAGTAAAATACAATAGGTTAATCATCATAATAATATCCACCTAACACTGGCTATTACATCTGTCTATTTGCTACAGCATCCTACCTGCCCCGCCCCAGTGCTGTGGAGTACCAGTTCATATATGTGGATTCGATGGGAGAGGAGTGTGCCCGTAGTCGCTCCTTCACTTTCCGTGCTCCCAAGCCGCTGGAGGAGCTGGAGACTCTGAAAGAGGAACAAGATGAGGAGGATGGAGAGGAGGAGCTGCTCATAGTCATCCCCAGGGCTCAGCTGTTGCAGGTGAAAATAAAAAAAACGTCACTCAATATTGCATTCAGCCATTCTTGATAAGCTACTCTTCCCTTCATAGTAGTAATAAGAAAAGGCCCTTAAGTGTAACTACTATGCACTGTAAATCCATTCAAATGTGATGTCCCTGTCCTCTCTCCCCGTGTTGTGAACAGAGTCAGCTGGAGGAGTGCTTAAAAAAACAAGCCAACATACAGCAGGCTCTAGATGAGGCAAAAGAGGAGACGGAGAACGAGAAAAGGAACAGCAGCAAAGCAAGGGTGGAGTGGGAACGTGAGAGAGAAGCAATGAGGGAGGAGCTCTCAGAGCTTAGAGACAACTTGAGACTCAACTGTGAGATGTTGAAGAAGATGGAGGGAAAACACAAGGTACAGGCAGGTCATGCCTCCGGATGTCTCGGGGTAGCCATCTCATTTTTACCTCCATAAAGTTCTGAATTTCAGTTCTGAAAGTTCTGAATAACTAATGATAACCTTTTGATTTAAAAAATACACACATGGAACAAGAATCTAATCACTTTTTTTCTGCTCTCCACAACATTGAAAGAATGTGAAATATAGTCAGGAACATCTGACATTGGAACTGAGTAAACTCATGGCTGAAAAAGACGAGAGCCAGCAGCGAATTAAAGACCTGGAGGGGGACATCAAGGTCCTGAAAGACACCAAGAAAGAGGAAAACGGCGACCTGGAAAGGCAAGTGTTTGAGACATATGCTGGATTAAACATTCGTCATTGGTATATTTATTTCCTTGGGCCTACAATTAACTTTTTGTCCCACAGGCTGAAGGAGAGAGTGAAGAAAATGTCCAGTCAAATGAAACACGATGAGGAAAAGAGAAAGTGTCTGCAGGTAAATTGGTTGGTGGTGCTTCTTCTAGAGAGGGAAACAGAGGAGCTCTGAACCACAAGACTAACAACGTATTGGGCCCAGTTTAGCTTGAACTGGATTGGTGTTTTGCAACAGTGGGAGCAAGATCACCTCAATTCCATTAACTCACAAGTAGAACTTGAGGAAGTTTTCATTTTCCTATTCCCTCGTCTCTGTGCAGGTGGAGAACCAGGCTGCCCTGGTGGAGGTACGAGGGCTGCAGGAGCGTCTGGGGGCCAGTGAGCATGCAGCTGAGGGCCTGCGTAGGGAGCTGAGAGAGCTGGGCACCCGTCAGGGCCATACCCACACTGAGATGCATCAAGCCCGGCTGCAAGTGGCCCAGCTAACCCTGCTGCTGTCTGAGGAGAACCTGGTCCTCAGGGAGGAGCGTGCCAACTGGGCTCTAGAGAAGGAGGCCTACAAACATGCAGCAGAAGTGAGGATACAGCAAAGCACACACACACACACACACACACACACACACACACACCTATATGTCAACCGATCTTTTGGTTAAACTTGCTTTTTTTTTTTTTTATGGCAGACAGATACAAAGAAATTACAAGAACTGAGCTATGAGGTGCAGAGGAAGGAGGAGTGGCTCCAGGAGGAGAGGATGGAGAGGGAGAAACTAGAAATAAAGCTTGGGCAAGAGAGAGATTGCAATCGAGTAAGTAAATCAAACTACATCGCAGTCACTATTATTCAACACACAAACATATTCAGCTCTAAATATAACTGCTCATGTGCTGCGAATTTGCATCATGCGTTGATCAGATTACATTTTGGAAAACGGAGAACGATGCCAAAGTTCGGCACAGTTCTTTTATTACTCGCATGCAGGCATAAATAGAAAAGCTTCCATGAACAGTGAGTAAACATTTCTCCCCACTGTCGTGCGATCAACAACAGCAAGGGAAGAGCACGAGCCAGGTCAGATGAGTCAGTGTGTTCAGAGGGTCTGAGTATAACGCTGCTGCCCCCTGTAGGTGCTGCTGAGTGACACTAAGCAGGAGCTGCAGGAGCTGAAGGCCAGCGTGAAGACGGCCCAGGACAAGAGAGAGGAGCAGCAGGTGGACAAACAGGTACGGGTCCCACACCAGACTACATATCCACGACTCTTTAAGATTAATAATAAGTCTCACAAGACTTTCAGTCAAGAGTATCAACTCCACCTAATTTTACAAACGTCAGTTTTGTTTATGCTTTATGCTCATTAGTGGTGAGAAATGAACCAAGTACATTTACTCAAGTACAGTACTTGCATTCTATGTTAGAGTAATACTTTACGGCTACTTTACACTACTACTCCACTACATTTATTTGATGACTTAAAAAGACCAGTGTGCAGGGTGTTGGCGGATTGGATGGCAGTGATGCAATATAATATTAATTATGTGTATAATCAACTGAAACTAAGAATTGTATTTTGTACTTTGAAAGGGAGAGTATTCAGAATGTTACAATCTGTAACCTCACTGCCAGATGTCACCGAATCCTACACACTAACCCTTTAAGCTACTAGTTACTTTACAGCTTCAGATTAATAATATAACATATAATCAACAAGTAGATGATGCATTTTTATAGGTTAAGGGTAAGATAATACTTTCAAATAATGTGACACACATTAATGTGTGAATTATTGTTATCCAATAATATAAAATGCATTCTGAAATGAGCCATTCTGCATGAATAATTTGCTACTTAAATTATATTTAAATGCTAAGACTTTATACTTGTAACAAAGTATTCCTATATTGTGGTTTTACTATTTTACATCAGTAAAAGATCTGAGCATGTCCACCGTTTACTGACGAAATATAGCACAGTTAAAACAATAGTGTTGATAATATCTTCAATTACAAAAAGTCAAACAATTTCATAAACTCAACAGAACCTCAAATTTACTTAATCATTCATTTCTTATTTTTTGTCTTCAAATCTTCCTCAAATCTATGGGTTTGAAATTGGACACCCGCAGGACCTGATGAACTACATCCGTCAGTTAGAGCAGAGGTTGAGGATTTTGCCAGAAACTAAATCAAATGGGGACATTCCCACATGCACCTGTGAGTAATGACGTCTCTTTGTATACGGCACTGCACTGTAACGAGAAGCAAAGCAAAGAACCTATGCTGATTTTAAACAGATGGCTCTTCCTCTGAGGATGACGAGGATGCTTCCTCAGCTTCCCCCAGATCAATCTGTTCGCCTCTTTTCCTGTCCACTCAGCTGGAACGACCCAACAGAGCTGAGCATGTCACTGCTGAGGCACGCATCCAAAGCAAAGGAGACACAGCAGCCTCTGACACACAGGTGTGCCATCCTTTCCACACATTAACCAAACAAAGTGAGACAACACCTGCATCGGAGCTAACAGACCTGAGTGGGCAAATATTTGACTAGCTTCCCCTCGTCCTGCAAGTTTTTGCCTCAGCTCCATTAGACACCGAGGTTAGCGAATAGCTGGTAGAAAGAGAAAAGAGAGAATATGGAAACAAATGGAAACACCAAAGTTATACATTCACAGAGAACCAGTGACTGTTTAAAAAGCTGGTCAAACTAAATCCTTCCTCGATGTTCAGCACACCGGCAGCATCTTAGCTGGATAAAGAACATCTCATGACCATCACATGTTTTTAACATCGGTGGAAACAAAATCAATGTTATTTTCTCATCTTTCAGGTAATCTTTTAGTGACTTAATTACTGTGATCATTGTTTCACAATACCCACAATCAACACACTGTAGGTCAAAGATTGGGATTTTAGACTATTGGAAAAAAAACTTTATAATCTGAATTTGACATGTGATGTAAATCAGATTATTATTGCCTGATTAGGGAGTGTAAGGTATCCTGGACCATAGAGATTCTATTTGGTGAGCACAATAAACACAAGAATCCAATATTCATTTAACCATTGATTGAACAGTTTGCCTAACTTGGTTTGGACTTTATCTCACAAGTAAGTGTCTCACACAGCTCAACAATAAAGCATGATCTGTTAGGAAGTCATAACATGTAGACTCAACTCAAAGGATATAAACAATATGTCATTTCAAACTGGTCTGACAGAAAGGATTTGACCAGAGCACACCCAGCCGTTAACCTGGCCTTCACTGAACTCCTCCCCGATGCGTTCAGTGACAGGTGAATGTCTCCACCCTCTCAGGTCTATAGATCACGGTTACAGACCAGCCAATTCTGCTACCTTGTAACCAACAGTCTTGTTACAAGATGAACAAAGTTAAATGTGAATGCTTTAACTCAAATGGCATGGGCTTTCTTATAATTGATTTATTATGAAATGTGATAGAGATTATATTTGAAGATATAAATCAAAGAAACATATTAAGGTATTTTGATTTTAATACAATTGCTTAAACTTTAGCCTTAAAACAAATACAAACAGTAATCCCTGTTATTTTGGGTGTGTATAATATTTACCAACAGATAAATCTTCACTTTACATCCATCTCTGCTTCTGTCTCGTCAGCGCTGCGAGCCCCCAGCTGGTGAAGGGAAGCTGCTGCTGATGCTGCAAGAACCCGTCGACCCCGTCCTGAGGTGACAATTCTGGCTTTCTACCAGCCACACAGTACACACCCTGTTTCCCTCCTCCATGACCGGAATCACCTCTCCTAAAATAGTATTGGCTGACTTCATTCACATTCTCCTCCCTGGCAGGCTAGCTGCTGTTTTAGAAAAGCTGCCGTTCCACTTACCGAGCACTTTCTTTTCTCGTGGGAAGAGTCACAGGGAGCATTAGAGAGTAAAAATAAAGGTGTCAATAATATGGTAATACCAACGTAATAAGAGTAAAAATAGCAGCAATGTTCATGTTACTCAAGCAGTGGCTCAGCAGGAGTGTGTTGTCTATTTCTTTTTTCTTTTTTAATCCTCAGCACCTTCTGTAAAACTTGTAATCCTCTTTCTCTCTGCAGTGAGCTGGCCGACTTCCCCATGTGGTAAAAAAAAAACAAAGATGGACGGCAAGTTGTTTGTTTGCCACTGCAATGCAAGTTCATGCGGCTCCTAATGAAACCTTGAAGGTTATTCTATTGTTGTTTTGTAGCTGTTTCATGTAGAAAGCTGCCTTCACAAAGGTCATATTTATGATGCAGAGCGTTTGACTCGTGAGTGTCTGTATTCAAAGTCAAATTTGTGTTCGACACCAAATGTAAGTCGTGTCCAGAGTGTTGTTTATTAGTATGGCTGATGCTTAAGGATGAATGAAAGTCTCCTTTAGATTTTCATAAGCAGATACCAATTGTCTAAAAGTATCTTTTAGTTTATTTTAGACTATTTTTAGTCTCTACATTTTCCATCTTTTTAGCTGATTAAAATGTGGACATGTGGCAGTTGTTTTGAGAAAAGCTTGGATTTAATAGCCTTGTTTTGGTGGCATATCAGCCCATAACCTCTGCATGCGAGTGTGAATCCTGAAACCGTGTCAAGTGTGGGTGTGGGTGTTTTACAGACCAGTGTGAGATGTACTGCTGCAGCTTGTTGAGCACAGCGTCAGGTTGGGAGTGAATGTTAATTTATGATACTTTTCTTTATTGTTCTGGGCTTCTGTTGGAGACACAAGGTTCTTTAATAAAATATGATGATGAATACATGTTGATGGCTGTCTGTATTTTGTACATTTCCATCTTAAGACTTTCCTTGTGAAGGTGTGAAGTGAAGGCAAAGAAGACGACAACTCGACGCTGAGAGGTCTGAGAACAAAAAGAGCCTTTATCAAAATACAAGAAATACAACAAAAAACAAACAAGCAACAAATAAGCAAAAATCGAAATGTAAAAACACAAAAGGATCAGCCCAGTCTTTGTTTTTCTGTGTGTGTGTTTTTGTCAGAGCTATTCTGGTATTTAAGTCCAATTGAAATAAAAAGCACGAGGTGTCTGAATCCCTGAACATCAAGACAGGTTATTTGCACATTGTAAAGATTGTTTATAAAAAGACATCAGTTAAAAGAACTCAAGATGTTACAGAGATAAGATGGTTCCAGCTTCAAAAAGTAATTTGAGATCACGGCGTTTTCTCTATCACACAATACAAAGTAAATATATTTCACATCAATGACTTTAATAGATATTGTATGAAGTAATGTTTTATTTGTTTTTGTCCAAATGCAATGTAATATCTTTGGTCCTTTTTTAGTTTTCTTACTCACATGCTGACGTATCGAGCTGAGGCCCTCGTGACCTCTTGGCTCGTCTATTGCACCAGCTCAAGTTCAAGAGACAAGTTTAAGAAATAGAAAGAGAAGATAAAACAGGAAAACATTTTAATATGAAATGTCGTCGTTATGTGACATTTAAATACTCAACAAAGTATGTAGGATTGGCTGACGATGTGCAAAATATTGACTGTCTCTGTGAATGTGTGTGTGACACACTGAAGACAACTCGTATCTTTTACCTCAGTCATTTGACTGTGATGTTTTCATCTTATAATATCACAAATGACAATTTAACAGTCTAAAAACATCATCATGGCATCAGGGCTGATTAATTAATACTTTAAATCAACGTCTGTGCACTTGATGGCTTTACAGCTGGTACTAGAGACCTATCTGACTCTATACATGGTCGCTGCTTCACAGCTGCTGGTGTGTTGCCACCGTGGTCGTGTAGGATCTGTTTTCTCTACATCTTCTCTTCCTCTGCTTCATTCAAAGAGTAAACGTCTCCATGTATGATTATCAGAAACATGCGGTCTTATTTTCAGATATACATTAGCTGTATCTTTTTATCCCGAATATCAACAAACTACATCAAAAGCACGTTGCAGCTGAACTGCAATGCCATGAAGGACAACACGCTGCTGGAGAATCGTTCCCTCACAACTATCAAGTAGTAGTTCAGTAAGAGTCACATTGTCTTTCCTTACATGTCAATTTTATACATCTTGCATAAAAAAAAGCTGTATAGTCTCAATGAGAAACAATTCATAAGTATTTATTTTACAAAATCCATGTCCTGCATCGCTCTTTAGACGCAGCACACATGAACACACATCATTTGAAACTATTACATCGGGAGACAGGTCGCCCGAAGTAAAGCTTTCGTTTTGTTGGTCATTTTATTAGACGGTTGCGACGTCATTTAATCGATCATGTGATTCTTGGTCAGCTTGCATTGGCATCAACATGCTACTGTCCAACAGACGCCTACCGGTGAGTGAACTTCGAAAAGGTTTTAGCTGTAAAAGCTTTTTTTTTTTTTAATCTATTGATAAATGCTCTGATTGACACACTCATGCACACACACTCACCTGAGGTTTTCTGTGAAGTAAACTGATTTTCAGGGTTGTCCATTTGGATGACTCATAGCTCACTTTGACAAAACGAAAATATTATGGCTTCACGAAGGGCATGTACGTAATGGCCAACGACTCCATTTTTAATAATCCTAAAAAATACTGTTGTCAGATAAGATGTGGCCCTGATGGAATCAACCTGAGATTGTGTGATGACATTTAATCTACCCTGCAGATTCTTTAGTCGAAGTATTAAAAAGAGAGATGGAGATATGCTGCTGCATTCGTTTTGCATTACTGATTAGTTTCTTATTTGCATCACAAGCACCAGAGTTGAAATTGTAGTCTTCATCGTCTTCTTCTTCTTCTTCTTCTCTTTTGAACGTTTTACCCATTAGGGCTTTTCATACCACGTGCTTGTCGTATTGTGAGTTTGAGTCCTGCTCATGACTGCAATTGCGCTATTTATTATCTCTGTTATTGCTTTTCACCGTGTCCAACAACGCAGAAATGCCTAACATTAAAGATAAGCTTAAGAAAAAAAACACACTGTACGTCCAGTCAAATGTGATGCAGGACTGAGTGAAAAATATACAAAAAAAGTCCCACAAACAGGCAAAAAGACAGAACAGAAATGTTTACATGCTTAGAAAAACCATACAATAAAAAAATAAGTCGCAAATCTCTGAATAGTAATAAAAGGAATTCTCAGAAGACATTTGCGGCAAACGGACACCTAATAGAGTTCTGTTGTTGCAATGTATTTTTACCATCAAGTTTATATAAAGCATAGCCCTTATAGATTGCTGAGGAGTGCATTTTCTTCTGTCCACCACATCTCGTTCCTCTTTGGGTGAACAAAACACTTTTGAAATATCTTTGAGAGTCTCATTTTGGCACAGTGATTTCTCGTGGCGCTCTGCTCAACCCACTTACATTTAGTGCTTTTGCTTCTCCCATTCGTTGCTTCCTATACTGAATTTAACATATTTTCCTTTCAGTCAACATTTACAGTATATGTATGTGCTGTATGCAACACCGTTGTTGTATAAGAGCCGAATTCTGTGAGGTTTCCGGGAGGGCTCAGGGATCTGAAGGAGGAAGCAGCATCATCTTGTCTCTCTCACTGCGTTTTCCCAGTTCCACCTTTCTTTTGCACGCCCGCTGCCGCCTCCACCGACAGCTCCCCATCACTGTCTGCCCCTCGCTCCTTCTCCTCATCCCAGTAGTCGTCCTCTTCCTCCTCCTCTTCCTCCTCAACGGCTGACTCATCTGTGGCCTTCTCCTCTTGTTTGATGGCTTGAATAGCAGGGGGAGCGGCTGCGGCGCTGTCCCCCGAGTCACTGCTGTCCTCGAAGGCCTCTGGGTTCTCCAGCATCTCCCTGATCAGTGGAGGCATGGGGCCCGGGATCTCCGTCTTCAGTGTGATGGCTCGTTCTGCACCTACAGGCGCACACACACACACACACAAACACATATTTATGTAATGGGTAGTGTATAAAAAGGACAGGAGAAAGCCTCTCACACATCAGTACTGTGAATACATTTTGTAGTACAAAAAGGTATTACGGTTTGCTTCCAAGCCCTACTTCTGATCCATGGTACTGGTACGTAAACACCTCAGCTTACCTTTGGTGCTGATTCCTCGGAGGTCTGTGACTTTCATCAGCATGCGGGGAAACATGTGAGGCTTGTTTGGGCGTCTGCGGCGGGTGTAGATCTTCAGAGCCTCTAGCAGCGGCTCCTGCAGCTTGTCGACTTTCTGTGGCTCCTCCAGATCCATACGGTCTAAGGCAATGAGAGAAAGAAGATCATTTTGAAGAGGTCAAGAAATGGTAGAAAAGCTGGCCAAATGATAGCAAGGAAATTGCAAACCAATGAGACAAAGTAACATTTTTTTAAGGTAAGGATAGCAAGCTAGAAGGCACAACCTTACCTCCGCAGATGAGGCAGATGGCACTGAGTAGGCCCGTTTCTGTGTCATCCATCTCCAAAGGCAGCAGCTGGCCAGCAAAGGCAAACACCAGCTCTGTCAGTGGGCCAAAGCCAGCGTTATGCATCTGGGTCCTGTTGAGTGTCAGGCCATCTGAGAAGGTCATTGTGTCCTGTTCTGGGGTGTAGCGAGTGCAAATCCTCAGCATCTAGGAAGGGGAAGAAAATCACGAGACAAGGACAAAAAGCAAAAAATGGGCAGTTAGTAAAAGGAGGATGAAATTCAGTCCCCAAAAAAAATCATTGCAGCTGTTCAGAATCATCAACAAGTTAAGCAGTGTGAATAATGAGGAAGCATTAGGGAGGTGGAAGGGGAGTTGGTTAAAAAGGAAGAGTAATAGGAGCATGTGGTTGGTACCAGGATGTCCAGACATGCAGATTTGAGGAGGGTGATCTGGTCAGCGATGGTGAGCGTAGTGAAGCCTGGTAGCCGTTTGGCAAACTCCACAATCTTTATAATGCACTTTGTGGACAGCTCACTGAACTTATCCCACAGGCCCAAGTCCAGCTGTACTCTGTGGTCAGCACTTGAATTCTGAGAGAGAGAAAAAGGGAAACTTCTGTCTGTGTGTCTGTGCAGAGTCCATACAGTGGTTGTCCTTCTGGCAAAGCAGTGAGCTAATAATGCTTGAGTGGAGTGAGTGTTTAGGGGTGGATGTGATTATACATTTAAAATAAAAAAAAATAAAAACTCACTGTGGTGTATTTTCCTAGCTGGCACAGAGATGGAAAGGTCTCTTGGTGAGCTTTGCTGACTTTGTTAACCAGCTCCTGTAGTTCTCCACTCAGCTCGTAGTTCTCTGGCAGCACCACCTCCTCCTTTACGTCCTTCTTCTTTTTGTTCCTGTCGTTACGCACCGCTACAGGGGAAACACAAGTGCAAGGTGACACACTTAAAAAAAAAACGTTCACCCCATTAACTTTTACTTGAGAGTAAAATATTTTTTTATAACAAAATGATTGAGGCCCATATTTTCCTCTCACCTTCTTTGGACATGCCGACCTCAAAGCACTTCTGCAGCCGACAGTACTGGCAGCGGTTGCGAGTCACTTTGTTGATCTGGCAGTTCTTGTCTCTGTGGCATGTATACACCATGTTCTTTTGGATACTGCGCCGAAAGAAACCCTGAAACCGATAAGAACAATGTTGGGCACACTGCTTGATGACAGGAAACAATGCTCTGACTCTAGGGACGGCAAAGTCAGTCTGTTGGTTGGTTGGTTGGCCCGATGCTTTGGTCCAGACTGAAATATCTCAATGAATATTGGGCGGATGTTTCCCATCATCCTCAGCTTTACAAAGGGTTATGAGATAATTAGCAAATGTTAGCAGGCTAACATGCTAAACTAAGACATGATTAGCATTATATCAGCATGCTGTTAGCATGTAGCTCACTGCTGTGTCTAAAATCAGTCTCACAGAGCACATGGCTTTAGACTTTTAGTTGAATATTTTAAAATGTCATAATGGTTTTATAATAAAGCTTAATAATAGTGGCCTACTAACACAAGAGTGGCTGATGGCCAGTGGTGGAACAAAACTAAGTACATTTACTCAAGTACTGTACTTAACTACAGTTTTGAGGTACTTGTATTTCACTTGAATATTTCCATTTGATGCTACTTTATAATTCTACTCCACTACAACTGAAAGCCAATGTTGTTCTTTTCACTCCACTCTATTTATTAAGTAGTACAATAAGTACTAGTTACTTTGCAGATTATTCATTCAAAATATGAACAAATAAATTAAGATTTATTTTTATGAATTAAGGAACCACACAAGAATGTAAATCAGCTCCACCTTTACCAGCTGCAACATTAAAGTGATGCACACATTAATGCATCAATTATTATAACTCAATAATATTATATAAATGATTATGGGCCATTCTGCATAATGAGTACTTTCACTTTTGACACTTTAAGTATATTCTATTGTTATTTCGCACTGATGTAGTGCTAGCTCTGAGTATTTCTTCCACCACTGCGGACTGCGGTCTCAACTGTCACTTTCTTAACTGTGAACATCCATTTATTGGTTTCTGTATATAAACCTCGAGCACACAAAACCTCTATTGTATGTTCTCCAAAGGTATGTTTTTTAAATTTAATTTTAATCTGTATTTTAATTTCCACTTCAACAACGGCTTAATTTAATACAGATGCAGTAACCATTTGGTGGTCAGTTACCACACAATATTTGGCTCCGTTACATCAATAACGTGCAGTGTTAGTCACGATACACTAGAGGGCAGCTTAACAAAAGCAAACGTTACAGCTACGCAGCACTGACATCTGTCAGGCTTCTACTGAAACATCAGACTTTTCAGTGGACATCAGCTGTTCAACTTCATACACTTCATAAACTCTTCATGTGTCTCTGGCTTCTTTTACCTTGCAGCCCTCACAGGAGCTCACTCCATAGTGATAACCAGAGGACTTGTCCTGGCACACAAAGCACGGCTTGTAGATCCGGGGTGGAGGAGGAGGAGAAGGAGAGCTGGGGACCATCTCCTCTGAGCTGGTGCTCTGGGTCTCCACCGCTGCAGACAGAAAGAGAGAAAAAAGAAACTTTTATCATACGTTTGTTTACATAAGTTCTGAAAGTCTTTGAAACTATGATGAAAGCTAATACACAGACTGATTAAGAAGGAATAGTCAACAAACAACCCCCAACTCCATGCAAGCCACCCCTTGGAGCCAGAAGGCAAGCTCAAAGGCAGACATTTTTAAGAGAAAAGGAGGGGGCTGCTGATTGACAGGGACTTAAAAGAGACACAATTAGCTGATGGCCAGATGGCCGTGCTGATAAAATGCTGATTGGCAGCTGAGATTTGATTGGCTTCTCCATTTACTAGTGAATGGGGGAGCAGCATACCTCTGTTGACTTTTTGACTGACATCTGAATTTTTGCATCTGTGTCTGTGTGTGTGTGTTTGTGTGCTCACACGCACATGCACAAGCTCACATTTTTATGTGAAAGGCTGTCGAACCAGACCGGCCTATATACCTCAAGCCCCATGTGAACAAACAGAGGCGGGATGTTTATGAGACTCGGCTGTCTCCCTCTGTTCCTTCTCGCTGTCTCGCTAAAGAAAATGGCAAACTGTATAACACCATTTGCTGGCCACAGGCACAAGTCAGTTAACTGCTACTAATGAAAACATTCAAAACAAACAATGTAGAGCAGACACGGGGACAAGGACGCCCAGCGGATTGAAACTTCGTACACTTAAAACATAACAAGAATGAAACGCGCCTTGTACACATTTGAAGGTGATGACTAAAGAACAACAAGATTCCTCTGAACATGCCTTTCAACTTTCACCTTCACTCACCCCAACTTCACCTCCCTCTGCCCACCCCCGCCCCCACTCCCTTGTTTCCTGGCCCTAAATTCCTCAGTGCAGGCTGGACAGGGTTTAATAGTTGCCCAGGCTCATAAGCGGCCCTATAAAGGTTGTGTCTAGGATGGGAAGGAGGCCCCCGGCCAGGCGGACGGCCTCTTTATTGGGATCCAGTCACCTTGGGCAGCTATTCACATCAACAGCTCCATCCTTGGATCCCTTCCTTATAAAAATAAAGAATCTGGGGTCAAAAACCCCAAAGTCACAGCACCTCCTGTCACCTTCAATGGACAGCACAGGACTGAACCAAATGTGGCCCCCACCCCACCGCAGAAACCCCAACCTGAACCCACTGCCTGCCATTAACAAGAGTGCTAAGGTTTCAAAAAACAGAGCGGCAAAGGCACAAAGGAATAATCTGATAAAAACAGAGAGGGGAAAATGAAAAGAGGAAGAAAGGGAAAGGAGGAGGTGAGCCGGAGGACAGAGACTTCCCAGTGGCTGAAAGGTTAAATAAGATCCTGACCGTTTAACTTTGACCTTGACTGTAGAAGACCATTACTAATTAAATGACCAGCAGCTTGCTTTAAAGTTAGAAAACGTGTTCAAATATGACACATCATTCAATTAATCACGGCTGAATCTGCTGAGCAGTACTTACAGATGTTGTGCTGCAGCTATTCATCAAACAATAAATTACTATTTTTCACTCAAGAAAGTGAGAAATAAAATGTTCTAGGATTAGTTTTTAGTTTTATCCGCTATGTGATCCAAGGTTTCAAGAATGCACTGAGCTCCTTGCTCCTCTTTTATTTAGGATTTGATGCTTTTCTTTGTCTCTTGATGATTAAATATATTTGAGTTTTGGAAATAAATTAAATAAATTGAAGATACTATCACCTTGGGCTTCAGGAGAATGTGACAGGCATGTTTCAGTACTTTCTGACATTTTATAAACCATATTAATTTGATCAATTGAGAAAGCTAGCGACATAGAAAACAATTGTTAGTTGCAGCCCTGATGGTAATGTTCGTAGCAGAACTAATGGTTTATCTTGTCAGACAGAGAACAGGATTATGAGATTGCCATTTCATATCTTTCCCCCGAAAATAACACGCAGTGTTCTCCAACAATGAGCGATTTGAAATTATTCAGCGTATGCAGGAGAAAGTTAACGTTTCACGCAAGTTTATGAGTAAACAAAGTGCTGCTTGTTGGGCAGGAGGTTGTTCACTTTGGGGGGCATTAGAGCCCAGGTGTGGGAGGTGGAGCTGCATGAGTGGCACTGTAACTTGATCACTGTTTTCTGTTTATATAGTAACACTGACAATGTAAAAGTGGCCCTGAGAGAACAAGTGGAAAAAAATAGCTCCCATTGAAACGGAGAAGCTGCATCTGGCGCCAGGAGAGAGGTAATGACTGACACTGTCTGAGGGCGGGGAGAGCGGGTGAGGAGGTACGTGACTCTCGAGAAACGTGAAGGAGGGAGACAGGGTGAGAGACGCTGGGCTCAAGGCGGCGAGAGAGAGAGGGGGGGGGGGGGGGGGGGGGTGACGGACTTTACCTGGCATGGAGAAAGAAGGAGCCCAAAACTGTCAAGCAGCTGTCATCACCCTGAACTGAGCTCAGCCTCAGAGCCTTCGCTTGAAAGAATCTCTGTCTGTTCTTAACCTACAACTCACCCCTCAGCGTGTCACAACATCAATCAGCACACCTCTGTTGGACGCAGAGCAGACAAGATGACTCGTGTGAATCAGCCCCGTCAGCTAGCTGGAGAACTCTCATACGGGAAACATGCAACAAGAACTATAAGCTATTCGTCACTGGACGAAGAGGGTTGGATACAGAGGTGTAAAAAAGTTTTCCTTAACATAGCTCTACTCGACCTACTGGTATGTCTGGGTGTCTCCCAGCTTCCTCCTCTCCACTCAGTGTTTGTTGTCAGATCAACACATCTCTGTTTAGACAACAGAAGCCCTTCTGAAAGCAGACACCTGATGCCTGAGATTCTTGAAGAACAAGAATGACCGTTTCATTCCTGGGTAGATTTCTAAACCTGAATTAGGGAAATTATTTCCGACCAGAATTACTACAATATCTGCCAACATGGACTCAGGAACAGCCACAGCGACTGGGTCCAAAGTACTACTCATGCTAATTGTGTACAGTTGTAGTTGTACAGTTACTGCTTATGCAGTTAGTGTTCTACAAATTAACTTTGTTAAGCATTTTATCCTAACAGGAAATAAAACAATACTTGTGCCATCAGACGTCATTAAGACAGAACTGATCTGTCATTCTGTATTAACGAGCGCATGAGAAAGAAAACACAGTGATCGACACCATCGAGCATCAGATGCTTAAGTTCTGCAGTGAGCACAGTGAGCATGGGGTTTGTTTTACACCGATATTGAAGGTGCTTTTTCATTCCTCTTGGAGTGGCTGTGTAGTCGACACAGTGTGACATATGTGACGTAGGGCCTGCAGCCTGGCTCAACCTGCCAACATCGTACGTCTCATTGAACTCGACTTTGGCCTGCAGGGCTTCAGAGAGCCTCGCACCGGAGAGGAGTGGAGGCTAATGCTAAGGACTGTAGCATTTTATACCGATATAAATAAATATATAAATATATTTGTGTATTAGTGTTTTTTTTTTTTTTACTTTCATGCCGATAAAGCAACAAAATTTGCAAAATAAAGCAATTTGGACTAATATATTGTTTACACTGAGTCTATAAAAGATTAATTTGGATGGCAAATTGAGTTCTTACATAACCTCTCTACTCACAAAATGTCCAGCAGCACACTGTGGAATGTGCGTGCACATGTGAATATGTGTGTGTGGGCTGCTGCATGGGGCCACAGGTCAGTTAGATTGTGTGTGAGGGTTTGCAGAGCGACAACACTCACAGAAACATTGTGAGGACAGAGGAAGAGGAAAACAGTGGACTAAACAACATTCATCATTAAACAGACAACACATAAAAAGCCTTCGTGGGCGAAGTTAATGCAATCTGTAAATTAAATTCTGATTATGTGACGTGGTCTATACTTTTCATTACAAAAATGCATGCGTCACGCTTAAAATGACTGTACTTGGTTGTAATTCAGGAGCTGATAAACAGCGGGGGAGAGCCACAACCTCAAATATGCTGAGCGAGTAATTACCACGACAGCAGGGAGGAGATGGGGAAGATCTAAGTGACAATCCCTTTCATCAGCTGTTCTAAGTTCAATACCAGCGTCCCCTCCCCTCGCCTGCCCTCCCCCCTCAGCTCAACCCTCACTAATAACCGTCTTCCCCCCTCTGTCCTGTCCTGCCTTCCTGCCCTGGCAGGAGGAGGAGTCCTTCCTGTCATTGGAAGCGCCTTTTAAAGGAAAGGCTGTGAAAACCAGACTACTGTCCAGGAGATGGCTCCATAAAAACAGCAGCAAACACTTAAAAAAGGAGGCAGAGACAAACACACAAACAACGGTGCACAAAGGCGCACACACACACACACACACACACACACACACACACACACACACACACACACACACACTAACAAGACAGACATCCTGGACATCAATCCCTCAAACTCCTAAGCAGTTTCAGAAATTTGGGCCTAAAGAGTATAAAACAAATTCAAATGAAGAAATTCAGGAAGTCACAATTCACTCGAGCGTGACAATATTTAATTCAAGGCCAAAAACTGGAAAACAACATTCACGTAATATTTTGTTTGTTCCATGGTCACAGACTTGCGCTTTGTTTGTCCGCTGAGTGTGGGGTCGGGGGTGCATTTACGGGACAGGTTGTTAAATCTGGGTTTGTCCCTCCCATTCCTCATCATACATACAATACACCCTTTCTTTTTTATAACACCTAATAAACCCAGCGCTCTATTTTTGCCCTTTTTTGATATTAGTCTCCCACCACAATACTGGGCGAGCTGAATACAACACTGAGAGCCGGCATGACTTCTCAAACACATCTTCTGCTACAAATCATGTGGATTTGAAATAGTTTTAAAGCATTTAGGTTGAATATAATGAAAATAACAAAGTTGTACCTTAATGGTATAATAACGCTGCAGTTATTCGCTTATACTTGGTTTCACATTAGCTTTTATCCTGAAACTGACTCTTTTAGAACATGTCTTATCAGCTAAACCACATTTTTGATAGACATACAAGACAGACTAATGATTCAAAGTCATGACAGGCTAAAGTTAATGCGGTGCGGTGGAGACATGGCTGGAAGCTGCGACGCCCCGATCAGAGACAAGTTGTAACACGACTCACTGATCCTCACAACATGTTGGCTCCAAGCACTTCCTCCAATCAGCAGCCTGGGATTGTCTCCGCTAGCCTTTAGAAGACTGTAATTGCAAAAAAAATATATGCTACTGAACATTGTTTTAATGAGGTTTTTAGATCAGATCTACTCTTCAACGATTCATAAACGACAGTATTTGTCATGTGTGCATTCCCAACAGATGAGTCTGTAGGCGTTTAGATAAATGCTATATGTTGTAACACGCAGACTGTAACCGGATTACTGTGAATAACCAGATTAGAGTAATAATTTGATGTCTCATCATCATATTGATGCTACAAAAGAAAGCAACTCTGTGTTTCTTTCTGTGTTGATGAACTCACTTCAATCAGTCACATTCTCTTCCATTCGGGGTATGTCGTAACATGAAACCTTTTTTTTTTTTCTGACCACCGCTAGCCACTCCACCCCAATCTTGACAATTTATCTCTTAATCTAGTTATTTCAAGTAGGAACATCTGGTTCTGCTTCTAATCAGTGTTTTCTGTCTGTGTAAAAGTCTTTGATGCTAAATACATTTTAAGAAACTGGTAACTCAATGTGAAAGGTTTGCTAAGAAAAATTAAAAAAGTTACAGGTTAAAGAAACATTGTAATTGTCTTGTATTGCAGCTGCAAGAATCTCTGCTTTCTTTGAACACACTGACTGAACTTGAATTTCCAGGTTCACAGAGGTTGTTTAGTGTGTAAACAGTGTAATTTCATTAGTGAAAGGCATCTAGAGTACAAGAGTATAGGCCAGCATTTCATGACCCAGTGACACAGATTGGCTAGTTTTGTTTTTTTAAATAGTGATACTGGCGCAGGTACAGACAAAATAACAATCTGAGCCCCTTCCAAGAAATACAACACGCAGACACCCCCTGAAACTAATATGTTTTATCTTACAAATCAGCCGCATATCTCTGTTTTTTAATCAGCTACTGGCAGTAAAAGCATCTCCATTGTATCATAGTTAGCAGCTCTCCTGCTATGTCATGACATGATGGTCAAGGAGCATTGTTGAACTAACTTTGAAGAACCCCTTTAAAGTGAAGAGGGTGCCAGAGAAAAGGAGATTATCTCTGAATGAAGGGGAGAGCGTTTCCCCTCAAGGCCTGAAACACCGAGATACAAAGAGTTACGGGGGGGGGGGGGGGGTAGTTCAATCCCAAATACAACTTCATCCCTCCACTCCTCTCTCAGCTCTCGTCTATTTTAACTGCCCATGCCCCATACACAGCGCCTAATCTTATAATTGACTCTTTGTAATTGTAATTGAATCATTAAAAGCTCTTGGTTACACAACACAAGGCGTGTAAACTGAGCCGACTGTGAGCAAAAAATACACACACACATATATGTACACACACACACACACACACACACACACACACACTGATACACACTATTGGAAGAGGAAGATCAAGTGTAAAAAGGGAGGGGATATTCAAAAGAGGAGAAAAACAAATGTCACATAGAGGGGAACCCCCCCCCCCCCCCATTACTGCACAAGAGGCGGTGACAGAAGAGAAAGCGGACAGACTTTGGCATGTCCCAGGTCCCTGCAATGCCTCCTGATGTTGAAACAAAGGAAGGCAGAGAGGTGCTGAACTGCCTCAAATAAAAAAAAACACAGGAAAAGAGGACCCCCCTGTTAACGCGCGCACGCGCGCGCACACACACACACACACACACACACACACACACACACACACACACACACACACACACACACACACACACACACACACACACACACACACACACACACACACACACACACACACACACACACACACACACACACACACACACACACACACACACACACACACACACACACAGAAAGGAGAGAAAGCTTGTGTCAAAAAGACACAGATGCCAAAATGCGCTCAGGAATTTAGAGTCACAATGTCCAACAGTGCATGTTCACAGAGAGCAACACAGAGTAAGCAAACTCGTAGTCACTTTCCAATGTGGCCCTTCTTTAATGACGACAACGTCTACATGTTGACATGGACCATTAGCAAAGCTATCAACGTCAAAGGGTCAGTGGAAATTAATTTAATTTACAGAGTCCAGAGGTTAACCATCATTTTGTCTATTGTTAAAGTTCCCTAGTCTGTCTGAAATTATGTAAAATGTGAAATCTTAGAATAAATGAGATGTATGATCAACTTTATAAATAGACACCAGCAGTTTTAGAACCGTTTGGTGAATAACACAACTGTGTCAATGTTATAAATAGGGCGGCAACAACTACATTCATTATCGATTAAACTGCCAATTATATGATCCATTAATGCATTTGGTTCGTAAAATTAAAAGAAATAGTAAAAAAATGCCTGTTTTAATTTTCCAGAGCCCACACTGACGTATTTAAACATCTTGTTTTGTTTGACCAACAGTCCAAAAAATATACATTTTTATGATATAAAACTGAGAAAAGCAGCAAATTAAATTGGAGAAGCTTCAGCCAGAGACAGGAGGTTTTTGTTGGAAAAATGACAATCGATTACAAAATAGTTGCTATTTATTATCCTGTCGGTTTGCAGTCCACCAGCCCAGCCTCATGTCTGAGAGAGATGTTTGAGTTTAAATCTATGCTTGATTAAGAAATAAAGGTGTGAATGTCAGAGGTGAGTAACGCCTCTTTGCATGCTACTGTCCATTAATGCTAACAGGGTACTAAACAGAAAGGGGCTGAATCACCCTCTAAACCCCCGTGGCCAGTCAGGGAACATATTTTTACTTCCTTAAGTCCATTCGAAAAATCTGGCTCGGCAAAAAAACTCAAACAAAAAAAACCACTAAACTAAACCTAAACCGTTTTTATAGAAAGAAAAGGTGATTGATGAATATTTGTGGACATTTGTCTGTTAGAGTGGCATCTGGCGAAGGTCCTTAGCGAGTTGAAACAGGCCCTGCTGTGGTGTTTGTCATCCCGACTGCTCATCCGTCATCATTAGTGAGCACCGAGGACCTGCTTGATGCCCTGGTATCTAAATAAAAACTGAAGATAAATGGACTCAAGGCGCTCAGTGGGGACATCCCACACTGCAGAGAAGATGTATCAAACACAGAATGAGGTACGCTCAGCTCGGTGACACACATGAATAGACTTCAGCAAGTCAGTTTCCATAGATAGAAAGCGTCAATGTTTGATTTTCCAAGCCACAAAACCAAGTGTGACCAAAGAGTCTGAGAGTGGACTCCATGACAATAACAAAAGGTCTGCTTATTCAGATATGGTGAATCTTTCTTATTTACCTTGGGTGACTGCTCCTGTGTTGTTGTTTGTTAACACTGTATCTTAATGCCTGATGCAATCTTTGCATTGTTTAGCCGTGAGTTACGAAACGGCTCATGTGTAAAGTGATTCATGTTTGATCTTTAAAAAAACTCACATCTCATTCTTACAGTCATCGTTTCTTCTGAAGAATGTTAATCCTACTGCAGAATATTGCTCAAATGTGTTGCATAGCTTCGGGTGACTTTGTCCAATTGCATAAGACTGCTCATATAGTGAAACGAAATCAGTCCAATCATGTCTTTGCTTATCTTTTGCAATCCGTTTCTAACTGTGGTTCTATGCGTGTGAGTTTATTGGCCAAATCACAGCCACGTGATTTCAAGGCCCATTTGCCTTCAATCTGTCAGCGCTGTTTCTGTTTGGACGTTTCTGTTTTCTGGACACGTCGTCGGGTCAGGTCCCAAATAGTTTAGAAGAGCTGTCAATCATGTGAAGTCATTCATAAAGAAAACAAACACGATGATGTATAAATATGCACTCCCCAACTCACTCACTCACTCGCACAAAGCACACTAAGCGCATAAACAAACAAAAAGCAGGGTGAGAATGGGTACATAGAATCGAAAGGAATCTGACTCTTCCTGTGGAGAGAGCTCTATGATAACAAAACCAGAACTCTGATAAGAACACACACACACACACACACACACACACACACACACACACACACACACACACACACACACACACACACACACACACACACACACACACACACACACACACACACACACACACACACTCTCTCTCTCTCTCTCTCTCTCTCTCTGTTCCAGTCTGATGGACAGGATGGAGTACTCACACTGAATGCTGCCAGTCCCGGCCCAGGCGAAGGGGTCCAGGCCGGAGAAGTAAGGGGTTGCCTTGCCGAGCATGCATGATCCTTGTCCGGACACATCAAAGAGGGGCCGCGGGGCAAGCCCCAGAGCCTCCATACAGTCAAACATGCTCCTCTCAAATCACAGCACACACAGCTAGCAGCTGTTTGTTCTGCAGCCAAGCTGTGAGAAAGTGACCGTAAAAACTGAGAAAAGGCTTCCTGTGACTGAAAGTAACTCAATGCCCTGCTGGTCCAGGTGTTCCCTGTCTTTCTGCCTCTTGTTGCCCCCTGACTGCCTGTCCCGTCCTGCCCTGTCTCTTCCAAACTTAGTCCTCTGGATGGACACAATCCTTCTTTCCGGCCTTATTTCTGCTCTACAACCCAAACTTCTTTTCCCCTCTCTGTTCCCAGATCACTTGCTTGCCTGCCTGGCTGTTTTGACTTCTCTAACTGATCTCATCTCCCCTCTCGCGGGCTCTTTGGGCCTCTCAAACTCCACCACAGACTCAACCAACTATCCGCATGCTCTCCCAGCACAGAAAAAGGAGGTGGGGTCTGGGAAGAAGAAGAGGGAGGGGCGCGTGCAAGAGGGGGTGTGTACCTGCTTTCTGATTGGTCGTGCATCAAAGTTTCTCTCCTTCCCCCTTTTCGCCTTCAAGTTTTCCAAATCGCCTCTTCATGTTTCATATTTTGCAAATGAAAACAAACACTCCTCGCCTCCCCTTCCTCCTCCCTTGACTCTTTCTTCTTTCTTTTACTGTATTAATTCCCTTTTTGTTTCACTACAGCAGGGAGCATTGCCTCTCTTCTAAACAGTACAGCTCCACCACCCGTAGCAACAAACTCCCACCTCACAAAGTCTGTTCAGAGAAAGTACGTAGGGGGCTCAGAGAGAGGACAATTAGGGAGAGTGTCATTTACTAATTTATCCAACTTTCCCTGTAAATAGATACCTTCCTGTGGTTTCGGTACAGTACAGTAGGATTAAAGTGGCCACAGAAACACAACACACCTGCTCACACACGATCAGCTAACCCCAAATATCCCCCAAATTAAAAGCATATTACTTGAGTATTGTGTTGCATTTTAACGATAACCATCTGCGACAGTGTGGTATTGTTTTCACCTTGTGAGTCTGTGTGTGTGTGTGTGTGTGTGTGTGTGTGTGTGTGTGTGTGTGTGTGTGTGTGTGTGTGTGTGTCATCATGGCAATTACATGTCTGTCTGTGGACAGATTTTGTCACCGCGATAGCGTCACTACAATAAGATGCAGTCATGAAACTTTACAGGTGTGTTATAAAGGAAATGAAGGCAGAGTTTGAAGATGGGTGTGATTTACATGCTGGTCACTAGTTTATATTTATAATTATTCCCATGAGGCTATTTTTTACAAAAACGAAATTGAAATAGAAAACCATCGACTAAAACAAAAAAGAAACGATAATGCTTTCATTTACGTTTTTATTATTCCCTGATAATTTAATTTAATGGAATTTGGTGCTCCTTGTTTGGAAAATAAAGGGACATTTCTGAGTCTATTATTAGATTTTAGTTGTGTTGTGTTGTGAGCAGCTGTTGATTTAATAAAGAAGACACAAACGTCCTAAGAAGTTAATAGGAAGTCATTAGGAATTTGCAGACCTATAAAATAAAGTGTTAGAGGAGAAAAAGAAGAGAAAATTACGGGGAATGAACATGAATAAAATACAAGGACTCTATTAAAAAAATGTACATTCAAAAACAATTTAGAAGAGTCTGCAGCAATGTGGATAGACCCCCCAATTGTACATTAATGCATATCTAACATTTCTGCAATTTGGGATGAAAATTCTGACCTATTATTTGAGCTGAATTTTAAGATGAAAGTCTGATCTGTTTCAGTCCACACAGCATTCCTTCTTTGTCTTTCTCAACAGTCATTCATCCCCATGTCTCACTATTGCAGTTTCATTTATTCTCTTTCTCTTTACATTTGGTCTTGGCATGTGCGGATATCTAATTCAACTCCCTGAATTCAGTTCAAAATGGATTCAGTTATCTTCCCTCCCGGAGCTCATTGGATAGTTCAGCCACACTGAAGTGGGACTCCGCTGCAGGCGAACCACACTGGCCCGGAGTCTGGATAGTTTGTATACGAGACAGCCTCACCCACCTCCCTCTCCTCCTCCCTTTCCTTCCCTCGTTCAAGAGGGATGAACTCTCGAAGAAACCCCCACTGGGGCTTTTACACCCCCCTTCACACACACACACACACACACATACAAACTGTCCCGCCTGTGGCTGCCTATGCTTCATATCACCCTTGTGTGTTACAATTCTCTATTTTCTTTGTTTTTCTACTGTTGTTTGTGAGTTTTGTTTATATTTATGCCAACCCCCCTGAATCCATTTCTTTAGATTTTTTCCATTAATATTTGGAGAATAACAGCATGCACCCAGCCTGCTGTTTTTTTACTTACGTTTTTTTTTTTATTCATCTTTCGAGTAACCCCCCCCCTCTTCCTGGTGGAGTTTCTACCTGTCTGTCACCACCATGGCCGGGCGGCACACCAAAACACAATGATACACTGCAGGGAGCAGAGCAGCACAGTATGAGCCTGCTGAGCTCTCCCCACACCTTGAGACAATTACCTGCCTCACAGCACCATGCCCCCTGTTGCTGCTTTGAGGAAAGGGACATACAAATGCAGGGTGAATGTGAGGAAGAAAGAAAAAGTCACTTTCTTTCACTTTTAAGGATACATAAACTTTAGTTTATTTTAGTTGTGCAAATTGCAGATCTCTAATTTTCTCACACACATACACACAATTGGTAAGAGGAGCGAGTCATATTACAACTATTCACAATCAGGCTCTTTTAGCTCTTCATCCTGTCGTCATGTCTGACACAAACACACAGAGCTGAACAATGGCCTCCTCTCTCTCTCTCTCTCTCTCTCTCTCTCTCTCTCTCTGTCTGTCTCTTTCTCCACCAGCAGCTCCGCCGGCTCGGCCGCAGATATTTGCACAAAGTCTCACTGCGGTCATCAGCAAGCGCACAAATATAGTCACAAATGTGAGGCAAAGAGTGCAAGACTGCTGGTTTGTGATATTCATGGGTGTTGGAATGTGCAGCCTACAGAGTGGAAATGTGTGTGTGTGTGTGTGTGTGTGTTCGGACGCACGGACAATTATGTGTGTATGTGCTTAAACAGAGTGCCTGTGATGAAAGACACAAAGAAAAACACACAAGCCTCGCTCTCTGCCTTTAGGTTCAAGTTACTAATATCACACACACACACACAGACACACACACACACCCACACAGACACGCAGACACACACACACACACACACACCCACACAGACACACTCAAAACATTACAAAGAACAAGATGTGACTAGTACAGAAATTACAAAAGGACATTGTGTTCATTGTGGAAAAATACACTTCTTTTCCTCGTGATCAGCAAGATTTTTCTTCCTTTTCATAACTAACCTAGAACTTTGATGTTTAACAGAATTTTAATCTTAATGCCATGAAAAAAAGACAAAAAATATTTACTTAAAATCCAAAGATATTATCATGTATTTAAACTAAGTCCAGGAAGCACAAGGCAGATAGCTTTAACCCAAAAGAGTTATTTGTGTGCTCTTATACTAATTCCCTTTTCCCGCTGCTATTAGGAGAAGAGGAGAGGATTTACTGTATGATTGAATACACAGCAGAGAGCTTTTGATGTTTATATCCGCTAATTTTACATCCAGGGATGTTGTGAGTTTCATTTCATTGGAGAACAAAGTCAAGTCTTCTACTCACACTGATTAGGACCTGGTTTGAATTAATTGGCCAATCCCAAGTCAATTTTGCCAAAATTTTGTAATTTATTCTAGAATAGCTCATTATTTGCAATATTAGTATAAATGATTTCCTAAAAACTAACTGATGGATAAACTCCTTTGCTACATCATGAGCAAGATTCAAGAGTGCGAGCGATTCCCCGCTAGCAGCCTCAGAAGGTTCAGTCCGTCCTCAGGCGAATAATCCCACACATTTTGGACTAAAGGTGAAAGCAGTGACCTACTCTCCTCCCAATCCCGTTGGTGTGGGCCATAACGGCAACAAAAACTGCCAACATTGCCGGCATCTGTGAAGGTATTAGGTGAAATCTGGGTGCCCTGGAATTGGTAGTGAAGCAAGATGCTGTTTCAAGGTCTTAAAAGCAGCTTGACAGGCTGACATCCAGATGCATTTGGACCCTTTCTTTTTCAATGCATTGAGAGGCTCTGCTATTTATGAGAAGCCGGGAACAAAGCGACGGTCCCAACCAGCCATTCCCAGAAAGCTCTGTAGACCTTTGATATTCTTTGGCACAGGAAAGTCCTGCTTTGACAAGACTAGTTACCTGTCAGCTAGATTGCTAGCTAGGGCGGAGACCTTTCCGCTCCTCAATAACTCCTTATTGAATACAATTATCTACAGTCCTGGAACAAAATCTAATGTCGTGAAGAAGAAAAAACATAAAGGATGAAGATGCGGAATCTCATTATCTGGAAAAGTAATTGTTGAATCACTGGTGTTCATTTTCAGTGTTGTAAATGTACACTATGGGTCAATTAATCTGACTTTAAAAGTTACTGCACCTTTAATCTATTTTGACAACGTTGAAATGCCACAAGTTTGTTGTTGATGTTAAAGAAAAACAAAGAAGACAGACCGAGACGTTGCAGAGTTAAACTTTTAACTGAAGTTGGATTCAGGATTATTTAACGCATGTTACTTTGTGGTTTCATTGCTACAAGCTTAAAAAACCAAATGTGGTTTTATCACAATCTACTATTTCTTTCTTGTTTGCCTCGACTGACAACTGTCACAAGTTGAAATAACTGTTATTGATTTAGATATTCTGCATATACCTGACAGGTCTTCTGGGCATTTTGTTTTGTCACATTAGACCACCTGTAACGACCCTGACTGACGTAACGCGGCCCGGCCCCTCATATCTTTCTGTCTGTATAACAGTCCCAGAGGCAACATGTCAACGATGTAATGACATTGTGAGTTCTACAAGCCTGGTCGTATAGGGCCTGAGTCTCCAGATAAACAGATATCAGCCGCTCACTGAACACATTATCTGTGTGCACACAGTGACACACACACACACACACACACACACACACACACACACACACACACACACACACACACACACACACACACACACACACACACACACACACACACACACTGATTGACAGCAGGTATTTCTGCACCAGACGTCAGCCTTACAGGATGAGAGATACAGTGTAAAGTGTTTGGTCTGAACACTATACAGTCTACAGAATATTGATAAACATAGGGATTAATATGGATACAAGATCATTTTGGACATTTCTTCAACATACCTGCAGCAGTCAAATGTAGAGAACTAGATTAAACTGACGATAGTAGCATTCATGTTAACACACTAACGGGTTTAAGCTACAGGTACCTGCATCTGTACAGGGAGTCAAAAAAATCTCAATATCTAAGATTAACTGAAAAAAAGATGACAAATGTATGATGAAACTGTATCATGCATGACTTGAAATTGCACAAGCATTACAGGGAAATAACAGTGTGGAGTGCAAAGAATTACAATTTAGTTATAATGCAGACTCAATAAAACAATGCTTTGGTGCTGTAATGTCTGAGTAATATAACAGAAGTTCATTTTGAAGGAAATTGTAGTACATGAGAGCCAGTAAAAAAAAGAAAGTAATTCACTCCTCGAATCAAATTCCTTTTCACAGTACACCATGTCTCTGAGGTCTTGCTAAGTCTCTGTGAAGTGCAATAGTGCCCCCTGTGACTCACATGGTCTCTATCCAAACACACTGCTTTCTGCCAAAAGCCCCATCCTTCTTCTGAGGAAATCTATGTTTCTCTGTACTTATGATGATATAAAACATTTAGATTTTATGGAAAGCGCCAACTTACACAAGGGACCACGCTATGTTTGCGGGTTTTCCAGCCTGCACTCTCTGCTCTCCGCCTGGTTTACCACATGGAAAAAACTCTTCTCTTCTAATCTATCCGCTCCTCAATGCATGATTTAAAGCCTGATTATAGCCTCAAATTGACCCTGAAGACAAAAATTGTGGAGAGTCTCAACTGTTTCACACAAAACAGAGATCTAGCACACTATCTTGTCATGTGTTAGCGGGTGGGATCAGGATTTCTTGCCTTCTGAATTAAGCTTTCATTTAGGTCAAGTGATTTGCAGTGACACTTCTTAAGATGTCTTTTCTTTGAAAATCGTTTCGTAAACGTACATCTTTTAAGACAATACGCTCTGTTACAGTGATGTATAACAAATCTCCAGAGTTGTTTTTTTGTAAGTTGTGTAAATGATTTATACATTATTTTGTATTACTTACACAATGCAGCCATCTCTTTGGGAAGGTCTGTCCCAAACCGGCCGAAAAGGTGGCTACTGGCCAGCAGGTCAAAGGGGGAGTGGCTACGCATGGAGTTAAAGGTGAACGGGTACATAGCTCGGGGGAAGCCGGTTATGTGACGCACTTGGTGCTCCCTGTTGGTTGCCATCGTGAAAAGTGCCGCTGGTGGTTCGGGTGACGTTTCTCTGATTGACTTTCTGATTGTTTCGTCTCCCTGCGTCTGCTTCGTCAGGGGCCTGCGTTGAGTTTGAAGTGGCCTGTTGCCATTCAGCCCCTCTCAGCTGCGAGAGGGATGCTGCTGAAAGAGGAAAACAGACCAGGAGCCCCGTGACCAGGACCTGACCAGGTCCAGACTCTGTAGAAAAGGAGGGAAGAGAAGGGTTTAGATACTGGAACTATGAAGTCAAACACATCGAGCACAGTGGCTTAACAACTCAACCAATGTCAAATCAATTCAACAATTCAAACAAAAAAATCAATGGCCAAAACAATCAAAACCAAACTCCAGACGAGGAATAAAATCATGGAAGACAAAGAGCAAAAAGAGAGTGCTGAAGAAACAGCAACACTTCTCTCATGCTTTTTGTCTGTCTTCAAAGTAGTGCAATGATTTCAGGCAACGCCATATGATTTCAATCAGCAGCACTGGATTATAAAGGGTCTCTCTGTTCCCTCTGCCAGCCTACTTGAGAACAGCCAGCCACAACATGGGTACAATTAACCCTTTACCACAACAGACACACATGACCTACTCGTTCTCACTGAGCCCCACACCGTAACAACCCTCCGCTGTGCCCTCTGTGAAGCACAGAAACCGCTGAAGGTTTGTGGTGATCACCATGTCTCACCTTTTCTGACTCACACAGTGACTCTGTGTCAATAAGTTAAAAGAGGGCGGCTCGCCCATCTTTCATAACTCTCTCATGCCCTTCAGTGATTTCATGAGTGGGTGGAGCTTAACTCTCTGTGGTGGAGCTGTGTGGTAAATACAGCTCGGGAAAAGAATGTCTTGTTGTTTTGGGCCTGCTTCGGCATGGGAATCAAACACCCAGGGTGGGTGAGACACAGACGGAGAGAATGATGAATTTACAAATGTCCCCCGTTGAACTACTAAAAAGAATACACAGATTCAGTCTAAATACATAGTGAAAAAATACAAATTGAGAGGAACAATCTGTCCTTTAAAATAGCAAACCCCTGTCCCTGTCTCTCGATTGTGCTGACAGAGTACTAAGGTGCAGAAATACAACTATAGTAAACATATATATATATATATATATATATATATATATATATATATATATATATATATACGTATATATAGATGCAAAGGGATGCCCCATAATCCACATGTGGAGGTAAAGACACCGGCAACAGCAGAGCCCTTTTACAGGACAGAGACATGCAAACATACACATAGACACAAATGGTCACACCACAGCAACACGTCTTAATTTAGCACGAGTACACGATTCCACAAGTTCCATCTTAAAGGGTCAGTTCATTAAGTGGCCTCTTGTGTTCTTGTGGTATCTCAACATGCAGATTGGGATTTCATTTGCTCAGGTTTTAAGATATCTCTTCTGAGATTTTCGAAACCCAACCAAATACAATTGAGATCAATGAAAGTTTGTTCATAGTACTCACAGAATTTAACTAGAAGTGCTCTCCTCCCCGCCAGGTGTGTCTGCAACGACCACAACTGGAATTTTTCTCCGAACGAATACAAACTACAAATTGCCTACACAGCAAGACGCGTTTTTCATTCGCATGTCTTACGCAACAGATGCGCTCTCATTTACATCTGTGCAGTTGTCTGCACTGGCTTCATGCATCTAAGCTGCAGTTCGCTGAGTAATACGTTATTTTGACTGTTTAACACTTCCTCTAACCAGAAACTCTGTGTGTTTAGTTCTGTTCGATGTACTAGCCCTGTTAGATGTACTAGCCCTGTTCGATGTACTAGCCCTGTTAGATGTACTAGCCCTGTTAGATGTACTAGCCCTGTTCGATGTACTAGCCCTGTTAGATGTACTAGCCCTGTTAGATGTATTAGCCCTGTTAGATGTACTAGCCCTGTTAGATGTACTAGCCCTGTTCGATGTACTAGCCCTGTTCGATGTACTAGCCCTGTTAGATGTACTAGCCCTGTTCGATGTACTAGCCCTGTTCGATGTACTAGCCCTGTTAGATGTACTAGCCCTGTTCGATGTACTAGCCCTGTTCGATGTACTAGCCCTGTTCGATGTACTAGCCCTGTTCGATGTATTAGCCCTGTTCGATGTATTAGCCCTGTTAGATGTACTAGCCCTGTTAGATGTACTAGCCCTGTTCGATGTATTAGCCCTGTTAGATGTATTAGCCCTGTTAGATGTACTAGCCCTGTTAGATGTACTAGCCCTGTTCGATGTACTAGCCCTGTTAGATGTACTAGCCCTGTTAGATGTACTAGCCCTGTTAGATGTACTAGCCCTGTTCGATGTATTAGCCCTGTTAGATGTACTAGCCCTGTTAGATGTACTAGCCCTGTTCGATGTACTAGCCCTGTTAGATGTATTAGCCCTGTTAGATGTACTAGCCCTGTTAGATGTACTAGCCCTGTTCGATGTATTAGCCCTGTTAGATGTATTAGCCCTGTTAGATGTACTAGCCCTGTTCGATGTACTAGCCCTGTTAGATGTATTAGCCCTGTTAGATGTACTAGCCCTGTTAGATATACTAGCCCTGTTAGATGTACTAGCCCTGTTAGATGTACTAGCCCTGTTAGATATACTAGCCCTGTTAGATGTACTAGCCCTGTTAGATGTACTAGCCCTGTTAGCCAAACCGCAGGACTCTGCTGCCTACCGGCTGCTAACAGCTAACGTGCCTCCTTCTACCGAAATGAGAGGATTCATTCTGTTGTAGTCAGCGATCGGTTTAGTTTGTCAATGACTAAGCGATAGTTATATCTACATACAGTATAATAGTCTAACTATGCGTGCAAATTTAGGAGAGGAACAGTTCCTAATCCGTAGCGGAGACAAGAGTCCAACCTGAAGCAGTTGTTGATCAGCTGTGGCCCCTACCAGCCAGATCACAATAGTCAGGAATCAGCAGTCAATGACGGTATAAAACAATAAAATATGTTTGTGTGTTGAGATAATTCACACATTTACATTAATGTTCAGCTTTTGTTGAAAATGTTTTAAAGACGTGTTGATCCGATTCGGAGGCTACAGTTTGTGGTGCTGTTGATTTGTATTGCATCATACGGAGTGGTGTTTCTCATATTTAGTCAGCCCTCACTGATATAAATGGGGTGGACAAAGTAATAGGCTAATCATCAGGCATCTGTGCTGCTACTATTAGAGTACATTTCTCCTACATCCTTTTGTTGTTGCAGCATCAATTTCTTCCCACACGCACACATATTACACATTCACATACAAAGCCACAAAGTCAGCGCAGCGAGTGTTGTTTTTAAAGTCTTATTTCCCATATTGACATTTTTTCTGTAACTGCTTGGCTCTGCTGCGGTTTTTCTTCACTGCAAAGGCCAGTTAGGGAGAGTCCCGGTGACTATTTCCACAAAGAACTTTTGTGTTTGAAGATCAGAAAATGTCAAACACAGGTTGGACAAAGTGTGTAGTGATTAAGAAAAGTGATTACACACATGGTGTGGAATGGTCACATTCTGCAAAACATAAGCATGCACATGCCTCTCTAAAAGCAGAACACAGAAACATACAAGCACGGGCATGTAGGCTGCAGAAGTGAACATACACAGATGTTCTGTGACTTTAATCATGTTCATGGGCGAGTAATCAGCGGAGAACACACTGCGTTCACACATGCTAAAGCTAAAGGTGCAATTGACCGAGAGAAATCAAGTAGTAAGTACAGGACGAGGATCCCTCCACAGATGTAGCTTTTGAGTATTTCGACTTGAAAAGAGACTTCAAGTTGACTCTTTAACCAATTTAAATTCAAAGACTGAAATCACCAGTATGGAAGCCAGATGTATAAAAGGATCGTGATGAGGGGAAAAAAGTGTTGAAGGCTGAAAAAAAGGATGGAAAATGATAGAGGGAAACAGAGGAAAAGAAAGGGAGGGAGTTTCAAGCATCTGGCAGGCCATGTGTAAGAAGTGAACAGAGGCCTATTAATTAGAGCCATACCGGTAACTGGATTAATTAGAGAAAGAGCGGACTGTGGTAAAGCAGCATGGGAGGAGGCAGAAAAAACGGGCCGAGCAGTTGCAAAAAAAACATACATAAAAATTACGCCACGGTTTTATTTCCACTAATAAACCATGAAATAATGTGTGCCCAAGCCAAGGAATGGTTTCTTTCTCTCTAATGAGTAACACCCCTCCGCCCGCCCCCTCACTCTCCCTCCAGGGGGAATACACCTTGGGTAGGGCAACAAACGCAGTGCTGTGTCTCCGGGCCTCCAGGCCTCAATGCTGCTTTTATGAGACCTAGCTGGGTCAGGTCAGACTGGATCACCTGGTCCTTGTCCTGCTGACACACCAACACAGGCATTCACACACACACACACAACTGATGCTCCCTTTCCCAGACTATGGGGATTAAAAACAGCTTTAGTGTAAAAACGTTGGGGCTTTCCACCTCATACTGTCAACTTTGTTTTCACATAACTTCCATCAAACTACGCTTCTGGGAGCGACCTCATTGTGTTCAGCGCATTGCTGCAGAAGTTGTAAACATCTTTGAAATGACAAAAACAATTTCAATAACATGTTTTAAGTGCTTATTAGCAGCATCATCTGGACACGGTTACCCTGGGTGTAATTGTGACAAAACGTTATGGTTGAGGTTATAGTTATGACACCACACACACACACACACACACACACACACACACACACACACACACACACACACACACACACACACACACACACACACACACACACACACACACACACACACACACACACACACACACACACACACACACACACACACACACACACACACACACACACACACACACGGAAAGTCAGTACTGAGAGTCTGTCCACATTAAGCTGGTTGTCATTTAAATGTGAAAACGACGTGTCCAGAGAGTGTTAGGAGCCCACCTCACCAAATTTGCAACGAGTAAGCTGCATGATACCATTTATTTTCGCTCACTTTGACATGTTTAACTAATCAAAGCAAACAGCATACTTGCGGCCCCTGCATGCAAGAGCCCTGTAAAACGCACAATCTGTGGGCGACAATCGTTTGTGAAAGGTGACACTGCAACCGCTTTCTTCTGCATGCAAGCGGCACTTGAACATTTGCCTTAGGTTGTTTTTAAAAACAGAGCCGACCCTGAGCTATTCGGTGCCCTATAGGCAAGATTTAAGCTGGTTCCCCCTTGTATCGCAGCCAGCTCCACCACCAATCATTGTGTTCATACACTCACACAGAAAATGTACTTTATGTCTTTGGGATGAAGCTATGCAGATCATTTCTCAAAATTAAAAAAATGTGGTATAAGCTATTGGTGTGATGTTGTGGGAACATAGGGCGTATATAATATGCTTCATAGTTATGTTGAGGGCTTTTTTGTAATACTTCGGAATTTTTTTCATCCCTCATTTGGGGCGCCACGATGGATGGATGGCGCTCCTAGCATTGACCTCTACCGCCTATGTCTAGGGCCAGTTCTGCATCACAATCTTTTATTTTTATTATGGAAAAGCAAGTAGTCATATAATTCCCAGCAGTGCAGAGTAAAAAGTTTGCTTAGTCAATTGCCCAGCATATAAACCAGTTATTTTATAGACCATGTAACAGTATCCATCTGAAAGGCCTAATAGCCCCTATAGTTTCCTGCCCTGTTCTCACTGTTTGGACAGGCTTCAAAGTGGCAGCAACTAAACAGCTGCATTGCTAGTGTTCAATGTATTGCATAGCGGCCATCATTACTTGTCAGCATGCATCAGCCTGTTTTGACAATCATTTTACCCTTTAAACAGTCCCTCTTCTTAGAGTCAAGTTGGTCACCCTCACCTTCTTTTTGTCTCAGTCATGAAATCCAATCAATGCCACATAGACAGGTTTCCTGCTCTCATTATTACTGACCCTTCAAAGCAAACTCTCCTTGTAGGACCAGCGTTGTATGGAGGGAATGAATTTGAATAGGTCCAAAGTATTTGGAGAGGTTGGTCAGTGGTGGATGCCCCTTCTGTCTCCGCTACTGGTCCTGTTTGCCTCTTTCCCTCCTGTAAAGTTATAAGATGTGTTCTAAACTGAATCTGAGAGTCAATAAACATTGAGGTGTCTGGGTAGATTATCAGTAAAACAAACAGTTCTTGATGTAAAGGTGATCATCTTGACTTTAGTAAGCGTAATGTTCTAATAACTTATAGCTTTACTCTTGTGCACAAATATAAACTGTCCGACATACTTGGAATAACACAGTGCGAATTCTGTGTTAGCCGTGCTCATGGGATGATGATGTTGATAAAAGTAATGCTTCATAAAACACACAATGTTGTCATTATGTGGAGCCAAACCTGCGGGCTGCCGGGGGTCTCCAGGTCGGAGCCGGGGTCAGCCCCTGTCGCTCCAGGCTCAGCAGCCCGGGCCATGGGTCAGGCCTAATTGAGGCATTTGGTGGGCAGCTTTTCATTTAGTATTAAAGTGAAAAGTGTGTGCAAAGACTGCCTGAACCCCCCCCCCCCCCCCCACCGTCTATGTAACTGTATGCTACCATGCATGGTCAACATTGTATTTTTACGGCAAAGCATCATGTGTACAACGGGGCAAAGGAGTACAAGCACATTGCAAGCTTTAGCATTACAGTCAGAAGCTTTTAGATGCAGACGAACATAGAAGAAATGAGAACGGTAAATGTCAATATGTTAGCACTGTGAATGTTTCCATTACGTTTAAAGAGTGTCATTTAAATGACTCCAAACTAGTAATAAAAAAGCTAATAAATTCATCACGCGATGTCCGTTACTGCGTATGATCATGTGTAGCCTCAGTGTCGGCACATCAAATGGATTATGTCGAGGATGTTTTTCTTCGTGTCCTTAAAGTGAGTTCACTCTGGTGAGAGTGAACAAAAAAAACAGTCTGTCTGATGATAAACACGCTGATCTTTTGGACTGAGAACAGGACACATGAACTGAAAAGTCAATTTAAGTTCTTTAGTCTTGTCATGTGCACAACAATTACAGAGAACCAGTTATTTCCTCTGGCCTCAGGCACACTCCAGCAATGCTCATTAATATCTACATGAAAGAAAATCACGCAAGTGAAAGATAAATCTGAATCTAAGACATAAAATAGTGCAAAAATATAAACAAATACAGTAAAAGTAAAGTAACATAAACTTGTGTAGACAGTTTTTCACATGACTAAACTGAACGTAATGTAGTGACTGTATATGCGTCATAAGAAGTACTGGATATATTTAGAGAGGTCTAAACAGTTGTAAAGGAGTAAGTAAAAGTAAATAAGGGTGAAGGGAGGTTTTAAAGGTAGAGTGAATACAGTGATGCGTTCAGAAGTCTTATAATCTGCAGCAGAAAGCTGTCCCTGAGCCTGGTGGTGCAGGACCCAGTGCTGCGGTACTGTATGCCAGATGGCAGCAGACAGAACATTTTGTGGAGTATTTGAGGATCAATCCGTCAAGTAAACAGAACATTTAAAAAAAAAAATTTGTTTTCTTCTCTTCTCAACTATTTAGTCATCTTTCGGTTTCCACACTTCCAGTGTGTGGGTTCCGTCCAGAGCGGTGTGAGTCAGCTGGAAAATAGGCAGCTATTCAATGGCAAAGTGCTAAAGACTTTTTTTTACTTTCTTTTTGAATTTGTGGGTTTTGTTATCGTTGTTATTTTGTGAACATGAGCTTTCCTTATCTGCTGTTCTGTCTCTTTTATTGTGAAATCTATGAAAAGATCGTGGTTTTGCTCAGCTTGCAGACGTATCTATGGAGACATTAGAGTGTGATATTAGGAAGGAAATCACGAGGAAAGGAAAATACAATGTCTGCGTTTGAAACCACAGAGTTTCTGCGTATGACATCGCGCCACAGAGTAAACTAAAAGTCTGAGTGCATATGAAGGCTTAAAACTACCCAAGAAACAGCCAAATGCAAGGAAAAACATGACTTCAGCAAAGACAATTAGCTGTAAACCATAAAACCACAATCAAATCGGACTTATTCTGAGAGAATGCAGCCAGGGATGATGTGTGCTGAACATTCCGAGAAGAAAATGCACATACTGACACACAGAAACCATTACAGAGGGGGAAAAACACAGGCACCATCACCCACAAACAACATAATTAAACTCTCCAACAAATGACCGTATTATATTTTAAGTCAAACTGACATGTAGAAATGTCTTCTGACGAATACAAATATTGCTGCGCCATAAACCATCAGTGTCTGACAGACTTCCTATTACCGCAAAATGGTTCTGGCTGTGGCAAACACTTATTTCCATTTTATTTAAGCCATTATGTTGTTTAGCTTAGTCAAGAATGTCTACACAGATGTATGTATTAGGCTTCAAAACGACATTTGTAATTTGTTTTCCATGTGTTTTTACTCAGAAACATATTTCAGAATGATTGCCAGACATTCATTTTATGAAAATGATTTCCAGTAAACAGGATCTGATCTAGTTTATAGAGGCTATTAAATAGAACCATGTTTGAAGTTTGAAGGGGACGATGTTGACAATCCATTTGGTCCCAGTGACGTCTCGACCTAAAGGCAATAATTCCACATTTTGGGAAATACATGATTTAGCTTTCTTACCGAGAGTTGGATGGGAAGAATTAAACATAATACGTTTAAATAATCAACATGTTGTGACACTTTATGTCTTGTTCAGTGTTGGGAAGTACTTAGTTCCACCCTCTCATGTCACTTCTGATTCCAAAGAACCAAGATGGCGCCGGCCAAAGTACCAAACTCAAGGCTTCTAAACCGTAGTTCACAAACCAATGGGTGAATGCGTCCACTTCCTATTTGTAGTCTATGGTTTTCATTCTAAGCTATGCTTTGTAGTCAGGATACAAACATGAGAGTGGTATCAATCATCTCATCTAACTTTAAGTAAGAAAGACAATAAACTTAGTTCCAAAACATGCTGAATTATTCCTTTAACTTCCTTTAACTTCACACACAAACCTAGACTTTCTTAGAATTCAGTCTTCAATCCACAAACATCTTTAAAAATAGAATTACAATATTTCTAAAAGAGGGATATTTCCATCATAAAGAAATGTTTGTGGACACAACCACTGTTCTCAGGAAAGAGTATTAGAGTAGAGTCGTTATGCTGAATGTATTTGAAAGTAGGGCTGTATCCTCAACGTTTCCATTTTCAAATTGACGATCAATAAAATTGACAAACAACTTTTTGCATAAGTAACTTTTTGAGTCAGTAAAACTACATGTTTAAGTTAAACAGCATATTTCTATAACATACTGAGATTTTAGTATTATCAAAAAAAAGAAAGAATCGGAGGATCAAACAGGAAGGGTCATTAATTATATAAACGTTTATTGTTTTGTATTGTTTTACTTTGTTATGTAATGTGTCTTTGAGCATCTAGAAAAACACAAATTATTACTATTGTTAACATGGATTCATATAAAATATATAATCAAAAGACATTCGCACGACACCAAAGTACATATTGGAGTTACAGCAATCCTCTCCACTCAGTATTGAACGATCTGAAAGTCTCCACCCTGTTTGTCTTTTACCACAAAGTGTCACTTCACTCTCGAATAACTTATAGCTTTACTCTTGTGCACAAATATAAACTGTCCGACATACTTGGAATAACACAGTGCGAATTCTGTGTTAGCCGTGCTCATGGGATGATGATGTTGATAAAAGTAATGCTTCATAAAACACACAATGTTGTCATTATGTGGAGCCAAACCTGCGGGCTGCCGGGGGTCTCCAGGTCGGAGCCGGGGTCAGCCCCTGTCGCTCCAGGCTCAGCAGCCCGGGCCATGGGTCAGGCCTAATTGAGGCATTTGGTGGGCAGCTTTTCATTTAGTATTAAAGTGAAAAGTGTGTGCAAAGACTGCCTGAACCCCCCCCCCCCCCCCCACCGTCTATGTATTACACACTCAGAATCGGTGTCTTGCTGTTCCTTCACGCAGCAGAGGATTATAGGGACTTGCCTGTACTGAAGAGAAGCCCCGGGCCATGATTAAACACACTGAGAAACTCTTTAGACACACTGAGACACATTCAGCCTTGAATTTAGACAAACTGCAGCGAAATCAATAATGAATGTGACAAGTGATTTCCAAATTTCTGAAGCCAATTGGATAGCCGAAACACAGCCGGTGCATGACTCTCTAAATAGCTGTGGACCATATGTAATTCAGCAGAACAAGAACACATTTGTGTGCTCTTAAAAACAAGTAGCAAAAAGCTCGCTTCTTCATTTTGTAAGTTCCAAGTTTCCATTTCTGTGTAGCCAGCATGAGAACAACCCTGTACATAATCAAACTCAGCTGACACCAACCAGCAAAGATGGAGGTTTTTTTTTTTTAATATTGAGGATATAAAGAAGAAAGAAGTCAGTGAGACAGAGAGAGAAAGAGAAATCGGGGCCGGACAGCCTCCTCAGCCTGAGGGGCTGTCAGTCTTGAAAAGTGTAAAGAACAAAGATGAGATCGCAATGCAGTTAAAGGAGTTATATCCAGCACACCCAAACCCATGAACACACACACACACACACACACACATTTCTTTCTCCAAATGAGGAAAACCAAAGAAAAAAAAACAAGACTTAACCAAAAGCAGATGCATCCACCCTAAATGTTAGATTTTAAAAGCTGAAAAAAAGCTGGGACCTGGGATCAGAGAGACAGAGTTCCCTCAGTAGCCGGCACTCTGCGGACGTCCACAGAAAACGACCAAGTGACAGAGTTATATTTAGCGAGTCTGTCACTGCTCTCCAGAATGTGATCTCTAATATGCTATGTATTGTTTACACCCAGCTGTTTATGCCCCCGCTTATAGACTCGTCCACCTCTCCCTGGGGACGTGCTGATGAGAATTCCTCCAGACATTAAGGAAAATTAATCTGGAATAGACTTGTCGAGACTTTGCTACAATAGCTCTCGCAGCGGGGCCTCGCATCGGAGCGCATAGCGTAGAGCGGCGCGCTCAGCAGTATGGTGTTAGCGGACAGACGAGGGCAGCTCGGATCAGCTGGAGGAAGCACTTAGCAGATAAATAGCATCCTAATCACAATCATCAATCATGCAACGTGTCTGTATTCATACAGCACATATCGCACAAAGGATGCTATTTGAAAGGATTAATAGACTGTGTAAAAAGGGGGACAGTATGTGTATTCACACACACACACACACACACACACACACACACACACTGCAAAGCAGCCGCAGCAGTGATTAGACACACAGCAGACTTGTCTTGTGATATCCGGAGTAGCCCTATTTCAGTGTTTCCATCCCGCTTATGTAATTGTGTGGATGGAAGCCTGTTTACATAACCTTCGGGGGGGGGGGGGGGGGGGGGATGAGTGACTGCAGAGTGCGTTCATACTCAGGTACACCAGACCTACTCAGCCATTTGTGATGTTGATGGAGTGATCCATCAAGTCTGACAGCCAGTCTGTTGGCTGAGAGCCTGCAGGCTGAAGCAGTCACTTTGTCTGCTGCTGGAAAAATGGCCTGAGACGGATTATCGGGCTCACCTGTAGCACTCAAGACTACACCGAGATTGCAACAGAATAAAACAGTTTGTCGGGTTGGGAATAAACTGATGTGCATCCTTCAGCGGGGCAAAACAAATGAGGACACACACACACACACACACACACACACACACACACACACACACACACGCACACACGCACACACGCACACACACACACACACACACACACACACACACACACACACACACACACACACACACACACACACGCGCACACACACACACCTCCTCACATGGAGCACATGCAGGTCCTGATCAGCTTTCATTCCCCCTCCTTAGCGGTGTCTGTCTTTATTTATCGCTCGCTTGAAATCTCTGTTCTCAATTAAAGTTGTCCTCAGGAAACTCAATCTCTCCGCTTGTGCTGTCCCAGCAACACACACACACACAAAGAGAGCGAGAGAGGGAGAGAGAGAGAGAGCGAGCGAGAGAGACAAGAGAAACACACACACACATCTCACTCATGCTCTGACATGTCTTCTTTTCTCACACACACAGACACACTGCCAACAGAAGTTTCAAGGAAACAAAGAACTTGAAAAATGGAATTGAAAACCAAAACTTACCAGAAGTGTGATGTGAACGCGGCACACTGCGTGGTGGTTAGTGAGGCTTTAGCTGAGAAGGAGCGTAGTAGTTGTGTTTGCGACGATAGAGCTCAGCCTGTTGCATTCCGCCTCCCTCTCCTTTTCCCTTCTCTCCCTCTCTCTCTCGCTAACACACACCCTCTCTCCTTCTCTCGCTCTCCCTCTCTCTCTCTCTGTCCTCCTGAAATCATTGTGTACTTTGATTCACAAACCCTGCCTTTGTCACGTGATCCAACACTTCAAATATACAGCACATTTTTTTACCAGCCACAGAATGCCCGAAGGAAGGGAAAACAGGGTCCAGAAAGCTTAGGTTTCAACTTGCTGCCCACCCCCTCTCTCCCCCAGTCCCTCTCTATCTCTTTGTCTCACAGTCTCTTTCTCTCTCTTTACCTCCACTCCTTCTACACTGTATTGTCAGTCAATGCTCTTTTGTTGGACTTCAAGTATGCGAGTGTTTGTTTTGCATTTCTAAATGTGTTCCTCTTCTGCTCACCATCCAAAGATAGGCCGACACTTACACACACACAGCAGAGCGTCACATGCACACGCATACACACACACACACACACACACACACCCACACACTCTCTGATGAAACAGTCATTAACTCGCAGACATACACAAACACACATGCTGCAGAAGGCTGCACACCTTTGGGGATATCAGTGTCAGCCCTTGGCTTTCGCTCCATGTTTACAATGCCTTGACTTTGGGACCGTGGCCAGCTAATGTGGGAGTCCAGGGGCCTGGGGCCAATCAAGGGCCACTCAGTGCTTTATTGTGACTACATATCCCTGATGGGAAATAAATACTTTCAGCATCAGAGAGCTTATGACTCAGGACGGTGGAAGCTGTAAATGCAACGTTAAGCAACAAAATGTCCAAATATAACAAAATGAATAGAGAACGTGCAAACAGTGAGTCAGTCTGTACAGACTGAGCACATGAAAACAACTGTACAAATGAAACTTGTTTACAGTAACATCAAGTGCAACTAATACTAAACACATAGCACATTTGAAGTGCTACGAATAAGAAGAGTATTCTGTACAAAACAAATCCCGCAGTATAGATATGTTGATGTACAGAGCCTGGTATATATGTTAGATGACTTCATTAAATCTCCAAAATGCAAACTACCATGAGCTGTTTTCCATCTTTCCTAGCCTGAGAAATACAAAGGGCCATTCTCCCGGCAGTCTCCGCACCTTTAAATCAGTTTAAGTGGACTCTTTTCCTCCTACAGGATTTTCCTAAGCAAATCAACCCAGCGCTTTTCTGCTAAGGAAGCCTTTAATGGCAATACATTTGATCCGTGATGAGATCAAACCTGGCCAGTCGGCCCCTGAGGGCCAGAGCTACCTGCCTCTTCATGTCAGAGATAAACCTGTCTGCTACTGTCTGACTGCCTCATGGCCAGTCCGCCTACTACTGTCAGGTAACCTTCCAAAACAAAAAGCTTTTCTTCACTTTCACTTTGACAGTAAGGTATTAAAACATGAAATAAATGTTTTTTGAGTTCGACATATATTCAGTTGAATGTTGTGTAACAATGACATGTTTGTACACTTCAGTAAATGATTCATTCAGTTTGTCCGAAAATTACCCAGAAAATTGCAACAATTTATTTAAGTTTGCTCCAGATCTGTGTGAATAATTCTACTTCAGGACGTCGAAATAAATGGATGGCTGGATGCAAAAATGAAAAATGAAAAGTAGCAAGAAACTTTTGTCAAAATGCCTAAAAAAAATGTTAGATTTCCATATTATATTCAATTTAAATCCACCCAGACTACACAGATGCCTTTTATTTATACGGTTTTACTGACTTTTTATAAAACTACACTAAAAGCTTTAAACAGTTCCGGTACTGTAAAATTTAAAAACTGCCTTTTTAACAGACTAGAGTATATAGAGTTATGTCTTTTTGCAGAGTATTTTGCTATGATATATAATAATATGGGGAGTTTTACATAAAATAAATTCTCAATTAAGTGTTAAATGCATTTTCTCACAGTTTATTTTGACAACATATAATTGACCTCTTCATGTGTTCCTGTCGTACATGGCATGGAAACAACAGATCGAAGCCACATGGTGAGTGAGGGACGGATAAATGAAGTGTATGCTGTGATACAATGTGTGTGTTTTCAATAGCAGAACAAAAGAATGATCTGGAACGGATTTTAGGACTAAACGTACAAATATGAGACAGGTTTTTGTCTCGGCACATTACCATACGTACACCACTGAATGGAAATTTTTAAAAATGATTCTGCGATCAGCATTTTTTTTAATCACTTTGGTCACACATATGAAACTGGGGGCCGTCCAATCACAGGCTTCAACCATCTGTGTCACTGCCACACTTCTCAGCAACAGTGTTGGCGAGAGAGGTGAAAGGTTAGTCCCGTTTCTGTTTCTGTGTCAGTGAAATGTGCAAAGAGGAGGGGAGGGTATAACATCTGGTGTGAAAGAAGCATTTGTATATTTCTGACTGAGTGGGCAGTAAGCACACGCTCAGCCACATTCACATACATTTTCATTCTTTTGTTCCTGTTAAGTGTCAACGAGTGTCAAAGCGGGTTGACTCAGAAAGGAGATTATACAATGAGGAGGGTTTCGATGAGGCCTGCAGGTCGGATATGAGATGAACACTGCCTGAAGATGTACAGCGAAGAACAAAGAAACAAAGGAGGAAAACTGAAGAGGAAAAAGAGGGGCGCTTATAACTTTCTGCAGAGCTCGAAATGGGGCCCTTTTTGGCAGCGAGCTGCGGAGAAACCACAGAATGGTGCGACTCTGGAGTAGAGTGGTGGAGGAGGCAGGAGGGGGGGGGCGAGCAAAGGACAAGGAAGCAGGAGAGAGAGAGCTGAGAGGAGGGAGAAGAAAAGAAAGGGTGAAGGAGGAGGGTGCAGACGGCAGGTTTTAATCAGCAACAGGCTGTTGGTAATGAGATCACTATCCCACTGCTCTCAGATTGATGTCATGTGAAGCTCTACGGTGCACAGACAGGCATGCAGAGGATGACAGGCATGCATGACAAGCTCGCTCTCTTGCTCGGGCACACACACAAACATACAAGCGGACATGCAGGGAGGCCGAGACAGAGCTACAGTCATGCCCACAAACCAAAAGACACTGGCACCGAAAGACAAACACATGCACAACACACAAAGAGCCTTTAATACACCACAACTCCCTGCTGTTAATTTTCTTCAAGCAAGAAAAAAGAGCTGACACAAATATTATCACACCCACACACATACGCCATAAACAAGTTTCCACTCCCAAAGCTCCTTTACGTCTTTTCGGTCTCTCAAACAGCTAACTAACATGGACACAAAGAACATACTGTACCAGTGGGGAGGGCTGGCTAGACTTGCAGTAAAAAAAAATAAAAAAGTGGGAGCAAAGTAGGAAAGAAAATGAGGACTGGGGAGGGGGGGGGGGGGGGGGGGAATAGGCGGGAGAGAAAGAGAGAGGAGTGACACTCTGGGTAGCAGTTGTCAGTTTGGGGTTATAAAGTTTAACACACAACCCACAACACAGACAAAATCTGGATAAAGCACAGGCGTAAACAAAGAACCCGACCAAAAATGTATTCAAAATCTGGGTAAAGCAGAGTGGAATATTTGGTGTTGTTTGCATCGATCAGTGTTTGTGGCTAAGTGGAGAAAGAATGAAGGAAAACGACGGGGAAAGAAGAAGAAAGTTGGGGGTGTACATGTGTATCCAATGAACAGCGAATCGTTTTTCCTATATAAATGTTCCCCAAAATTCAACCATGATGTCACCATGAACCTGTTGTGAACCCGACTCTGTCAACTACCATTACTGTCTCATCGTGAACCCTCCTGCTTTACCGCGCTGCCTCTCCATTACCTTCCACTCTTGTCCCCGTCTTGTTCTGGAGCTTCTCCTCTTTATCTCTCGCCATATAATGTTGTCTGGCTGCATTTTTCTATTCAACACAAACTGGATGCCCCCCACCCCCCACCCCTCCCTCTCCTACACACACACAAAAAAGCTCACAGCCATTTGGAAAGTCTCTGGTATAATCAGAACAAGCTGGCATATTTTGGCCAAGACCCGCACTTATGGTAATTCAATCAGAAAGAAGGGGGAGAGAAAAAAGTGAAAAGGGGCACACGGAGGGTAGTAGAGTGTGAGACGGGGAAATAAGAAAAACAGAGGGAGGAAAAAGGAGACAGTGGGCGGACGGGAGGGTGAGGTAGGGGTTGAGTGGTTGAAGGAGTTTGATCCACATGTGGGAATGATTGTCTAATTACAGCAGATATGTATAAGTGTTACTGCCTGCAGGACAGATGGTGATTGGAGGGCACACCGCTGCGAAAATGAAATGATTGGATGGGGGAGAAATCAAGACGAGTAATTGGAGGAGGAGGAGGAGATCGAGAGAAGTATCACCGTGGCTCCTGCTTCATCTCCCTCTCCTTCCTCTTCAGCCTGAGACAAAAGGCCTCTCCCCCATATTATACCGGCTCTGCAACTCATCCTCAAAATGAGAAACTTTTACCAGATTAAATGGCCGACAGAGAACAAATACCCGTTTATAAAAGGAACAGTTCGACACTTTGGGAAACCCACTTTATCCCGTTCATGCAGAGAGTTAGATGAGAAGATTGATGCTCTCTGTCTGTACAGGGGAATTGAAGCTACAGCCAATAGCCTTTTGGCTGTAGCTTGGAAAAGACCTCATCTGTACAAAAACAAACTGACAATTTGCCATTTTACATGTGCCGGACTACTTCTTGGCCGGGACCAGTAACTTCATGGAGTTGCCTGGCAACTAGGTGAGACACCAGTCAAGGCGTAGAAATAGTCTGGCACATAAACCCCCCCCCCCCCCCCAATAAAAAGGCAGCGTTTGCACACATTAAACAAACTAAATATAACATGTCAATTACTGAGATTTAGAGGTGCTGATAGGTGGATTTTGTTACATTTGGACAAAGCTATAGGCTCGTGGTTTCCTCCAGGTCATACTCTTTCTGCTAAGCTAAGCTAACTGGCTGCTGGCTCCAGCTACATATGTAGTGTGCAGACATGAGAGTGGTGTAAATCTTCTCTCGGCAAGAAATCGTGTATTTTAGAAAATGTTGAACCGTTCCTTTAAGCTGGAGCAAGTTCCATGATACTCAAGTTTCCAGTGAAAGCAATGAAATTTCACCTCAACACATGCAGACGACTGCCAAAATAGTAAGCCAGGTAATATATTTTTAAAATCTTAAAATGTCGTCTTTATGGACCACACATCAAACTGATTCACGCCCGACGTCCTTCAATGTTGGTTTCACCCGTCATACAACGCTTCCCAAACCTAAACCAAAGCAGTTTTGTTTACCTAAACTCATCTCAACCATGGAGTTGATGAGTTTGTTTTTGAAAGTAAAAAGTGACATCTACACACACAAGATAATGCAAAGATTTCATCACTCGGACCCCTCGGTGTGACTGCCACATACCATTGGAAACCAATTTAAATAGATTTTTAAACACAGTTTAACACAAACTAACCTAGTTTGGAGACTGATTTACTAAAAGTAAGACGAGAAACTCATAACCAACCAGACTTTATCACTCTGTATCCACCTTCCTCACTGTGCTTAAACAAAAGTAAATACTTTAAACTGCCAGGATACAGCAGGGACGGAGGATAACCTGGCACCTCTTCACAAGAGGCTGCCTGTCAGCAGATCTCGGCTGCCTGCTGTGAACGCCTGTCTGGCTGCCAGAAAATGTAAATGCCCTCTGGACAGTAAACATGGACAAGTATCAGACATCAGCAGGTTGTAGCTATACCTTCAAACTGAAAAGGCTTTGTTTTTGTTTATCAAGAGACTAATATGGTTTCTGAATGTTCCCAACTGGTGTCTTAATGACCTACACGGCTTGATGCAGTCAGCAGTACAATATTTCACATCTGGCTGTTCATGTATCTGTTTTGTTCGTGTTATTGTTACCTGTCAGCATCAGTAGAAGATATACAGTAAATTGTATTGTCTGGTTTGCAGTGTTGATACATTGCTTGAATGACAGTAAAAATCATTGTAGTAATTCTGTTGATTGGGCATTTTGTGTTTGGTTGCAATCACAAATTATTTAAATAAATCCATTTCCACATTTCATTTAACATGTTCAGAACATTTCAATCCTCATTTCATATCGATCAAGTCGTGTATAGGCCTATATGATTTTGTTGATTATGTTGCTCATGTCAGCAGTCCAATGCATGCATGTGACCATTTCCACTTGTTCCTTCACATGACGGTTGCTGCTTAAACAAATACTGGTGAGGAGAGAAAGAGTCTCTCAATGCCAGCAGATATCACCATACCTGTACCTCTGAGAGGCCCCTGGACCAACTTACCTGACATATCATTATCACAGTCCATATACAAGGGCAAAGCTCTACTCCACAGCCCCATCGACAGTCAGAAATTGACTGATATTTAACGGCTAATTTGCCATTAACCCACCACACCCATGGTGTCAGTTTTTCCTACGTAACACAGCAGCTAGTCCGCTGCCACTGGACGGACCACCAACTGCTGTTTTCATTGTTTTTAAACTGCTTCACCTGTCATATTACCAGCCGTGTGTCTGTCTGGAGGCTGCTGCCGGCCCATCAGACCCGGTAACTCCTGGTACTGAGGAAATGTGGTTTTGGAGTATCAAATCTAATCTGTCTTTGTATCCTTATTTTTTTCTCATTTCTGCTGGAAAGGGAAAGCAATATACTGTTAATGTGACAGTCAATATTGTGTATTGCAATAAGACCACAGTATTTTTTGGTAACCCCCAAAAACAGGGCCTCAGCACAGTGTGTGCACATACTCCAAACAGAGTTACTGAGACCTGGCTGCTCATACTTCGATGGCCTTACAACTCTAATTAGAGCACCAATGCTAATTAATCGCATGTCTAATTTAGTTCTCCCTGCATCTCTGTTGATGTAAACACGTACATCCACACCTTGTGACGGCAGAGGTTTTAAAGCCCTTACGCGACTGAATTTAAACCTTGTGAGGACTTTGAGAACTTAATGGAATAGACAACACAGTCCACTGAAAACAAAACCAACTCAAACCTTTACCAAACAAGCACTGCCACCTAGTGGAACATAAATAGAGAGAAGAATGGAGAGAGGGGTGAATGTCTTTTTTCCCCCTCTGGCATTATTGTTGCTAAAAGATATGAAATGACCCCCGAAGCTCAACAGATGAACTACGGTTCTGCTAAAAAATACACATCTTCAAAAAATGTGAAATACAATTTTAAAAACGTGACTATTTTTCATCATCAAACAGCTTTTTCTCCGCCGACACATTTCCAGTACACAGCTACTACAATGCAACACTTGAAAAAGTCAACAGTGCAGATTACATGCCACAAATAACTGCTGGCGTCCAGATGACCGGAGTCTTTGTGTGACAACAACAGAATAGTCACATCTGTATTCCGCCAGATGTGAAGCTGCACTACTCATGTAAACCACAGAGAGGCGCTGTTCCCTTACTTAGTACATCTTCTGGAGGCATCTGTTTAGGAGGAACATTTGTTGTTGAGGATCTCAGCGTCTCAGACTTCCATTTGTTTATCCACTTATTTATTCATTCATTCCACTTTTAAAATGCTTGGTTGATTCAGGTATAAGATAGAAGCTGTTATAGAACATTTTAAGAAAACTGCATTTATTTCCTTACAAGATTTAAACAAACTCCTTTCACTCAGCCCTTCAATACAAACACTTATCAATATCTCACGTTTATTTTTAATACTTGTCGTTGAAAAAGGTGGAGCAAACATTAAACAGAACAAGTGCAAGATAATAATGATAATAAAACTGTTATCGTTCATGTATTGTTCCTAAATGTGATGTACATTTGTGGATTGAGTTTTATTTAAACAAATGAAATACACACAGAACCAACAGTGAGCTACTGACAAATCTTAACATCATTTTATTTAGTTAAAAAAGATGAATATTGATAAAGGCGTATCCCTTGTTGACTGTTTCATGAGTCATGTCATAAAGTACATATCTATCTATCTATCTATGTGCTGAAGGTAATTATTGATGCTGGAATGTAATGTCAGAGATGAGCTGTATTTTATCAAGTCGTTTAATTAAAGTGCATGGTCGATACTCACTGTTTGACATTTGATGCAAAAATAATGCAATTGTATGCTCATCTTGTATTCAAACTTTTAGTTCAGTAGTCTACAGGTATAGCAGCATTAGCAACACAATGCACTCCAAAGAGCAAAAGTAGAAATATGAACTGTTAGTTTTATATTATTAGCATATCATTTAAATACCATTATGTAAGCGCTCCAATATTGAATTTGGCTACTTCCTAAACTGTTGGGTAGTTTAATCAAAAATACATCCATTTCATAAACTAAATCATGTTTCTTTATGAAAAATCTTAATCTGAAATGAACAATAGTTGTTAAATACATAGATGAGTAAAAATTACAATATATCTTTCTGAAATGTAGTAAAGTTGCCTCAAAGGGGAAAACTTTTAAACTTTAATTTGAATCATTTAAAACTGTGTCCTAAATAGATTCCCTTCAGATGTGAAATAGAAGCTTTAAGTGTGACCTTACTCTCAAATGTATTCTGTTCACTGGTCAGGAACTAGGCTATGATATATAATATCTATGATATATATATATATATATACTATATGATATGCATTATAACAAGGTGCAACAGGCAGAGTCCACACTAGAGGAATGTTTGTATTAAAATGTAAAGAACATCGTTGAAGCTCTATGAAATTGTTCTATCATTAGATTCCAGTAATTTAAATTGATACTGGCTGATTAAATTGCAATCCAGAGCAGGTGCTGCCTTTAATATCAAACACCATGTGACCTCATAGCCTAGTTCCCTACAACTAGGAAGGCTGTCGAGGAGTCACCTATCGAGATTAAGAAGGTTGTGAATAAAATGCATCAAGGGGTGAGCTACGTGACCTAAAAGCAGCCTCGTTTTATAAGTGCCTGGGAGCAACGAGGCGGTATTTTTGAGTGCTTTCTTAAAGTTTTTTTTTTTTTTTAGAACACATTTGGGCTATTTTACGACGCTCGTGTTTGACCTACATTCAATCTGTTCCGGCCAATCTCCGGCGATAGTTTGGCTTTATGTAAACACACAATCTGTGGAGAGAAAATAAACGTGATGGAGAGGAGGAGGTGCTGTGCGAGCGTGGTGGGAGTCACGGTGAGCACCGCCCTTTCCACACGTGCCAGCTTTTTCAGGCAAAGATCGTCTATGCTTGAAAAGAGGGCCCCTCAGTAGAGTTAAGACTGCACCAGTTTCCGTGTTGACAACGTGGGCGTTGGCTTTTGCGCATGCGCCCTGCTTATGCAGTTATGCCCAGAACACGGAAGGCACGTGGACAGGCATTGACTCGTTGACCTCACATTGCAGTACACTGTTACGTCTCAACTTCTCTGACTTGTGAAGTTTTATTTAAAAGTGTTATGTGTTGCAACTTGAAAGTATGTCCTACATAAAATATACAGACGTGTTTAACTGTTTATTCAATTAATAAAAAACAACATTATACATGAAATAAAATCTTAAATGTACATTTAGGCAGTTGAAACTAAGATACTTTAAAGTATTTTATTAAATATGATAACATCATAAAGTATTAATATCACAAATATATATTGTTTAAAAGTGATTTGTTCATACATACACTTGATTATATTTAATATGCATACATGTTTAGCCTGTCTAATAAAATGTGTATTAAGTATTATTAAATATACAATTTATTCTAAAATAACAGGGAAATCCATTATATATTGTGCACAAAGGACTACATGTCATTAATGGTATGGGTTATATAACTGTATAAAGCCTTCTAATTTAGATTTATTTATCTGTATATACCTGTAGCCTCGTGTTTTTTGCGTGGGGATCCATACAGCTTGAACCTATCTTGTTTTCGTGTCTTAAATGATGAATAGATTAGTACAGCATGTCCTGTTCCATAACATGTTTTGCTCAAACACATCTATAGGTAAAATATAAAGGTAGGCTGTACCTCTCACTAGATCATTTCCATTGACACCTTTGAAAAGAAATAGGCGTATCGCCTTTGCTTTGCTTATATAACCCACCTTCATAACAAACCCGTGCGGACATTTAAAAAAAAAAAAAAGACTTACATCATGGCTGTAAAGCCCATTGTCGTTTGTCCTTACCGAACAAAACTGCGACAAAAGTCGGGAGAGGAGGCAGGAGTGAGACCTCTTGCTTCCTCTCGCCTCGGTTCCTCGTTGTCTTATCGCCCGAGCAACCAGGCAACCATTAGCATAAAATGTGTGTCAGTAGGGCAGCGTGAGCTCACATGCCATGCGCACATGCTGCAGAGCTTTAACCAGCATTCCAATGTCGAACGAGCACAATGTGCCGTCTCCACGCGGGGCTCTCGGCCAATGAAAAACGGAGAACGAGTGAAAGAGCGGGGGCACGAGGAAGGGAAGGGAAGGGAGGGGTGAAATCGGGTGAAATGTTTTTTCAGAGAGCGTGACACACGGGGAGGGGGAGAGAGAGAGAGGAGAGAGAGAGGAGAGAGAGAGAGCAAAGCGGTTGACGGGACTACAAAAAGAGAACAGGAAAAAAATGGTCACATTTCTCAGGCACCTGAAAACGTGCTGGTTATTTTAGGACTCGTGTTGCTTATTGATGAGTGGGGGAGTGTTTAAACTACTTCCACTCCGGTCATGTTTTGATTGTGACTGTACATGGCAAGCAGCTGAAAGCGTCAGGACCTCTGTAATTTAGAGAAGCCCTTCACAGTGGTATCTCACCACAACCTGGCAGCATAGGTGTGCAGACGGAGAAGCTGTCCTTTGCTGTCTCTTCACCTCGGGACATTATTTTGGAGCAGTTCTGCTCTAATTTCCCTTTTTGAATATTTATTTCTCTTGTTCTTCGCTGACCGGGTTTTTTTCTGAACAACCCCATCGCCCCGCGCACACTGCTGTTGGTCTGAGTTTTTTGGATACACTCTGGCAGTCCTTTGACTCTTTCGCCTATAATATCAACGAACCTCATCCTTCGCGACCACAGGCAGCCGGTCCAGCACCAGACGCCCACAATTAAAACAGCACGGAACCACTGAGCGACATCCACCTACTCAGAAACATGGAGCACAGTCCTGGTGGTAAGTACGCTTTATAATGTAAATGTGTGCATTTTGACTGAATCAAATAGAAACATTTTTTTTTTCCTCCATGTGCCAAACAGCAGTAATAGAAAAAAAAGGAAATGGTGCAATTGGATCAGATGCCAATGCACTTCTACATCAAATATTATTCTTGTGTAGTACATGCATTGGTTCATTCTAAGGATGATTTATCAGCACCATCTATTTATGTATAGATAGATTCATAGCGTAGCAATGCGATTGTGTCTGTTGTGTTTTATCCTGTTCCACTGCCTGTCTTTTAATAAAACACGGTCTAATGCATTAAATTATTTTATGCACTCGTGTAATTTCTAATTTACGCCGAGCTGAAGCTGCGGTGTACACAATGTACAGCTGTTAATAAACCCGATGTTACAGTCAGTGATTGTATATATTTCGGGGTGAATGCGTGTTTTGTTTTTTTACGGTAATTCAGCGGTGTAACATATGGCGCGTTGCCAAGTGCTTCTGGGCTGCAGACAGTTGAGAGTTTGGAGTGAGCGAGAAGCGCACGGAGAGGGAAGTCCTCTCTCGCCAATCTCTGCGGCGGACTTCCGATTCTCTGCATGTAAACAAACTCACGTGAGGCGCGACCCAAAACGCCCCCCCCCCTGTCCGAGCCCCATTTTCATTATTTCATTATAGTCTTTATTCTCATGTTACTGACTGTCAGACGAGGCGAATCCGTCACTCTGCGCATTAGTTCAGACGAAGTTTCGCATTAAAGGGAAGTCGTAGAGAGTGAAGTGTTACTTTGTTGCAGTGTTTGATTAATTTAACTCGGCTGTTTGTCTTTGGCTGAAGCGTAACTTTTTTTCCCGAAACACGTGTGAGGGGACTATCGGAGTGAGTCACGAATAAATAAATAACCAACGACTTGAAAAACCTGAATAATTATATAAACGCAATGATGTCAGTTTTCAACCATTTCCCGTCAACACCGTGGTTCAGTGGTAGTCTACATTAACTATTGTATTCAATAAACATGACAATAATAACGTGTTCATTTCTGCTACAGCAGTCCCATTATAGAACAGAACAGACCAGTAACGCATAGAAGCAATGCTGCACCGCTGATATAGGCTACAGGTCAACACCACTTGAAATGGATACCGTGTCAGTAATAAGCCTTTAAGTGACATAGAGCGTGAAATAAAACAATCGTCATACACAGGACGTCACTTCACCAAACATATGAATCTAATAGGAACCATACATTACTATTAACACGTCCTGGAGCGGCTGTCCATTATGACTGTCATACCTTTTCATCCAGTGCACCCTAGGAATCATGCGCCTGAGTTTTTTTTTTAGTTTTTTTTTAATACGCAGTTACCGCGCCTCGAGCTCACATCACGTGCGCACAGCCCCAGAATCCACGTGCCGCGCTTGATTCCCCATCACCCCGCCCCTCTCGGTTGTTCCTCTCCACCGTGCACACTCTGCTCGCGCTCAGTTTGCACGGGGATTCCTCTTCATTCGCTGATAGCTTGGTCAGTGGGTCAGAGAGGTTTAGCAGCCGTTTCTTTCGTCCTGGTTGCTATAACTGCTTTGTTTAATGGTGGTTATAGTGGACCACATTATTGATGTTATTGTTTGGTATATAAAGGGACATATTAACATACCTTTGGTTGCATTCAAACCGGGATTTGGGTGACATGACTAACCTGTCCCCGTGTGTGTGTGTGCGTGCACACACCTTTATTTAAGTGTAGTATAGTAGCAACAATAACAATTTTAATGCCAAAATTATCCATTATCATGCAGGCATTGAGCAATAGAGGTATTCACAAAAAAAGCCTAACGTATTGGTACAATGTCTAGATTAGTGTCTTATTCACTTTATCATTGCACTACATTCTGGAAGAAGTAATCAACCATAGTCTCTCCCTTCAACCTCATTGGTTGAAAATTAAACTGCATAACTACTGCTAAGAATGTGGTTGTATTAGTAGTTTAATAAAAAAAAAAAAAAAAAGCACCCTAAAAGCATGACTGTGGCCTGAACATTACGGTCTTTAATGATCAAAACGATATGTCATCCATGCAGTGTGTTTTCATTTCATGGGAACAATAAGCTTAACGTTGAGTTCTGATGCCAGTCCTGAAACCAGATTCCTTCTGGTTGTTAGCTTGAAAGACAATCACACAACTTGCTAATTCATAATAAAAGCCGAGCTCGATTCAGGTGTCGGATAGTATTTCTCTCCCAGGATTGAGTTTAACCTGCCACTCCTAGTCTATTATATATGAATGGGTATACCTTTTGCACTACGCAACTCCTGCAATAGAGTTATGAATATTTGTTTATATAGCAATAAAAGACCCTTGGATATAAAGTAAATGTTGCCCTCTGTTCTCTGACGCCAGAGACCCAGCCCTCTGGAAAGTGCTTCATAAATAGACACATGACATGGGGCCAGCTGTTTCACGTGGAGGAAGGCTTACTCCCCGTGCACAGTTACAAATGTTCACACGAAAGAGGACAGACTAGTTAGAAGTTAAGAGGGCGCGTGGCCCCTACAGACATATGCGCATGCCGCCTATACATTTGACCTGACATGCACGCATGTCCCGAGGGTGGGAACACAGTGGATGTTCCTACAGCTCCGGCAGAAGGGAGGGGCGGTGGGCTGTGTTTTTCTGTACTTCTTGTAGCTCTGTGTATCCACAGGTCACATGTTGTAACCTGTGCCCGAGTACAGCTGGGATTATATTCCCAGAGCTCGCTCTGGCACCCAGTCAAACCAGATTCCAGGAAATGGTTAGGAGGGGGCAAACTCTGGAATGTTTTTACGGGGGAAGGGGGCGGAGTTGTGAATGTAGAAAAGTGGGTGTGGAGCTCATGTAACAGTACTGCAGATGATTCACATGCTCGTAAAGCTTTATATTTGTCACACACTACACGCAGGGAACAAACGCGTCACAGTCTGGTTGTTATTGGAGCTCCCACCACCACCACACAAGACCCCCAGGCCCAGATGTACTTTTCATTCAGTGTAGACACGTGTGAGCAGGGGAGAATTAAGGAGGCACTTGGAGATAAATGCGGCACGTGTTTCCTCATGGAGAGAAAGCACAAGAGACGAGGGGCGCCTTTCCTCCAACGATTCAAGGTCCTTGAGAGGAAAACGAGCACAAGGATTTTGTTACTATACTCGAGATAATACTGCCACTCTCTTTAAACATCTCTTTAACATGACTGCTGGGCAGACAGCTGACAAATAGCGGTACCGTTCAGTAAAAAAACTCTCTCTGTGTGAACGCGACGCACATCATGATATGAATGAATGTGGAGCGTGCCATCTCCTCGCATGGGAAATATTTTAGTTAGCAGACTTTTATGCCAAGGTATTTAGACACCCGGCTGACACAGTGATCTAATTGCAAATAAAAAAGGAGGGAAAACTCTGAGGATCATCATATGGGAATGAGAAGAAATGTATCAAATGAATGTTTGCAATAGTAGACATTCCCACCTCTGTTTTTATTACTATGATACTGTAAATAAAAAAGAATCATGTATGGCATAAGAGTGGGAAAATGAGTTTGTATGCTACTTGCCCATCCTTTTAACAGATGTGATATGAATGCATAGTTAAATGCTCACCACGACAGATTAAAACCATTTAAATGTGATAATGGCCAGAAACAACGTGACTTTGTCTGGTGCCTCTGTGGAACACAGAGGGTTAAGGTGGCTGTGCCCTGCTTCGCTTCCCTCTAACGTCTGTGGCCACGGCATTAAAGCCCTCTCTGTTCCAAACGTGATGTGCCCTAGCGCTTGTTATTGTACTGCTGCTGCTGCTGTTGTCTACACGGGACTGCGCAAAGAGCCTTGTGAGCCGGGCGGGAACTGTGTCAAGAGTCCATGTGAGCTCCCGGTCAGGTGGCTGGCGGATAGATGGGTCTGCATGCCCGCAGCCAGTGAGGGTAGGGGGGCAGGGAGGGATGGAGGGAGGAGGAGGAAGAAGGGGAGGAGGATATATAAAGAAGAAGGGAGGAGGGGAGAGGAGGAAAGACTCGATGCTGAAAGCAAGGCAGGCAGGGAGCTGGCTGGCTGAGCCTGCACGTGAGGGGCAGGCTTTTATCTTGCAGGGAAGAACACTGTGTGCAGAACAGAGGGGGGAGAGGGGGGGGGTGTTATGTAGAGGGGTATAGGGCATTTCCGACTGGATGATAAAGGCCTGTTTATGGCCTGTGGCACAATGTGGAATGGACAAGCATTGTATGGCTTCCACATACATTTGTTGTGTATATTATCCTGAAACACATTTTCTTAGGATGTAACACATTGTAGGCTATTGTATTAAAGAAATGTAGCTTCCCTTATCAGACATAACATTTAGCCAAAGCATGATGAAGCCTTTTTTACATGATTATCTATAGAAACCGAAAGACTACACAGGTATGCGTGTCAGAGTTGTTTATAGTGCTGCCATTCTTTCATAATGATTCATCGGTTGAAGTTTCATTTGTCTCAACGTGTTTTATGGGGTTTGCGTGCGTGTGTTTTTGAACGTCTGCCAAGTAAGCTCACTGGATCAAAGTAGAGCGTTGCTCAACACTGTGACTCACACTCGCGTTGTACATGTAAATACGACCCAGATGACTGAGCTTTGTGCCCCTCTCTGTTCCTCCAGGTGGCGTTATCCTGTACGCTGGCTCTTCCGGCAGCTCCAGCCCGAGTCCTGGCAGCCCCTCAAGTGGATACCAGACCCAGTCGCCCTCCTCTCACTCGCAGCCTTCCTCCCCAGAGGGTGTCTCCTTTCAGGAGATTGGGCCCCCGAAGCAGAGAGGGGAACGCAGGGGAGGGACGCCTTCCCCGAAATTAGTCTTCCAGTTTCCTGAAGGAAACAGTGCTCCCGCTGCCCAAATAACGACGGTGTCGTCCGCAACCTACAGCCATCCCACAGTGGCCAAAAGACCTTGTGGTTTCACAGGAACGTTCACCAGTAAGTACCCACTCGCTTCCCTACTTCCTGTTCTCCTCTAGGTTTACCCGTCAGCACTCTGTTGCTATGTTTCTGTCTCTGATGATGGTCGTGTGCTTCTTTCATAGAAACCGGAGGTATGGTGCTTCTGTGTAAGGTGTGCGGGGACATCGCCTCTGGGTTCCATTATGGCGTGCACGCCTGTGAAGGCTGCAAGGTGAGACGGCACAAAAATAGTATTATGTCGCGTCTTTCTATTAACGTACGAACACGGCAGACATGTTGCCACAAAGTACACTCTTTAAAGCCTTTTTCTTCGTCTTCTTGTGCCTTCTCTAGGGTTTCTTCAGACGCAGTATTCAGCAGAATATCCACTACAAGATGTGTGTGAAGAATGAAAACTGTCTCATCATGCGCATGAACAGAAACCGGTGCCAGCACTGCCGCTTTAAGAAGTGTCTCTCCGTGGGCATGTCCAGAGATGGTGAGAGACTATTAAAGACGATGTTTAGACGTATGGAAACTAAAACTGAAAAAGAGAGGATTTAATGTATCTATGTATGTAGGGTTACATGGAGAATCAGATCTTTTTGCTGTAGCTTTTGACAAATTCAGATTTTAGAGTTGGAATAGTTCACAAGGAGGTCTCGCTCCTCATCACAAAACTTAATTTTCCCTTCATCTTCGTCTATTTTCTCTCTCCATTCCCTTCCTCTTGTCTTGCGTTCTCTCTGACGTCCTCTCTCGTTGCCCTGCTGTCTGATTCATGGCAAGACGAGCTCTAGAGTCCCAGTGGTCATCAGTCATGGAGAAACTGTGACAAATAGTTTATTTTGGGAAATTGGGGCGCACAGATGTTGATTACCCTGCACGTCCACCAAGATGTGACCTCGTTTCTTTTTTCAATCAATCATTTGAGACATGATATTCTCTGCTGTTATTATTGAAAAACTACAGTGCTGTGCTTGAAATATAAAATAATATTACTCCAGTTAATCTGCTCTACTGCATCATTTCACCGCAGGACTCCGATCTCTCGGGACACAGCTAAACTAGGTGATGATAAATCATGTTTTTTCTGGAGCAAACATTTATAGCTGACCTAAAAAAGCCAAATCAGGGAAGTAAAAAAACCACCTGCTTGAGATCCCAGCAGGAAACTTTATCATTGGTAACCATATTTTAATTTTGAATAATAAAAAGGGAAAGTATATAGTTATTGGTTCTACTATAGACCCTCAAAGCCTTTTTTTTTTTTTTTATCCCATGTCTGCTTGCAAATCAATTTTATCATCCAATTCTCACAACCTTCAACCCTTTGTCTCTTCACCTCTCCCACCTGCCGCTGTCATTCTACAAATGGAATCATGTCGTGTTTAGTGTTGTTGATCCAGTGACCTACTTCCACAGAGAATAAGAGATCGAGAGCTCAATTGGAAGTTGGAAAGGAAGAGAGAGACTGGGGGAGGTGGTGTAGCATACAGCTATAAATAGGGATGTCAGTGGAGGTGCAGAATTTAAAAGGGAGGGGGGGGGGGGGGGGGGGGGGGGCAGGGCAGTCTGATGAGATGAAAGCATTAGTGTCCATATCTCCACATAGAAATGACAGCCTGCGTGTCGGATGTAGAATCCATATTAGAACAAAGAGTGGTTGTTTCTCTGTATTGTTCAATCATTTGAACTGTTTATGTACATGTGTTAGTTAACATGCTGCCAGTAAGGAGCTGGCAGTGATATCAATGCTAACAGAGGATGCCTCTCTCCTCCTCAGCTGTGCGTTTTGGGCGTATTCCCAAGCGGGAGAAGCAGAGACTATTGGATGAGATGCAGAGTTACATGAACAGCCTCAATGAATCGGCTTCCATGGAAATGGAGGTGTCGCCTCCAACCGACGCCGCCTGCAGTCCCCACAACCAGACGAACGAGGGAGCGGGCTCCATATCGCAGTCTTACCACAGCAACTTAATGATCAGAGACGAGAAGCCGCCCAAGATGGCCGTCAGCAACAGCAACATTGGCACTTCCTCTTTCCACAGCAACTCAGTGCAGCAGCAGCAGCAGCAGCAGCAGCCGTCACTGTCTCACTCAGCCACCCAGACTCACCACACAGTCCACGGGGAGCAGGCGAGCTACCACATCGCCACAGGCTGCCCCGTTTCCTCCACCAGCAATGAGAACTCCGCCATTGTCGACAACGCCAAGTACACCTTCTCCTCCAATCAGAGCCAGTGCCCCGTCAGCGGCCGCATATCATCTCAATCCTACTCAGCCAATCACAACAGCTACGCAGCCAGTGATTCCCACAACCAAAGCCCCTGCCCCTGGAAGCTGAACGGAGGAGCCAAAGTGCTGGTGAGACTTTTATTTTTTATCTTTTAATATCTGTGAATTTAATATCAATAAAAAGTCCATAATACTTATTTTCCTCTCTTCTCCCTGTCTGTGTTGCAGGCGTGTCCACTCAACTCATGTCCTGTGGCTCCGGCCAGTCGCTCCAGTCAGGAGGTGTGGGAGTCTTTCTCCCAGTGCTTCACCCCCGCTGTTAAAGAAGTAGTGGAGTTTGCAAAGAGCATCCCGGGCTTCCAGTCCCTCAGCCAGCATGATCAGGTCATGCTGCTCAAATCCGGCACTTTCCAGGTACATTCCAGCTCAAAATACTTTGTTGGTGGGACTGTGGCACGTTTTCTTTACTTTCTTTCCTGTCATTTGGAGTGTTGATGCTGATCCGGTCTGGTTCTGTCCACAGGTTCTGATGGTGAGATTCTGCTCACTGTTTGACCCCAAGGAGAGGACCGTGACCTTCCTCAATGGGCAGACATACTCACTGGCATCACTCAGGGCTCTCGGGATGGGCTCCTTACTTGATGCCATGTTTGAATTCAGCGAGAAGCTGGGATCTCTGTGTCTGGAGCCAGACGAGATGGCTCTCTTCATGGCCGTCGTGCTGGTTTCTGCTGGTAAGCGGGCATACTAATACATGTACACAGAGCACATACTGTATGTGCACATTCCGTCGTTTCTAAACTGGATCCCCCCCCCCTCTCTCTTTCTCCAGATCGCTCTGGTATCGTGGAGATGGCAGCTGTGGAGCAACTGCAGGAGAATCTAATAAAAGCTCTGCGCTCTCTCATCACCAGTCGCCGCCCAGACGATAGCACCCTCTTCCCAAAGTTGCTGCTACGTCTGCCGGACCTGCGCACCCTGAACAACCACCACTCTGACAAGCTTTTAGCTTTCCGCATAGATCCCTGAGTTCAACGAGCAAAAAAAGCTTCCTGAGGTATCCGCTTTGGGGAGCCTCCCTGCTCCCCCATGCGAGCCTGGCCTGCCACATACGGCCCACTGGCCTCTGCATGATGGACAGTTGTTGAGAGAGCTGTGCCCAGTCTGATGCCATGAGAGAGTGAACATTTAAAAATAAAAAAAATAAAAAAAAAACAGTGAAGGACGCGGGCACAGCAGGAAGAGGAGATGCTCCTGAACTACTTCTTCCTCCAGTTCCAGGATCGCTAAAACAAACATTAAAACACAGACTACGTTCTTCCTCGGGTGCTTCCGAGTCAACATCCAAACCACCGAGTCGCCACTTCTCTCCCTCAGGGAGTTTGTGCTGAAGACCAAAAAGAAGCGAGAGCCTGTTGTTCCTCACCAGACTTTGTCCTCCGACTCCAGCACACAAAGCTAACACGAGGGAAGCACACACTCTCGCCCAGAGAAAAAGGAACATGTACAAACCTTCACCGACAACGATTTCTTACTGTACATTCATGCTACGATGTGTAAGGGACACTTTCCATACATTAAGAAGTCCTCCTAAATCAATATATAGCATAGCAATAGAAATGTCTAATACACAGTTGGGAGGGTGCCCAGTTGAAATGACATAAGCTATTTTCACAACATGTCTCCACGTGGGAAATCTTAATGAAAATCACCCATTTGTGATTGAGAAATGTATAACATTTTTAAGAAATGAGAGTAAATGCATTGTGTTTGTATGCGGTAATCAGGGAGAAGTTATTGGTCATTTTAGACCGTGTCTGATGGGATATATGTTGAGGTGTTTCCTTGTAAATCTTGTACATTACCTTTATTCTTGGTCCTCGTTATAGTTTGCAGATTCTTGGATATGTAAATGAAGCTAGTATTGAATTATCGTATGTATATCACACATAATAGATTGCTCTACAGACTGCAAAAGAGAAATCAGCATTTCAACCTGACAGAGTATAAACTTTTTATTTGAAGATATATAATTGAAATAAATGTGTTCTCAACTGACTGCATCACATTGTGAATATTTTGTAAATGTTTTATGGTTGCACCATAGAGTATCATTATTAAATAATGTTATATAGCATGTTTCCTTGTGCTCATCTTTTTTTTTTTTTTCATTTCAGTATTATTACAGAGGCATACCGTGGAGCCGTAGCCTAGCAACAGAGGCAATCAGCCAATCACGCTGCAGCTCTGAGAGCCATTAGGGGCTTTATTACAAACAAACGACACTTTATATGTTCGAGTGTGTGATAACGGGTCAAAGCAGTTTCATAGAATGTCACACTTCAATAAATACCAGATGTTCTTTGACTTTGTGCAGAGCAAAGACAACACGTCTCCAGGGACTAAGATGGTGTCTGTTCAGTGATCGATGCAAATATAATACAATGGCGCTGACAAGACAATTTTACTGGAGGTTGATTCAAGATGCGAGTATAAAAATGCTCCAGACAGCACGAGAAGACGTCACCACTGCTACAGTCTGCTTGAAGGCCTAAGGGAAAAAACCTATTAGTATGAATGTTTGGGAACATTTTGAGTCATTGTTTGCTATGAGATGGACAGATCCAGTCTGTTCACGTCAGTCAGACGTCCGATTTGAGATCTATACATAGATGCCTTAAATTACTGCTAAAATCACACAGACATGTACTATTTGTAATAATAGGGATACGTGCTAAAATAAATATCCGCTCCTCGTAATTATATTGACTAAGGTTCAGGAGAACATGTGACTCATCATATGAATAACAGGAGACACATATCCACCATATGCATATGTATTGTAATTCAGCAATAAGCAATAAATCACCTCTGCATCAGGGGATTCTCTGGCAGTAACACTAACTCTAAGCAGTAGCACCATATGAGTAGCCCTCGGCTCACTGCCCTTCATTTATTTCAACACAGTCAAACTTTTATTCTCAATGCTGCAATAGAAGAAGAAAAAAAACACCGAAAGCCGTCTCTCTGCTGGAGCTGAGACCAAACCAGTGTTCCAGTCTTTTCTATGTTTCGCCCATGTGTCGAGGTCTTCATGTGCCACCTACTGGATAGGATTTTAACAACAGCCCATTTTGGCCATATTATGTTGTTGTTAGTGGACACAGGGATGAGTGAAACCAAAAGTCCATTCTGTCAATCAATATCACCCATCATCGCACAACAAACGTAATGACAACAATGAGTCAGCGTCTCCGCGGTGGATCAAAGTGCATCCCAAAGGACTTAGACCAGGACCCGCATACCTGAGGTTTTAAAGTTCATTCTCAGCTGAGAAAAAAACAATCACATGGTCCATTGAGTAGCTGATCTGGAGCTTTTTATTATATCACATGAGCAGACAGAGTTTGAGCAGTCATTGCAAATCTTCTAATTTCCATTTTTACAGGAATCTCGTTGTATTATTAGGGACCGACATCATTTCTCGGAAGTGAGTGTGGCAGATGTATTGTCACCAAATATCCTTTTGCTCCACTATGAGAAGTAAAAGAGACAGAAGAGGGTCGTATCCCTCTGGTCTGCTTTCTTTCCCGAGTAAAAAAAACAAAGGACAAAGGTATTTGAGTGTAACGGTTCATGCCTACTGTGTGTCTGACACACAAACACTGACCAACATACTCTTGTCTGCTGGTTCCATCTAGTGGCTACAAGAAGGAAGTGGCAGTAAAAGTTTTATGGACTGAGGATTGGAGGAAATACAAAGCAATGGAATAAAAGTCAGTTTGTCTGTATGAATGAATGAAATAAATGAATGAATTATTGAATCAATGAATGGATGGAAACACCGACATTGGTTTCAAACAATGTCTTGCCAGAGTAAAAGATTATTATTATTTCCCGCTAAACATGAAAGGAGCGGTATTTAAAATGATGAGCATTAAAATAGCAGCAAACATCTACAGTCTATGTAAAGACATAGTGGAGTAATGTCTACCTGCATGCATTGCTCTCATAGGCAGTTGTAGCTCAGTCAGCACTTTCGCCGTATTTTGCACTGTTAGTGCTGTTAGCACTGTTAGCTATGAGCCGCCGACCTGCCGTCAACATGTTGAGAGCCGATGAGAGGCATTAGAAATGCTCCAGACATTGTATCACACTGGATATTACAGCACTGTGTCACTACACAGCACACTTTCCACATTCATTTGTATTGGCCGTCAATGAAATGTGATCAGGGGTTGTCTTAGGTCCTCACTCTACGATCTACACTGAGGCAAAACTAATTATGAAATATCACATTTCTTCAGAGCCCTGTATCCTGTCGGAGTTGTTTCTAATTGTCTTCTTGGCAAAGCATAACAAACGTAAAATCCATGAGTAAACGTAGGTCAAAGATGGCCGTATGGTACATCTCATTATTTGTAAAGGCTGTGTGTCTGCTCCATAATGTTCTTAACTTAAATCTCATTAGTCTGATGTGCCTGTTACAAAACTCTTACACAAAAGCATGATGTCACACAGTTCAAGAGATCACTGTTGTGTTGCTAAAAGCCAGTCGACGTGTTATAAGCATCATAAGCTTGTGGGTTGTTGGTTGTGTTTTGATATTATAATCCCACACAATATGAATATATGCAGATTATCAAATATCATCTATGTCTCTGCCCCTCATTTTCCCCCTTAAGTGGAGAAAAATAGTTATGTAATGCATATGTAATTCAGATATATAAGTCCTTTGAGTCTAATAGGATGACTAACTGTCCTGGTACACTGTTGAGGAGGTTTGTGCCAGCAATGGGAGACATAAACGACACCCCCGTTTAGCAGCAGCAGTGGTACGGTCTGGAATTATCTCAATGTTTTGGGACTACCTGGACTTTTCTAGAGTGACCTCATTGGTCCGAGGATAGGGGTGGCGTGGGATCAGGGTTAGAGAGAGATTAACCGCATGGAGGCCTATAAAGCTTCAGTGTAATCCGCACACTGGAGACAAATTCAGAGCAACAACTAATCTACAAAACAACCTTTTGTGGTTGCAGCTCGCAGTGTTTTGGACCACACAAACCCTATTAAACTGAGATCTTCTCATATTTTGGATTTGAAAGACAAGAAAACTATTTTACTTGTGACTTATCTTCCTCATCATCAGCAACTCACAGGTGTAAAAGGGAAAAATCATGAAGAAGGGAAAGGTATGTTCTTAACTTTCTGGCTTTAAAGGTCTACTACAGCTTTGTAATACATACATGTAGTGATTGTTTACAAAGAACAATTACATTTTAATGCAAGTTTGTTTGGCACAAATTATAAAGTCGTGGCTTTGAGTCGGGATAGTGGAGATATGATTCGTCTGTTTCAACCAAATAACGACGTACTGTGTGTGAAAGAGCTCATATAAAGAGCCCTGTACTTACACTATAGTGTTATCTATGCCGGCTACGGAAACATGGAGGCCCATCACATCCGTCCTAATCCTAATACTGGAGGCTGTTTTGTGGACAAATCCGTGATAGAAAATTGTGTGCCGGAAGCTTTAACAGTAAAATCAAATGTGTTAAACAATAAGGTGAAAGCAAAGTCAGCACTGTGCTGGTTTGTGAGAGTACACACATTTATTTTGAACTGCACAGTGAATGCAAAGACCGTGATGCTTATCATGCATCTGACTAAAAATTGTAATGAACCTACAAAGTGTATTTCCATGCCAGCAGGTGTGTGATGATCATGAGCCCCCCAGCTACCAGGAGGCGACTGCAGGTAAAAACTGATCTCTTTACTCACGTCCACCACTTACTACATACAGCATATGCATGTTTGAGTCAAAGGATTCTTCTTTTATTATCATTACATTTATTGTTTCATTTCCAATTTGTAATCTCGACTATATAACCCTAACAACATTGCACTTGTTTAAGTTTAAAAGTTGTGAGAAGTTAGTAGAAGTCAAACCTGCCTTGTGCATAGGGACTTAATATGTCCGACTAATGCTGCAGTATCATTTTAAGGAACCATATGTGAATACTTGCTCCAAAGATAAACCCTCCCGTGTCTCCTCCTTACCTCGTTCTTCAGGCTATGGGGAGATGGAGGCCCAGTTTGCGTGGGACGACAAGAACATCCGGCGGACCTTCATCCGGAAGGTAAACGTGTGACACCAGCACAGAACCAACATCACAGCTACTCTTCCATTGCTCTGATACTATGTGTGTGTCTTCCTGCAGGTCTACGCCATTCTCATGGTCCAGCTGCTAGTGACCGTGGCAATTGTTGCTCTCTTCTCATTTTGGTAACGACTCTTTCGGTAACTCAAAAGTTCTACTTTCCACCACTTTGATTAATATATGAATTGAATCCATATATATTTTTGGTCTCTACAGTGCACCCGTGAGGTTTTATATCCAGACTCATCCAAGCTTGTACATGGCGTCTTAGTAAGTGAAAACACAACTCACATTAGTCTTCTCTATGACCTTATTTACTAAGCTTCATCATCTTCATCTTCCCTTTTTCTGACAGTCTTGTGTTCTTTGCCACCTACATCGCTCTGTCCTGCTGTGGAGAGCTGAGGTAATGTAACGTACCCGACAACCCAAACATTAATCAAAGCGCACACATAATGTTGTGTGGATGTGCATTCGCAAATGAAAGTGGCTTTTCTTTTTTTTTTCTACCTAAACAGGAGGCAGTTTCCTTGGAATATCATTTTGTTAGTTCTCTTTGTGAGTATTCCTCATCATGAAAACAGAATATGTTCTTCTTTACGCACACACTCAACACAACTGTGGTAGTAATCTTCCCTTTTTTCCCTCAGACTTTGAGCATGGCCTTCATGATGGGGTTTGTGTCGAGGTAAATATTGTCGATGTCGGCGTGTGTGTGTGTGTGCGTGAGTGTCTAAGACGTTGAGTGCAACTCATCCGAGGCTTTCCAGAGTAAAACGACTCCTTCTCCTTCTCCAGCTTTTACAACACCAAGTCAGTGGTTCTGTGTCTGGGGATCACATCTCTGGTGTGTCTTTCCGTCACCATCTTCAGCTTCCAGACTAAGGTGAGAAGCAACTGCTTCAACTACACTTCAAACTGCTGTCAGACGACCAAACAAGCGAAATAAATCCATCATCCGTTTATTCTCTCTCTCACCTGCTGCAGATTGACATCACGTCCTGTCAGGGAGTGCTGTTCTCTCTGTGCATGGTCATGCTTCTCTGTGCCATCACCTTCTCCATTGTCGTCCCTTTTGGATACGTAAGTTCACGCGCACCTTTCGAGAGGAAGTCCGAGCTGTGATTTGTGATGAGTTAAACACCAGTTTCAGGTCCTGCTGGCTGTATGTGAGCGTTACTGAGAAGGGATTAGCCTCACGGATAATCTGCTCTGTTTTTCTTAAATTAGCATTCCGGCTGTGCTTCTTAACGGTGTTTTGTAACGCTTTTATTTTGCACCGCAGGTTCCCTGGTTACATGCCCTTTATGCCGTACTCGGAGCCATCGTTTTTACTCTGGTGAGAATCACATTATGAAAACCTCATTATTGTCCATCGGAAGTTTCTACTATTACTTACCTACTCTCCTTGTTTTCTCCAGTTCCTAGCCTTCGACACCCAGTTGTTGTTAGGAAACAAGCGCTACACGATAAGTCCGGAGGAATACGTTTTTGCCACGCTCAGCCTCTACCTGGACATCATCTACCTGTTCAGCTTCCTGCTACAGATCATGGGAGGAGGCCGCGAGTAAAGCATCTCTCCTCTGCTTTTCCCCCTAGAATGTATATTCACACTGTATATATGTCTCTCAGCTCAACTCTTAACCTCAACAATCAACTTGGATTCATTAGCCTCATTAACAAGATGACATCAGGGCATTACATTTCTTCATGAACCACTATTTTAAATGTTTTATTTCCCCCGTCATGTCTCTTAACTCACTGTGCTCTGGCTATTCCTGTGATGTTGTATCGCTCTCGGGTCTACTGTAATTACACCATCCACCATTTAAACAGTCATTAGGCTCATAAGTGGACAGCACATCAAAAACAGAGTTGAGTATGATCAGTTTGTGTGTTTATTCTTCGTTGGGCCAAAAAATAAGGTTCAACTAATCGGCACTTTTAGGTTGAGTTTGCTTTAACAACTGTTTCACAAGCTATGTACAGTAGATACTGTTTGTTTTTATACTGCTTATACTGCTTTTAATGCACATTATCATAGATGAGAAGTTTGAAGATTTACTGTGAGTGTCTATGATATTTCAGTACATTTTAGCATGGGTGTTGTTGTGGGGGAAACACTGTTTGAGTGAAACCTGAAGGATTTCAACTTAGACTTTTAAAGCTAAGATGCAACACCAAACACAAAGGGAAAATGTGTGTGTGTGTGTGTGTGTGTGTGTGTGTGTGTGGCATCAGATACACTTCAACAACATACTTTAGTTACTAGACATCAGTCGCAATTTCTATTGTAACTCTAATGTGGCCTTTGTGATGTGATAGAAAATAATGTAAACAGGTTGATGACGAGAACACGAGTGTTAGAAACGTTCTAACTGTACAGTGACCAAAACACATTGCATGTTGATATTGGTTTTCTAAGAACAATGAGCTGTGTCCGTTTGATTCTGGAAATATTAAAATAAAAGTGAAAAGTTCTGTGTCTTAAATGTGTAAGATGATGAGCGGTGGTAATTAGGATTAAGTGTAATTATAGGATTTACGGATAATTTCCTGCGGCTCAAGTAACCTGTATCGTAAAGAAAAATGTAACGCCTGCACACTACTCCATGACACAGTTGTATTGACTTCATCCACAGTAAAACAGTAATACAAAAACCATACTTCCAAATATCAAATATATGTTCTTTACCAAGTAACCTGAATCCTCATAAACAGCCCTGATACTATACTTCTACCATCTACTCCTCTCGTACAATGTGGTAACTGCTGTCACCTTCCGTGTTAGCCCTCCACACACACCTCTAATCGTCACACTGACATCTAATCTACTCGGCGCTGATGAATCATCGTAGAGCTTCAGCGATCACTGCTGCATCACATAACTTTGCTGAGGATTGGATCTCAGCCTTCACCCAGCGTGGACGGGATGACGGAGAAGTGTTACAAACAGAAACACTCGGCTCCACTGCCTCAGTAAATGTGGAAAGCTCCATGTCAACATGGACTGCAGTCCACACTGTCCCCCAGCCTGTGTGCAAACATGTAGTGTGATGTCAGTTTGTAGGATATATATATATATATATATATAGCTCCAGGTAGCTTATTTATTAGGAGAAAGGAAAATGTGTGCATCGCGATAACATATGAAGATATGAATAAGGGAACATTTTATGGTTGTCCTAAAAAGCTATTATTCAAATGTTCCTCCAAAACTGGACACAGAGGTGACTTGCCAACATCAACTGCTTATATCAAGCTTTTTAACAATGATTAAGTACTGGTAATCCATCATCTTTAAAAACACACACACACCAATGGTCACAGCTCCTATGGATTTATATAAGTTACTAAAACTATTGTTTAAAGAGGTAGAACTACTTGATCTGCGTTCACAATCAACTACAGACCAAACAAACATGCACAGAAACACTCAGCCTTATTATTTCCACTTACTTTCTGTCAAGAATTCATGCAACTTGCCAAGATAAATCCTACATATGATTTTGTGTCTGGTGCAAACACACCTCACACATCAAACACATAAAGTCAGATGTCTTCACGGTGCACCGGTAAACTTCACAAAGGCAAACTTTAACAGCACCTGCACTGTGATTAATAAATGACTTTAAAATGTGATCTATGCACACTGGTAAATCACTGCAGCACCGTGTAGTAGGCTCAATCTGTTGGTGAATTTCTTTGATAAATCATAACAATTTATCAAATCTAAATGACTGTAAAGTTACTTTACCTGGCACCTGTACCCCCTTCAGGCTAGCATTAGCTTTCCAATTAAATTAGCCCAAAGAAAACAAGTAAGCTGTCTGACCTTAAAAGAGTTGTGTGTCTGGTCTTCCTCTCCATGCAGAAGCTCCACCACATAATGTTACAAATATCCAGGGCACAGCTCTGAGTTGCTTGTTTCTTTAGGGGGCAGCTGTCACATTAGCAGGATTAGCTTAGCAGCTATTGTAATGCTAGCTTTCTCACACGGTCTCGCTGTTTTCTGCCCCCGATTTGGCCTCAAAAGCTGTGCTTTCGTCGTCTTCTTTGGTATTCTTGCTGTAGTTGTTTGTTGCTTAAGTTTCTTTTCTTTTGAAAAAGTTTTCAAGTTTCGCTAGTCTTGGTGATGGCTAATCAGTAATCAACCGGTAGGAGCGCAGTGTTCATTACGCCATGTTTGTGCAGCAGCGCCCCCGTGTGGCGGGGAGAGCTACACAGAATAGCACAATAATATGTGAGAGCTAAAGTCTTTAGTTTTCTGCAGTAAGTATCAGGACAGCTCTCTTTTTTTAAACCCAGTGCAGTGACCAGCTTTGATAGATAACAGCATGTGAGCGGACACGTGCCTCTCTGTCACATACTTGAGAATAAGCACTCATCTGTAGTGTCAAATCAATTATTTATATCAATCTGGCAAATAACACATTGTTTTGAAATTGGGCTTTCCAAATTAATCATTATATTTTTATTATTTCAACATGTAAATTGCTGTGATATTTATATTATTATTGATAAAAGAATGTCACTTTGCATTTACCTTTTGTCGCTACAGCCCTCATACTGTATTGCTGATAAATTAATAAAATAAAAATAATAAAATAAAATTAGCATCTTTACTCAGCACAGTCCTTTACTGCCTTATCTTTGACACGTTTTTTTTCTTTTCTTCAAAAACTTAAAATGTGCAGACGAGTTTGCAGTATTTTCCTCTGAGAGGAATTTACACCTTTGGACTTCAGTCCCTCACAATCCGTAACAAAAGGTGGATTTAGAAAATGGACAGTCAGCTTTGACCTATTGAGATACACACGCCCTCTGAGTTATGATGACACATGCCGGCACAGTAACTATCAATACAGCTGAAGCAGCAACAGCAGGTAATGACCCAGATGATGTCAATAGTGCATCTTACAGTTACCGTACATCAAAAACACAGTTCACCGAATCACTGAAACAAGATTTTTATTTAAAAAAAAGGGAAAATGACATATTCAAATTCAAAGAGAAAACCAAAAAGGAAGGAAAATCTTATCTCAATCAATAAAAAAAACACAAGTTACAGACAATTTAGCAACTCTGGCACAGGAAGACAAAAGTAGCCAAGTGGCTTTGCAAAATAACCAAATATCAAAACCTATTTCCTCTTAACAAAACTGTACAAAATGAGTTCTTGTATAAATAAGATAACTGTTCACAAGCAGGGAGCAAGATGAGCCCGTCAGATTCTCAAAATGTCTGGTATTCACACGAACATGGTTCATACAGTGTGGAGCAACACGTTTTTATTATTTTGTATTACAAAATGTCACCATAAGACAACATTCACGAGTTTTAATAATGTCAAATACAACTTTAACTGCTCATTAGTAAAACAGAATTAAAATCATGAAGTTATGACTGAAAATCAAACAAATTAGGGATACTCTATATTAAACAAATTAAAATTAAAAAGGGACATTTTGAAAATTCTGAGTGGGCAACATCAAACCACCTGTTTGGAAATCCTTTTTTTTTAGCAGCAAAACATTTTGAAGCTATGAAATAAGACATCAAATCTACATTAAAATGGACACAAAGAGCATTTTCAAATTGGTAAATAATTGGTATTCAAAAATAATAAGTGCAACTAGATTTTTCTATTTTCAAATATTGTGTGTAGAGCACACCGTTGATCTCAGTATTTCTACAGTTTAACTGTAACTTCTATACTTTTTATGATTCTAATACATTTTGGAGCAACATGACTTCCTGTAATATTATCTTAGCTGACAAGTTTGTAAAAAAATTAGAAATAAAATAAATAAACACGTCATTATAACAAGTGGTCATTTCATAGTTTCAAAATCCTGTTTTTGTATTAACGTGATGGCTAATACATGGAATATCATTTCTCTGAACATATAAACAACATCCATGACATTTCCTTCATGGGGCACTGAATCTGAAAACCTTGCAAGTCACTGTGTTATCTGGACAGGATATAAATCATTAAAAAAATAAAAACACACACAAAGAAACAAACAAGAAAGTGGAAGAAAAAAAAAAAAAGACTATTTACAAAATTAGCTCTCGTGTCTGAGAACTGTCACCATCGTAAAAGCTCTGGAGGTCTCCTGGGTGTCTGCAGAGGCCAATAAAGTTCACAATGAGTCTGTTTACACACGCACCAACACTCCATTACGTCTACGGAGGGAAACTCAGCTTAATTAACTCATGTCAACAAAACCAGATCATTTACATGGACTTTACTATACGACAGATAGAGTAGTGGCAAAAAGTTCTCACAAAACCTTAAACGGTGGTCTTAATGTGGAAAATTGTGTGCACGTCACCACCCTCGTTGTGATATTTCCCTTTCTGAATCTGTCGGAAGCAGAAAAAAAAAGGGCCTTTCATCCAGCAACACACACGACACACGACCGTCTACAAATGAGAGCAGTTTAACTGTGACAGAGAGCTAAAAGACGGGTGGCTACAACATCTTTGGTTGCGGAAATAAACAATAGAAACACACACACAGCAAAAAGTTGACGTGTGGGAAAAAAAAAAAAAAAAAAAAAGAGTTAGAAACAGAATCATCAAACTGCGAGCCTTAAGAAAGACGTTTTCACACTGTGTTTATCACTGGACTCAAACATGGATGGTTGAAGCTCCTCGTAGCCCTACAGCTAACTCCACCGACGTGACGACTAACTCGATGGCATTCAAACGAGCCTATTGCCATTTCTGTAGTATATACAACTTAGTGTCAATCCTATGAGAGGTCAGGCAGTTCATCCAGAGAAAACAATTAAGGCTGAGCTAAAACTTGTTTTTGCAGAATTTTGGATCACTCCTAAAATCATTCAGGCTGTCTCACTAAAGGCTGTAAGAATCGTCTTTAATGGCACTTCCATGGTCTAGTGAGCAGTCCTTTGTTAAACCATTATTTCTATTATCTACATATCTACAGTTTTTGATGTCTGCATAAATTAAAGTTCAACATATTTGGATGCACTGTGACATGGGCTCCACTTGGTAAACTGAAACATATCCGGGGCTTGTGTGCGCGAAGCCTCTTTGAGCATCACCACGGATGCAGCATCAGTTTGAATCTTTTGGATCAGCACTATATGAAGGTATTGTTTGGTTCAACTGTCCACTCTGAAAGGCTTTCTACAAACAGGCCCGACACAGTGCGAGGACAGACGACACAAGGTTTGGAACGGAAATTCGAGTGGAAAAAAAAAAAAAAAGAGAAAAAGTGATGTGCACAAGAAAACAGCATCGATCCCTACGCAGAGACAAAAGAAACTAACGTCTACTCTCTGTAAAAAGCTAAAAACCTACAGCTAAAATCTAATCTACTTCAAAGATAAATTCATCAAAAATAAGGCAAATTAGCTCAAAAAGTTTTCAAGTGACAGACAAAAGAAAAACAGAAACATTTAACTTTCTACAAACTAAAAATCACTGACAGATAATCAAACTCAAGGGACAACAGCAGCATTGAAAAAAGACTTACAGCTCCCTCTCCTTCCAAACTAATTATTCTCAGGGATCGTGTTAGTCTCCTATTTGATTTCCCTCATCGCTTTTGCTAAGCTACATCTTAATTTAGTAACTGCATTGTTCTTTGTACACATAATCTTTCAGTAATCGAACTGCTCAGATCTAAAGCACGCTCATTTCATTCCTCCGACAGAGGATGAATTTAATGACACCTGAAGGTTTGCCAAAGCAAAACCGCTTAAAACCACTTCTCATGGACACGGACGTAACATGGAGTTACATCATAACAAAACAGGACGACTATTAGTTTGAACACTTAATGGTGCATACGGGACTTGAACTGAATTGAAAGTCATCAAAACTGCCAATGAGCCGAATATTAGAGCTCATCGTTAATGCGCAGGGTTAAGTCAGCTTCACCACGTCTTTATAGACTACAGTATTAAATAACTTATTTTCAAGAAATGTTTGTTCCAATGATCTCAAAACTCTCAAAAGAAAGAAATATTACTATAATTCAAATATAAATAGAAATAATTGATTGTCTTTTGTTCACTTATGGAAGAATGTAAAAAAAAAAAAAAGAAGAAGATTTCGACTAAACTATAAACATTGTTATAATCATCTGTGCGTGAATAGAAATCTCTGCAGCAGTTACAGGAAGAAGTAGCTTTAAACGGTTTGCCTCCGACACATCAGACCAGCAAAAAATGTTCTTTTTAAGTTTTTGAATCTGTACAAATGGATTCCTCCGCTGCTGCAAATAGAACGTCAAACAACAGACATCAGGAAATAAAAATAAAAAATTTGCATATTTTACAAAAAAATAAAAAGACACATTGTATTTCAACTCTTCTTTGAATCACCCTGAAATGTCCAGAATGCTTTTTTCGTGTTAAAAATAAGAATTTGTTATATTACGTGCACAAAAATAATGCTCTGTGTCTTTCCTCCTCTCTTAAGGTTTTATTTTCTTAGGTTTCTTTTTAACTTCTTGTTATGTTCCTTTTTTTCCAGATATCAAAATAGATCAAAGCTTCTGTAAAGAAGATTCCCACCTTTGGTTGATCAACTCTTGAGGATGTGAGCAGGAAAGTCCAATGACATAAGTGTTGTCCTTTTTCTTTAAAAAAAAAAAAAATACAGACACACACACACAAACAAACACAGACACACACACACATGTTCCTTTTGTTATCCATGTTCAAGTCCGGGTGCTTGGTGATGTATGGAGCACAGTTCAGCTGAATCCTGTTTGGTTGGATTCATCTCGTGCTCTCAGCCCCACCCTGCTGGGAGCTGCAACACACACACACACACAACTCAGTTCAGATGCAGTTACACCACAGCTGTAATGTTGCTTTCCACACACACACACACACACACACACACACACACACACACACACACACACACACACACACACACACACACACACACACACACACACACACACACACACACACACACACACACACACACACACACACACACAGTGAGCAATTTATTACAGCAGACCATTCTCGGAAACTGTTCAATCTTATATTGGCTAAATGACCTTCGTTTGGAGTTTCCTCAGTTTGTGCAATAATACAATTAAATGCATTTTGTCAATATACTGGATTGAGTTGGACTTGTGTATGTTTTTCACTAAATCTGCTACTGACTCTTACAATAAAGCAGCCATGGCCAGTTTAAGCAAGTAGTTTGACATTTTGCTAATTCGCTTTCCATCGTTGGATTAGAAGATCCACACCACTCTCGTGACTGTCTCCAGCTATCGGCCAGTTAGCTTAGCTTTGCATAAAGACTAAAACACGTGATAACAGCTAGCCTGGCTCTAGCCAAACTAAATCTCAACAATTGTGCCTTCATGTGCGATCGGGCATACATACACACACACACACACACACACACACACACACACACACACCCATCCATGTTATCTTACCCCAACATCACTTTGCAGGTTAGATACTTAAAAAACATCAGCCTACATGTGTGTAATCAGCAGGACAGAGCAGAGAATCCGTTGCTGTCCTACCTTAGCTTCACTTGGTGTGTTGGTACGAGTAGTTTGTGTGTTCTGCGGGAGACTCCATAGCAACCTGTTGCTGTTGACCACCATTCTCCTAAAAAAAGAGGACAAGTCTTTAGAAGAATACTCTACTTGATGGTTAATAATAATGTGTCAATTAAACAGGTTTCTATCAAAGACACAAAGAAGAAGACAGCCTGTATTTTCCCACTGCCCTCCCCACCGTTTCAAAGACATCATACGTCTTTGAGTGGATGAACTAAAGAACATCCAGACTTTACAGGTCTGTTAACTGAAAGCCAGTGCATTCTGCAGGACGCATTTACTAAAAGACATGCTTAACATTGACCCAATTCTACCTTAACACCCGTCACTCTACTCCCCCCTCTCTTCTCCTCTCCCACTTGATCTCATCCATCCAATCACAGCCAGACTTACTGCTGGGCCTCTTCCCATTCATAAACCTGCCCCTTTTTTTTTCTCATTCACCATCTTGCTCATCCTGTAGGCTCCCACCACTATCACAAGAGCTCCACATTCCAACTAATGAGTCAAGACTTCCTGCAGGCTCAGCAGCCCTCCTGCAGAGCGCTCAGTCAGGAACCTGCTTCAGCACTAAAGCACACAGACTGTGGAGCCAAACGTCTCTATGACATGATTGTGACTCTCAAAGGCTCTTCTAGCTGAATAATGGAGGAGCTAATTAAGATCTATTATTTTGGACAGCACGCTGCTATTTGACAAGAGGAAAATGTTATTAACATTGATAAATTTGTAATTAATAGATTATCATAAATTATTAAACGAAAAAGTGAGAATGACAAAGATATATTCTTAAAACAATTCAATACAGCAGGTGCAGTGAGAAACTTTCTATAATACAAATATTTGAATAATTAATTCATAAATATTTGAATGTTTTCTGAAAACAGCGCCTTCTGTTACAGTAAAGAAAAAAGCAAACACGGGAGTGGCGTGACTCTTCCTCGTACTATTTTTGCTCTTTCATCTAACCAAATTAGAAGATGAATAGTTTTTAAACCACATCACTGTCTGGCATCTGAATAATAAAATCCTATCCTTTGATGTAATATTAGTTTTGTATTCATAGAATACTACCGGAGTCATCAATGCCACTACTCCAGCGTCTATCTGTCATAAAATACAACACACACCTCCGAGGCAAATAGATACTGTCCAGCTCAGTAAATCAGTCAGTTGGCAGATTGAATAGTCACCTCCCCTTCATGTGTGCCTTTACTCTGCCCCTCCTTAAAATGCATACCAATGAGACCTGGCATGCTAAAAGCAGAAGCTTTTTTAAGCACACAGATGTGTCAAGTTTTAGCAAATACGTCCCTATGAGAGTTAAATATTATTCATCCCCTTCATGGAAATATAGAATATAACCATCTGAAGTTGAGGCTAGCTTCATACCTCTACTGGGACACTGGAGGGAGGCACTGGGGTGTACTGGGGGATGTAGGTCCCCTGCATAGTTGTGTTGGCCGGAATATACTGTAGGGAAGGCAGAGAGGAAAACACAAATTGCGTGTGGTATTTGACATGAATAATAAATCTGGTAAATTTCAGGACAGTTAGCTATGGGGACAATGTTCTACCTTGCGCATCGTGTGTGTGTGTGTGTGTGTGTGTGTGTGTGTGTGTGAGAGAGAGAGAGGGGTACTGACTGTGCCCGTGCTGCCCATGGACAGGTGGCTTAGCTGCTGGGCGAGAGGTCCCATCATGGACGTAGGCTGAATGGACATGGCGTGATCCATTGTTGGGGTAAGAACTGTACCCTATGGATGCATAGAGACACACACAAGAGAGACACAGAGTCTGATTCACTATCACTAACGGAAGGTGTTTAAAATCCATCACAAGTGAGCAAAACATAAGTCAGGACTGTCACTACAGTTTGGCTATAGGGAAAGGTTAACATCTCAACATTTGGCTTGAATTCAATTCAGACCACCTCCCAAGGTCTTGCATGCTTCATGATCTGCTAATGGATAGCTATCCCATCCGCCCAAGGTACATGGAGTGGCTAATTGGGTATATGAGGGGAGGAGATGGTGGTGAAGGAGGTTTACTCACAGCTGGCTGCATGAGGTATGACTGATGGTGCATCCAGGACGGGCTGTGTACCTAAAGATCAGGAAACATGTCATCAGACTCGTTATTGTAATGTCATTTGTAATGAGTTGCTGTTGCATGCACAGTCCCATCAGAGCCCTTATTATGTAAGTTTGCAGAGAGAGATCCTGAAAAAAAACATGATCAGTCCTGTGGGATGTGGTCCTCCCTCAGTGTCTGTGAACTTACATAATGAATAGTGAAAAAAAACATAATGAAATGCCCCACCTGGTAGGATGAGACAGGAGAATGCATGTAGGGTGAGAGAGAAGTCTGGGCGATCATTCGGTTTGGAGCCAGACTGTAGGGTGAGGAGTAGAAGCTGCCGAACAGATGGAGAAAAGGAAAACGCAAACATGAAGACAGCCACACCATGTCAACAATCTCCAGCATTTCTCCAACTACATCAGCAGCATTTCTGTGTTCCTGCAATGCCCAGCAGAAGGCAGCACTTCACTACAGTTCGAGTACCACTCTTGGTTTACTGGAGGGTTGGGACTGTTTTCAGTCAGTCCACGCATACCACTCACCCATTTTGTAAGGCTGTGGGGTCATACGCAAGCGTCATTCCTCCCTGGGAAAACAATGCAGAGGATTCAGAAACAGTGAGGTCATGCAAACACCGGTGCAGTCTGTGCTAAAACAGTCATCTGGCGCAGAGCGAGAGTGACGCTGTTGCTTTAATTTCCAACAGGAAATGTAACATATTAACACAGGAAGTTCCCTTTAAGACTGACGAGTTAAAAGTGGCCTTCTTACTGCATCTCCATCTCTAGCCCAGGGCCTTCCATTGTGGAGGTATTTCCCCTGGTTCTGCCTCTTCTTCTGACCTCCATCTGCAAACTTACATAATAAGGGCTCTGTGGGCACTGTGGAAGCAACAGATCAAACAAGAGAGTGAGTTCAAAGGTCACAAAAACACTGAGCTCTGGCACCAACAACAACAATATCAGGTTCCTTTAACACCAAACACACATTCCACGCACCAGGCACTCCCGGTGGAGGCTTGATGAATTTGCCATTGAAATGCTGAATTATGGCCTCGCACTTCTCCGTGGATTCCATTCTGAAACACAGTCAAAAGGCAAATTTAATCCTGCTTGTGGAGTGCCGTTTATATTAGGATCGTTTACAGCACAAACTGTACACCACCGTAGGGTAGTGTATTATGTCTGACCTGGCAAAGCCCACACCGCGGCTGGTCCCGTTGGCATCTCGGAGGATGCGTGTGGAAATGACCTGGCCAAAGGACTTGAGCATGCTCTCCAGCTCTTGTTCATCCATAGACACTGGCAGGTTGGAGATGTAGAGGTTGGTGGGGTCCTGCTCCTGTTGCTGTACAGGAAGTGGACGTGAAAGTCAGTTCACATACAGATCTTCTTTGGACTTGCACGAAGAGATGTTGTCGTTTGAGATTGTTTTTGTTTCATTGCCAATTCATACCAATAATTGTTGGTGCAAAAGACATCTAAAACCATTGCTTTATTATTAGCTACTCTTGTTTACAACTTCACTGCTTTTCAGGCGCGACACATGAGCCCAAAGTACTTCAATTAATAACGTACTTTAACTAACTTTTTTCCTCTTTTTTTTTTTTAAAGGCGTAATATCAAATTTAGCATAACACTTTCAAACATATTTGCTGATGCAGTTGCATTTGCAAATGGAATTTGTTTTTAAAAACACTTTCAAAATCTTTTTCCCATTGCAGAAGTTCCCGTGTAGGCAGTAGTGTGACCTGTCTTTACGTCAGCACCTGCCATCGCTCTTGGCTCATTAATACTTCATCATATGCGTGCACCAAGCTTCATTTTGTAACGGGAGCCGGTACGGATAGAATGTTTTTAAGCAATTAGTACCAATCAACTGAAACCTCGGATACTTTGTCACATCCATCATTGCCTCAACTACAGCTGTCTGGTTTTTAAAAATACACACACACACACACACATAAATATACTGACACACGCAAATATGAATTTGTCTGCAAAGATTGCGTCAGATATTTAAGTTTAATTAAGAGATCTGGATAGCGGCAAGTAATGAGTTAATTCAGAGACTTATTTTGTGGCACTAGCTTGCAAGTGAAACCTTGTGTGACTGTGCAGAAGCAGACAGGAAGTCAGCCATGAAGATAAGGAGTTCAGAGAGCAACAGGAGCCTGGCAACCGGGAGAAAAGGGGCTGGGCTAAAGGGAGAGGAAGGGAAAACAGAGAGTGAAGGAAGAGGATAGAGCAGAGGGAGGGTGGGAGAAGTGAGGAGCTTAAAAGGCTGATGTTTTGTACAGAAGAAGGGAACTGACAAGATAGGAAGTAGTGGGAGTCTCGAGTAGTTTGGGTAATAAAAGAGGAGGATGACAGAAAAGAGGATACATGAGTGCCTGCTGATTAACAGGCTCTTCTCTTTCATCAAAATATCTTTTATTGCTATCATTTTCCATTTTGTCCCTTCTTCCTAACACTCACTGCTATCAGAGAGCTCTGCAAACCAGTTTTTCACTTGTGCATGAAATTAACTGTCAGGCGCAAGTCAACGAGCTTTCTCAAATGAAGATTTACTGCCTTTATGATTAGCCTCCGTCCTCAGCCGTGAGCCACCTGGCAAAGAGATCTTCTGCGATTGTCGTCATTTTGGGTGCGGCGATACGTCTGTTATGTAACACAGTGGCACAGTGCAGGGGGTCAAGGGCCAGATGAAACTAATGGAGTTAAAGGCTGCATGACAGAGGAAGAACTCACTCCCTTTTTATACTTGTATTTACCCTCAACCTCAGCTAGCACACATGACATCTCATTTCATATCCAAGCAAATATTCACATCACCTGTTGTTGATATGAAAATGCTGTTGGACCGAGACCAGGCACATGTGAATGGGATTTGCTGAGGCGTCATAGTGCTATTTTTCGATGCCAAACCCTAGGTAAGCCATGTCTGTTGAGGTGTGTCTCTGTGTATTTTCCTGCTTGTATGTTGTGCTGACGTCTGAGTTGGAACAGGGAGGTGCTGGGAAATAAGAAGCGATCTATTTATAACTCTGCCGTGGTTCTCCTACCCCGTGTGCACTCCTCTGGGCCCGCAGCCTCAGGGCTGGGGTGGCCCATTCGGGGACTGAGCATACTCTGAGGACGGCCAGTGCGAGGTGTGGCTGATTCTGTTTGTGAACAACACTCTGCAGCAGCCATGGTGAGGGTGCAAACAGGAGAAACTGCACTTGAGAGTTTGATATTAAGCTAATTTTTGACTAAATTCTTGTTTTTTTCTGACCTAATGTGACTCAGTGACTCTGAAGCAGCTGTGTATATTTAGGTTTTTATAGTAGTTATCAACACCTCTGACTGAGGCCATGTTGTCTGGGTGAGTCAAGTCTTGGTGTCCAGTTGCACAGGTCGGGTAGAGATACACAGGATTGTGTGGCACTCTTACAGAGGAGGTGCAGAGAACTTAGACTCCGGGTTTAGTTGCACTGGACCGGCTCAGGTCAGCTGGCAGCGGGGATCTGTTACAGTTTTCCGGGGCTAGGCTTAGGGAGACCCTGGTGTTACATTGCAGTGGGTCTGTTTGGGTGCAGGACAGGGGAGGAGGGCAGGGACACTGGTGGTGGAGTGTATTAAGTGCTAGTGTCAGCCCCAGGCCTTGGCCCAGACGATGGACAATGCCAGCCCATTGTGCCTGTCCCATTGACAGTGGGTGTAGTGGCACCCTCCCCTGGGTTCCCTCAATAGGGAGCCTGAGAGCCAGAGGGATCAGCTTAATGGGCCGACAAGAGTTGCTTTGACTGCAGACACTTGGACAAAGACCTCAGAACAAGCACTACAACGGGAGCAGGTTAGCAACATACACAGGGACGAGGGTGCGAGGGGAGAAGAGAGAAAAGGTGGCGAGGAAGGCGATGAAGGAGGGCGAGGACGAAAGAGGAGAAGAAATTAGGGATGAAAAGGAAGGCAGTAAAGGATTAACAAAGCAGCAAGAGTAGTGAAATAACAGAAATTGAAAAAGGGAGTCATTTTGAGTTTAACAAAAGTAGTCTTCAATCAAGCCAGACCTTATCCTTCCATCAACTGTCGATTATTGGCACAGGATCACACTACGAACACACGCCTCCCTATAAAGAGCTAATCTTGCACCTTTGCCAACAGGGCACCCGCTGCCAATCTGGCCACTGCATGTAACCTTTTACATGACAGAGAGGGAGAAAGAGACTGTGACTCTCGTTGGTCAAAGTACAGCACGTGGCTCTTTGGAAATCAATACAGTTTTGAGAAGTGCCTGACTAGTTTAACCTGATGGTGATGGGTGACTTTGGGGGCAAATACGAACTTAACAGAGCTGGATAATTCTTACTTTGGCCATCTGAGCCTGGACCCCGCTGGACTTCAGAGCTGTAACAGCTTTCTGTGCTGCTGCTGGACTGTCAAAGTCCACAAAGCCATATCCTGTAAAATAGACAAAAACATATTAAAATAGCTGTTTTGTTTTGGAATTCTGTGCTCCATACCACTCTCATATATGTCTATTAAATATGAAGCTAAAGCCAGACAACAGTTAGCTTTAACAGCCGACTCTGTCCAAAGATTTTTGTACGGTTTAAACAAACGCAATATCACATGTTAATGTGAGAGCTTTTGAGGTGCTGGTGGGAGGATTTTTTGTAACTTTTGACGGAGCTAGGTTAGCTGTTTTGCCTCGTTACCAGTTTTGGAGCTAAACTAAGCTAACCTTTGCGGGCTGTAGCTTCATAGTTTGCATCATATATGAGAAAACAATCTTCTCATCAAGAAAGTGATTAAGTGCATTTGTCAAAATGTTGAAATACTCCTTTAATAACCAAACATCCCAAGCCACGGGGATAAGGGATGGCATCTCAACTCTCAATCAAAAAATAGTTAAAACGACAGTTTAACTCACCTTTACATTTGTTGGTGGTTTTATCCAAGATGGCCTTGGTCGACACAATCTTGCCATACCTGCAGAGATGACAGACAGGACGACAGACAGAAAACAGGGTCAATGACAGGTGAGGTAAATGAAGGGCAACAGGAGGAATCTGCTCCTTCCTCTGCATACCAATCCTACCACACTTCCTCAAGCTGACAGACTACAGGTGTTAACATGAACACGTACTCCTTCGTGCAATCGATTGTGTCTTTTTAACGCGATCTTGAGTGTCACGGAATACTTTGTCTGCCTCCGCCCTTCTGTCTTTGTCCGCTGCTGGTGAAGGATGTACACTAACCCTGCTCCCTGGCGCTGTTTTCGACAGACAGTAGACAGCACCCTGGGGCTAAAGAATATTTGGGCTGGGCTTGTCTGTACCACCCACCCACCCACACACACACACCCACACACACCCACACACACACACCCACACACACACACACACACACACACACACACACACACACACACACACACACACACACACACACACACACACACACACACACACACACACACACACACACACACACACACACACACACACACACACCTCTCTACTAAATTCAGCTCTGCTCTCGCTTATTTTGGGCTCAAATTAGGCTTTAAAGTGTTGTCACTAGCAATGTCTGACTCACAAATAGAAATATTGACTTTCAATAGAACAGAATGTACGTATGCGTGATCCATTTAACACACAGAAGAAGTCAAAAGGGTGTATGAGACATCAGCCAGTGTCTTAACCTGTTATTTCGGTCCACGGGTGTCAATAGAAAAACATGACAAAGGCCGATCAGTAAAAGAGGAGTTTAAATTAAAGCATTGATGCAGTAGCATGAGACATCCGTCCTATATGAAAAAAGCAGTGTATGAGAAGTGCTCATAAGACGTGGAGACTAATGCAGTGTTATAAGTGGCTGCATCAGCTCTACAGTATAATAGACCTGTCCTTGTCTGGTGAATTTAGCCAGTGAGTTGCTCTGTTTGGGCGACATGGCGTCTGGGCGGAATGTACACTGTAACCTGATGCTTCACCCGTCCGCTCGCCTTCCTTCCCCCCACATCCTGCTCCCTCTCTCTGTTTTTCCACCCTCACATTGCAGCGCACCGCTGGGTCCTACACTCCCGCCTAGTTGTTCAGTGTACATCTGCCCAGATGGTCGTGGCAGAAACCTGTGTAACGACTGACACCGGAGTCTGAACTATAACAGCTAAAATGTTGAGGCCTTGTCTCCTCCAGGTCTGTGAAATGTACATATACATTCAGACCATGCATGTTTTTGGGAAAGAAAAACAGTAGCAGATGTATATGTGAACGGCAATCTCGATATCAGCTTTAACAAAACGCCACAGCTGGATTTGTGCATTAATCATTTGTAGGAAGTTAGCACTGGGGTATTTACTGAGCTATTCTATATCGTAGAACAGAAAGTTAAAACCAGACTTTTAACCAAAAACCCATGAAAAAATAAATAAATATAAAGACAAGGAAAGCGGAAGTGCAAAACTAATTTCCATGTTTTCGGACTCATTCCTGCAGCCCTCAATTACCATCAGGACAGATACATTAAAAAGGACAAAAATTTATAATTCATCATCCGCTGCCACATAGCCAGATGACCTTTCCATAAGCTATGTTTATAGTTTCCCACTCCCATATAAACAAGCTTCATGTAATTTAACCCATTCAAGCCCAACTGAAATCTTACATATCCCTGAGCTTCTTGAGCATGTAGAAACATGCACACACAGTGTACTGTTTATTGTTCAAAAACTGTAAAGAATGACAAAATACATTCCTCTTAACTACTATGAGGCATACATTATGTGAAACTGACTTGCACAACTTTGCTAGCAGTGCATTTCAGGAATAATCTCTTTTAAGTGATATTAAGCCTCAGAACGCACTTGAAAGATCTTGTATTGTACACACAAATATTTTTCTCTCTTTTTAGAGACACTGTTCCTTCAAGACCTATCACTTAATGTACTTTGATGAGAAAATTGGCAGAATATTAAAAAATGAAGAAATGAAGGGACCACCTTGGTAGCCTAGTGGTTACATCACATGGCATATACGCGCAACGTCCCCGTTTCAATTCTGGCCGTGGGACCTTTTTCGCATGTCTTGCTCTTCCCCCATTTATACGCCTTCCTATGTTAAATAAAGGCACAAATATGATACAATAGATCTTCTTTGGAAAAAATAAACAAAGAACTGCAGAGCACAAACAAACGTTTGGTTGGTTGTTGACGATATACACAAACAATACATACACTATGAATGCAACTCAAAATATTTAGGTTGAATATATCTCATGGTTATTTTATGATTTTTTTTGTTTATTCCTTTGTCCAATAATCAAAATATCAATAAATGTTTGGAAAGAAAATATATCTCGTCAAAAAACAAAGAAATGTATCAAAGCAAAAGTTTGGCCTGCTGATTTTTCTCAATTTAAGCTCATACCTTCAGATTGAAAAACACTGAAGTCCTATTGATCCGTTTGACTGATTAGAAGCGCGACAAAGAAAAACAGAAGCTGTGTTTCATGATTCACCCAATCGAGACACCGGGAGAGTTCACAGGTCTGATGGCAGCGACTACGTGACCTTCCGCTTACCTCAGTCCCTCTGCAGCAGAACAGCAGCCCACCACACTGTGGAGGCCACAGAGACTTAAAAGACAACTCTGACCCATATACGGCTGTCTGACATTCTTTCCCAGCAGGCCGTGCTACTCTTCCCAGAGGTAGCCCTCCCACCCGCCCTGAAAGCCTCCGTCCTCTCTCATCTTCTCTCTCAGCCCCACAATGACTCCTCTGTCAGTCCCCTGCTTTTACTCTCGAATCGCTGAGGTTCACATTCCAACCGTAAAGTTCAGATTTTCTTTGATTGTTCCTGCTTTGACAATGTGTGTGTACACTCAAATATTATCAGATGCGAGCTGTGTACATTTGCGCTGTGGATTTGATGTCTCTGAGGCTTCCTTGTGTAGGGTCAGAGTGGCTAAACTGGAGAATGACGCAAAAAAACCTCAGAGAGAGGGGCTGTGGTGTTTGTTCTCGTGCTTGTTTAGGGAGGCGTGTTGTTACTGTGAATGACCCGTGGAGATGTATGGCTAAAGTTCACAAATCCCTTCTGTGACATACAGCACAGCCCTGACCTGCGGCAGGCCAAACCAGTTTGTTTGCTTTATTGCTAGTTTTATCAGAGTGTGCGCATGTGGGCCGACATATATAGAGGGTTGACTGTTTGTCTCGGGGTAAGTAAGTCTGAGTTCACTGCTGTGGAGCCGATTCAGCCTGAAAGGTTAGATCAGGACAAGCTGTACCCTTCTCTGGCCCCTTCCTTCCTTCTTTACCGCGTCCTGTCCTTCTCCCAACTCTCTGCATTCGTTCCCTCTTTCCTCTAATTCCCTCTAAGGCTCGACCATTTTGCTGTCAATTTCTAGTGTTTCCTGGGAATGTTAGGATTTAATCAAACGGACTTCAGTTGTGATAATTCAGCATCCTTATACAGAAATCACTTTTCCTTCCTTCCTGACTAAACGGCTCCTTTTTCTGAACATCAAATTCTGTCCTTAAACAATTTAATTTCATGTGTCCAACAGATGAAGAGCATGCTCCAGACAGCACAGATGTTATCTGCTCGCAAGAGGTCAAGTTACTACATGACTCTTTCTACAATTTAACATCAAAGGTAACTTGTTCTAGTTATGCTGGACTAAAAAGTACTACCTGCTATAGTCAGACTTTACTCAGACAATAACATAAGATAATAACTTACAGTGGCTCAACCTGCAGTGTGTAAAATACGCTGTGTGATCTTAACGTTACACTGCGTGACGTTGCGCTGCGTGACGACTCATGACTCACTCCCAACCCGGAGGGAGCAATCCCCCATTTTCCAGCAGAGAACCATGGCCTCAGACTTGGAGGTACTGACTTCAAGCATAACGAGGTTCCAGTCTTTATGCTAAGAGAATTGTCTCCTGGCTCTATCTTCATGCACAGACATGAGAGCGACACAGATTTTCTTATATAACTCTCTGAAAGAGAGCAAATAAGTGTATTTCCCAAAATGTTCCACTAATCACTTCTAAATTAGACTCATGATGCGGAATTCTTGAGGCTCAATCCGCATAATAAAACACGTTTGTGTGACATTAGGTCTGTGTGACATTACATCCTTTCCCATTTCCAATTTTTATTAAAAATAACTCACGGTTGGCAGAGCTTGACCAGGTCTTGGTCCGTGGTCCCAGGATGAAGGCCGCGGATGTACAGGTTCGTTTTACTCAGCTGTTCCCCTCCCACACTGCTGTTGCTGCTACTGTTGTTGTTGGGACTTGGGGGCGCCATCTGATGGCCGGAGGACACATAAGTCTGCAGCAATAAGAAAGAAGCCAAATTAGTTGACCGTGCGTGAACACACAAAAGAAGTCGTTGTGAAAATACATAAAATTCTTTAACACCAACATTCGGACAAGCGCAGCATTGGAAAAGCGTGAAAACTCAAAGGAGCGTTGAGACATTTAGAGACATGGAAAGTAGTCCTGCGCCGAGACTGATGGTTTTGTGGAAGCTGCGAAAAATAATGTCGTACAGCCCTCATGTCAACACTCACCAATAGTGCTTTCTGAGGGGAATGTGGGGCCTACTCCATATAGTGAAAAGAGGCCCCTTATGCTTAAGTAACTCCTTTTTTACTTTTGGAACCACAAACAAAATCTTGCGGTGCAAATCAAAACCAAAGCTCTAAAGATGTAAAACTAACATTTAGTCAGTCTGATGATGCATAATTAAATATAGAGACTAGATGTGAGCAAGTTTTATACTCCAGCTGCTGCTCTCATATTATTTTACTTGTAAAAACAGGTATTTATAAAATCATTTGATCAAGCTTGAATTTCAATCGTCCTTAACGCAGAAGAAGGTTCAATACTGTCCTTCTGACATTTCCCTCTCAAACAGTATCTGAGGTTATCAGCAAACAAGATCACGAGTAGCACAACGGAAAAACAGGGGTGAGTTCAGTCCACATAACATACAAAGTCCATTGATCAAAACAAGGAGAAATTCAAAGAGACGTGTGACAAAAAGCAAACGAGGACTTTGTTACTATGACAATACATAGTAACACGCTCATGTTGCGACCATCCGTCATGATCTGATATAAACCTCTACTACAGAACCTTCTTCTTATTTTCTATTTCAGGTTGTTTAGTTTTAGTTTAGCGCCGGTGAGTACTAGTCGTAAACTATGGCAGTCAACTAATCGATGACTCACCGCTAGGAACATGAAAGGCTGTTGCGCAACAACCTCCTCTCACGATTGGGATTGTGGCTCTGTTTGGAGAAATCAAAGAAAAGGTTGCGTAACCGTGCAGAGGAATATTTTCTTTTAATGGGATAAATTAAAATGAATCTTTCCAGGATTAGATCTACTGGCTGTTTTCCAAAACAAAAAGGACTGAGGCAATAAATAGCAACACTTGAGTGCAGATCAGGCTTGCCAGAACTTGACTTGAATCACAATAACCTAACGTTTTCATTCAGTGTTGCACATGAATTAATAAGAATAAATATATCTGCATAGACGTGAGGACGGAAGAACGTCTCATTTGAGAGAGCGATTGGACGGAGGACAGAAGAGGACAATGGGTTCATTTCAGGGGAGAGGAGAGGGCCACTGAGCAGACTGCTGGTGTTTAGGAAAAGCCCCGCAGGAAGTCAAGGTCACACCAGGACCACCAGCAACGTCAACCAATCCCGCTAATTAGACGCCATCTATAAGGCAGGGAGCCCCTCTCGCACAGCCCCTCTGACCTCCAGCAGCCGCTTCAACAAGAGGCTCTCTAAAGATAATCCCCTCTTCCTCTATTGCTGAAGAAACCACAAAAGTTTGCATGTGTTCGTTTGTGTTAAGTAAGATGGAGACACCTTGAGGAGAGGATATATATATATATATATATATATATATATGTATGTGTGTGTGTGTGTGTGTATACATGATGGTAATGGTTGGATGGATGGTTGGAAACACGACAAACATAGAAATCAACCTATTTTATGACTGCATTATCTTGTGCAAATGTTTCTTCTATCATGTCAGTTGTCCTTGGATTAGCAGATCAGTAGTTGCTGACAGAGCAACAAGAGCTTCGAAACAAAGAAGTCAAGTATCTAATCTAGGACCGCAATAAACTAAGTTCCCACCTCTGGGAAATTATGAGGGGCCAAGGTGATGTCTTCAAATTGATCGTTTGGTCCGAGCAACAGTCCAAAATATAAAAAGATATTAAATTTACAGCGACAGAAACCACAGAGCAGCAAATCCTCACATTCGACAAAATACAAACAGTGAATCTTTGGCGTCTTTGCTTAATAAATGACTTATTGTCTGATTAACCATTAATGATTTAAAGCACTAATCATTGGAGCCTATTTACCAGATGTGTAGATCATTAATCAAACATTCCCTAACCTCAGAAATCTGTTTTAGCCAACTTCATCAAACTAAAAAGAATAAATCTAATGAGTTCCATTAATTCTATATTCTAATGACAACTGATTAAAAGGACTTTCTAATATTAATCGATAGTCAAAGTATTACAATCAGGTATTTCCTACCACTGGCCCATTAGAAACCTGAAGAGACAATATAAGGGTTTTGATGGATGTGTCACTTTCCTCCTCTGCTGAACCGCTCCAGCTTCATAACAAAAGGCTAAATAGAATCTGAGTGGATATTTTTAGGACCAAACTTAAGATAGAAATCAGGAACACTTCTATAAATAAAACCATTTCCTCTACCTTGATGTAAACTTGCATCAATAATCTGAAGCTGCCAGGAAGTGTCTTTCTCAATTACAGCATGTTGCGTTTTCATCTCTCAATACATCAAAAATGTGTTATAATCTTGTGTTAAAAGTTCAAATAAGCTATCAAGAGTAAGTCATTCACACGACCACTTTAAGCGCCTGCTACTGTATCTCTGCACAAATCTGTTTCGCTGTCCCAACCCTCTTTTGAGTCTCACTCCACCTCTGTTTTCATCTCCCTCTCTCCCTGTGGGGGCTTCTCCCGCCGACCCCAGTTTGAACCACAGAATTCCATTGATTTCCTGGATGTTGGGGGGTCTGCTTGCCTTCCCGCGTCCTGGCTGCCCGTCTTCTCCTCAGGCAGTAAAAGAGCCATGGCTGTCTGACCAGCTGACGCACTAATGCACAGATTTATAGCCCTGGCTGAATGAGGGCGCAGCTTCCGGCTTGGATGGAGTTACGACGCTGAGCTGCCGCTTTGCACCGGCTCCACTTTAGGACTGACAAGGAAAATGAGTCATGGGGAAAAACAGTTTGACGCTTTAAAATCTTCACTTCTCAAGCATCGGCAAACATTTTGCAAAAGCTTTTTGAATTCTAAAACCACAGCCTTTCCTGTTTGCAATATTGATAAAAAAAATAATACGGATAACATAATATTAAAACAACGTATTTATCATACTACTAGATATTTTATGGAAAAATGGGAAATAGTCTTTTTACATTAGGCCGAGGGTTAGGTGAGGACTGTGTGTCTAGCAAAGCGGTAAGCTGCGGTACGGCAGCAGGCAGGAAATCCTCTGTATCTGCTCCTGATCTTATCACACAGCCATCTGAATGAGGAGCTCTGCATTCCAACCAGGTGACAGGGACACCCAACTCACGTCCAGACTCGCTCCCCAATCCTCCTTCCTATCCGTCGCCAACACTCCCCCTTCCTTTTGTCTTTTTATAGGCACCTTTTAAATCCTCGAACTGTCTGTCTCTTAAAGTTGCCGATCACACGTTGAGGCACATGCACAGCGCAAATTGCACATGCGTGCCCCGGCTTTTCAAGCTATAGGTCAGGTGGCCAAAGCCGTGGAGCTTGGAAACAGATACCTACAAACAGTGTCCCCTCAGCTCAGCTAGAGGTCTAGCAAACTGTGAGGCACACCGAGTGTCTGGCATCACTGCAGTACTTGGCATCAGATTTCTGACAGCTGTGCTTTCTCCAAGGACTCTGACTCTCTCTCGCTCTACCTGTTCACCTTGGCCGGTGCAGGCGGACCGGACACTATAAACGAAGAGACAGATAAACATATAACTGGCGGAGGGCCAGAAGGACAAAGGTGACTGTATAGGAGAGTTTACTGAGGACAGAGTCACTGCAGCAGAACAGCTGGTTTAATACACACAAACGAAGAAAAGTAGCCCTGTAGACAGCAACTTGTGTGTGTTGTGTATTTCTTGTTGTGCGTTGGTAGAAGCATGCAATTATGAGTTCATAATTTTTTTAAATCTTGGTACGGATCCTTTAAATGTTTTTTTTTTGTATTATTGTGAGCAAGAAACCTCCTGAATGGGACACATTACAGCCTAAAATCATCTCGTCTGTGCTCTCTGGTGGACGCAATGGAGACACTGTTTCTAAATGACCTCAGACATATCGTTGACATTTCTGTATCGCATCTTCTTCTTACTTATCGACCGACATTTCCTTAAGATTCAACTCTATTGTCCAAACTCTAAAGGTCATTTGAGGGGTTGAGATCTTACCTGCAGGGTTGCATGTTATCTGTTACTGCTGGCAGTCGCGCTGCTGTTTGATGCAAACAGCTGCCGGCTGATGCTGGAAATGGGACGAACGAGAGCCGTGAGACTCAACCGTGCTAGAAGTGCACCGCACTGCAAAACCGATAAAGTGACTAAAACGTGTTTTCAAAGCAAGGTGGAACTTAAAAGTGACAGAATATCCGTCTTTAACTTTTAACTTTTAACGCAGCATTGATCTGAACTCTAATGAATTGAAACACACACGTTATTCAAAATAAACCGTTTGTTTCTTTATTCTCCTATTATTTTCATCCCATTTGTTGCAGATGTCATGTTAAATATTGCTCGGGATTTAGCCAACACTCACTTAAGTTCATTTCATTTGATTAACCTGTTTTCAAGTTAAAAGTGAATTAAATGTTAATAAAAAAAAGGAAAATGGCTACACCACTAGCATTCACTTCATTTCTATATTACTGTTTATCACAATGAAATATGATTCAAAAGTCTAAATTCTTCACGCTAAATTTTTATTTAAGTTAACCAAACAATAGGAAAAGATTTATTAATAAATGCAGTTTCACTGTAGGTTGCTTGTGTAGTTAAAATGCTGTTGGCCCCAGTGTTGAGAGCAGAGTGATTCATCGCTGTCAGCTCCAAATAAACCCTTATGATTGGACAGTTTACATGTGAAACATTAAAGTGCATGAATTGATTTACCAAAGCATTTTGTAATTTCTTAGTAAAATTATTCTGGACTTTTTTAGACTCTATTTATCATAATCAAGGTGTTTATGAGATTAGAAAAACCACAGTTCCTAAATGTTTTACCTGTATGTCAATGTGTTTTTAAAAAGCCTTTTTTGTTTGGAAGCATTTTCTAAATTAAATAAATTCCACTGCTACCGCACATAGCAGTCAAACTCTGACGGACAAATTCACAAAGAATGGAACGCGGCCGCTGATAGCACCATGAATTGCGCATCACTTGCAACGGATATATCTGCCCGTGTCTTAAGGTCCGCTTCCCAAAATATATTGGACGGTGTGGGCGTGACACCCTTTATCAATGCGCTTCAGTTACCAATGTCAATAAAGTTAAGAATACTCAGCATTGGCAGGACATCGGAAACACTGGTGACGCCTGAAAGCTTGTGGAGTTGAAAGTGTGAAATCACTGATTTCTGCCATGTTGAACTGGCCTTTTTAGTGAAACCCGTCACACCCGTCGGACAATTTAATGCTCCAGTTGATGTGTTTCTTTCAATTCTTTTTTTTTTATATCTAGCTGTGTTTTGATCCAATAGAGTATATGTGTTGAAGCATCGAGATCTATAAATCCCAGCAGTAAGTTGACATTGAAAAGGACTCCCGCCTCCATGAGAACAAAAGTCTAATTGACGAGTATAAAAAACAAGCCATTGGATGAGCCCTTGAGCCACACGTGCGATACCTCGAGGAGCGACAAGCCTCCTGTTATTTTCCCCTCCAGGAAGCTTTACACGGAGACCGACCAAATTTGATTTGAGGACATTAATTCTATTTATTTGAGGGAGGAAATGAGGTGCTGAGTCAGGGGAGGAGCAGCCGGCTTTAAGCACAACAGAAACCAAAAACGCCTCGGCAATCACGGCGCGTACACCCATCGGCGTGTTCATTTTGTGATCGGCTTCTTATTTTGTGTACTCGTGCAGCTCAGGTATGGCTGAATGTGAGCAAGAGATAAAGAGAATGAGGAGGAGGAGGTGGATGTGGATGTGGGAGGAGGAAATGTTAGGAATCACAACACAGGAACTTGACCTCGCTGTGAACTTCAGCTCCACAAAATAGAGAAGCACTAAAACAGCTGGAGGAGCAATTTTACATTCGTTATGTCAGGCCTTTTTTCCTGCTTCATTTGTATGTAGTGCATGTTCATAACATATATAGTCAGGTCAAGTATTTGTTTTCTTATATAACTCAAATTCACAAATTTCCTTCAAAGTGCATCATCAGTCTTCTCGTCTAACTCGCAGCAAGAAAGCAAATAAATGTATTTTCCAAAATGTCAAACTTTTCTTTTAACTCACCCAACTTCTGAAATAAAAACCAGTGAGTGGCCCTATAGGCTTATCGGGCAGCAACTAACAGTTGTGGTCATTATTGAGTCATCTGCTGATTATTTCCTTTGATTATTCAATTAATCGTTTAGTCGACGAAATATTAAAAGTAGTTTCAAAAAGCGTGCATCACAAACTCCCAAAGCCCGAAGTGGGGTCTTCAGATTGCTTGTCTGGCCATCATTCCAAAACACAAAGATATATTTACGATCATCTACGACAAAGGAAAGCAAGAAATCCGTACATTTAACAAGCTGGAACGAGCTTATGTTTGGCATTATCAAAATAGTTGCAGAATGCTATTTTTTTATCGAATAATAATGGGTTTATCGCCTAAACTTTGCAGCTCTAACACTTATAAAAACGTGGATGATATTGGGAGAGGCGTTGATGCTTAAAATGAGGACAGCTCATTTAACACTTAATAATTCAAGACACTGCCTATATTGAACGGTTACCTGGACAATGGCCACTTTATCTATACTATACATGTATAGTACACATAGTCAGAAACAACAGGGACCAATTCAAAAGAATGAAACCGCAAGTACTGACACTTAAAAGACGGCACTCCTGATTGCTCATACAGTGCACTTCCTTTTACAAAGTGACATTTAGCAGATTATCGGTCCCTCATCAGCTAAAATGGCTTACTCTGATCGTTTAAGGAAGGATGTGTTTGTCAAATAGTCTCCTCATGGCAACATAATGAGGAACTGCACATAAATGTATATTCACTCAAAAATGCAATGAGAGTTCATTCAAATTAATTGCAAATGGTGTATGTGCGCAAGTAAGTGTAAAACAAACAATTCAAACTGTTTTCTCCAGACTGGCACCGGTGTTGACATTAGATCTGGGAGGGATGAGCAGCCAGGCGGTGCCCCAAGATCACAGAAAGACAATATGTCAATATACTTCTTCCAAATGCCAATTAAGAGTTCAGGAGCTCACAGCTTCCCAGATTGAGAGAAGCCGCCCGAGCAGAAGGACAGGAGGAGCTACTGTGAATCCAGTGGATGTGAAATCACAACATGATGCCGACCATGTATAATGAAGGAGCTTTTATCATCACTTCTAAGCCATTGTGGTCCATAGAGAGAAGACACACGATACGGGGCAACCTATCTCATGCACCACTCAGGAAGAAGGATTATGAAGCCTTCTTGAAATGCAGAAAATTCAGCTTTGCCATGTAGCTAATAAAAAAAAAGGGTATTTTATTCGTTTTCCCACTGCTGTAGGTCTACACCACATCTTGTTAAGACGATCCTTCCCTCACGTATCGGTTACAATAGTAACAATGTCAACATTGAATGTAATTCTGAGAATGTAGTCACAATGGGAAGGTGGGATTGTTCCAAGGGGTGGGGCATATTCCGCTTTCGGATGGGAAACGAGGAAAAAAAAAAAAAGAAAAAAAAAAAAAGAAAAAACTTTGCGAACTTACGCGGCAGCGGAGACAATGAAGAGCTGATTAAACAGCAGATACGATTGTCCGGAGGAAGAGGCAGAATTCGTTTTGTACCATGTTCCCCTCAGCCCCACCGCGCACCCTACCCCCACTTCCACAAAAACATCCAGGCCCCGGGACGCGCTGTCCCAACACGGTACAGTTACCCATAAAAGTTGCTCTCCACCATTGACTTTTTTTTTTTTTTTTTTTTTTTTCAAATGAGTGATCAGAGCGGCATCGACATCCTTTACTGTAGTACACACGCACAAATACTACGAAATAAAACCCCAGGCGTCCAACATGACAGGACCGGGCGGTACGTACCGACCCACCTACACAGACCGCGGAGCACGGCGGCTCCATACGCGGCGTTTTCACTCCACGAAGTCTGAAGTTAAATTCAGTACGTTTCGCTTTTCAAGGACACTGCAGCTCACTGTCACAAGCCCCTTTTTTTCCTGCCGCGACAGACACGGGCGTGTTGCCCTGCAGGGCGAAACAAGCCCAAAATGAGGGGGGAACCCGAAAGCGTTTACCTTTTTGCTGTTTCTGCTGTTATAGCCGTTGTAAGGGTTGATTCCTGCCCTTGGCGGTACGGAGAGCAGCATTTTTCTCGGCGCTATGTCCGGAGCGGCGAGCACAGCCCTGGCTGCCAGCTGACGTCAGCAGCTGGGGAAGTGAGTGCCTGGAGTCCCGCTGCTTGACTGCGAGTGGTGCTGCTGCTGCAGCAGGACAGGGGGGGGGCACTGCTGGCCCCTGGGCTCGTTTTAGGGGCCCTCCACACGGCCTACAGGGGGGTCCGCAGAGAAGAGGGGGATTAGCTCGACTTCACTCACCGCACACTGTTGTTTCTCTCGCCGGGGGAGAATGTGGAAGAAGAACTCAAATTTAAAAAAAATGTCTCAAAACTGTGACTCTTAAGCCGAAACCAGGTTATGGCGTGCTGTGTTTTTGTTTGGGGGGTCTTTAATCGGCTCCTTGACCCCACTTCACTTCATTAGAGATATTCATTTTGTCTTGGCTTTGTCGCCTTAAACAAGAAATAAATCATAATCACTTTTATTTGCATTCAAATATCACAGAAAAAACCTTAAACTTTATGCAATATCTTATATGATATGACATCACATTGGGCTATACATTTACAATATCCTATAGCTACTATTTAACTCATTATAGGTATATAGCCCCTGCAAAGATACGTTTTTGTAGCAATCTGTTCGTATAAATAAACCAACTTTGCTTAAACACAGGGCTCAGTCGACGTCATTTTATAAATGTGAATACAAATCTCCCAATGGTTTAAGCCAACATATAAAACTACTAATTTCCAAGAGTGTAAGGACATTCATAATTTAATGCCTCCTATTGGAGGCATTAAATTATTGCATTAAAATATTGGATTTTTGCTAAATGCTAAAAATGCTGATGACAGCATAAGACTCCTTAACTGTGTTAATACTACAACACCTCTACCACCCTTTAACCCAGCCAGAGAGTGTGAAGCTTCTTTGGTTTTGCCACTTTGCTCATAGATATTTGCTACACAAACAATAAACAAGCTGTAACAAGTACTATTCCCAATAAACATATTTGAACATGACATTTCAGGCAGTTCATAAAGCAAAGCCAGTCTTTATTGGAGCACTTCCAATACAAAGATTAATTAATCAGTAACAATTCTCTGCTTTCTATTTAATGGCTTAACAACACAACAGAATAAGATTTATGAACAATCAAACTTTGCCAATGAGCAATGAGTGCCGAAGTGTATATCACAAATCATTCTGGACAGCCAGTATTGTTTTCATACATATCTTCTTCAATCAACAACACATTTGAAAATGCATTTTAATCTTCAGTGTACAGAAGGTATTAAACACTTAGCTGCTCCAAAAAGGAAAGGAAAAGATGTACCGGATGTTTCTATAATGAATGTCCATGAGAAAGCCGCCCCATAATAGACAACATTAGATTAGTGTCCCAGACCTATTCAACAGGCCAAGAAATAACTGAATAGAAACAATGACATCATTAAGGTTTTCCTTCACCACAGCCTCTTCTGCTCCAGTCGTCCCCTCATCAGTACCTTTAACATACAAATGTCGCCCTGGGGATGAATAAATTATCTATCTATCTATCTATCTATCTATCTATCTATCTATCTATCTATCTTAAAATGAAAATCAAGCCAGCTACAAAAAACACATGCAGCAGATTGAGGTCGAGACATATTGAGCAATTTTGGTCATGTGTGGAGAATGCGTGTGGAGATATGACCCACTTCTTGTTTGTGTTGTCATGGTCAACTTGCCTGCAATGGATGACACAGGTTGTTTACGTGACGAGGATGATGAAGATGATGGTAATAACAGGACTAAAACCGCCTGTATTTTCACTTTGTCTGTTGAAAAACTCAAAAAGCTGTATTTTGGTAATCCAAAACCCTCAAATTATATACTTGTTACGTGTAGTGTTTACAAGTATCTTTGTAAATACACTGATTAATTTGGGCTTCCAAGCAGAATAATACTGTAGCTTGGACTTTTCTCTGGGATTTTGCCTCGTCTAACGTACTGCACAGGAGCAACCGCTGATCAAAAGTCCGTCATATAGTTTGGTTTCTGCTGCCCTACATCGGACTTAAACTGCTGGTGATCCTGCTGCCTTCCTACCACACAGACCATTATTTCTTCCATTAACATCGTGTGATTAATTATGCAGTGTCACACTGGTGCAAAGCAACTTCACACAAGATAAAATGAGTCAGAAGTGAAAGCTCTTGAGGTGTAGTCAGAGGCAATCATCAGCCAAGCCAACCTAAAATAAACATCTGCATGATGCAGCGATGTGGACTGGACTCATTGTGTGAAGCAGTTGGTTCAGCACATCTGGTGCCCACACTCAACGTGTCCTGTTCCTCTGAAGGTCACAGACGAAAGTTGTTAAACAGCAGACACACACACACACACACTACGGGTACTAAACGTAAACATTTGCCATCGGAGTGGGAATGAGCTCTGTCCTGAAGTTACCTTTCACTTCTCATCCTCGTCAGTGACTCTGGCTTCTTATCTACTTCTTCTGCATTATATACTGTATAGCCATTGGCTGGGAGATGTTTCCCAACGATGCTGAAACTTGATGCCTAAAATGCAGAGGCATTCAAAGTAATCAGTGCTGGTTACACTACAAAGCACTGGGTATTAATTACACGACAAAGCATTTCTGCTATCTCGGGGTAGCCTGAAGTAACTTACAAGTCATATGCTGTATCAATGCCACGGACTGCTCACTATGAATAGCATTGAATATCATTTCATGAAGTATGCCCAAAGCGTGAATCAGTCTTAACTTGCTCTCAGAATCTACGAGCCTGTAATTCAAATGAACAAATGAGCTGGATGACTTTGCCAAGCCTCAAAACCTAGGTTTGCCTGTAGCTCAATACAGATCAAAACAAGCATTTTATAATGTAGAGGATTAATGAATCCTGTAAAAAGTCCTCAAATGAACAGTGATACTTCACATCATTTGTTGATATTTTTTCAAAAAAATGCAAATTATAGTTTAGGCTAAAAAGTGGAGAAATATCGTCTTCTGCTTAGTAAAATAAACAAAAATTAAACCAGTTGCAGAATTAGCTAAATGTATATGTCTCTGCCCTGTCTCCTATGAGCACAGCTGTCTCAGTTTTTCAAAGACTGATACTTCTTTAGCTGTGAGCACTGCATGCCCTCTGCATGGGCCGTAAAATGACAAATACAGGGGTGGGAACAGCATTTCTATGAATTAGCACTGCAAGCATTTTTGCGTTGGTTTCTGTGTCATTCAGTCCGGCAGCCTGTCTGTTGGCTCTGTTCCTCTGTCTGCGTTTAGGAACACACCGGTGACATTGTTCAACTCAGCAGAACCTCAGTCTGGCACAACCAGCCACTTTGACGACATGAACATTGTTTGGACGTCAACAAGCTCGTTGCTAAGTAACCCCGCCCCCTCCATCCCAAGTGTTCTGGCCTGTGAATCCATACTTATTACCTCTAGGGTAGCAGTGTATATGTGTGTGACGTGTGTGTGTGTGTGTGTGTGTGTGTGTGTGTGTGTGTGTGTGTGTGTGATCACTCTTTTCAACCCATCTTTTCTCTACATATTTTACTAACAAGTTTGTGTGTGTGTGTGTTGGGGGGGGGGGGGGGGGGGGGGGCGCAGACAGACCCACAGACAACAGCGTCAATGCCGTGGGGGTGAACCTCTGTCATCAAAGTGGGCTGTTGTTTGGGAGGAAGGGGAGTCTGTGTGAGGAGGAAAGAGGTTATGAATGGCCTGGAAGGGTTCAGGGAGTTCATGTGTGAGTGAGGGTCTCGGTCATTGAGATTGTTGCTGTAGGGTTCAAGGTCAGCAAGGCTAACAGAGGGGGATGGACGGTAAACGGTGGTTGAACATAAAGGAGCAAAAAGAGGATAAAAGAAACTGGTCAACCGTCATCTGCATATATAAGAACTCTGCACACACATAGTTTGAGTAAAACAAACTATGCATTTTTAACATTATTAGACATTAACCATCTATACTTCTCGCATCATAAACAACAGTAGTTTTGTTTTGCATTTGCTGACTGGTTAGTGTCAGAAATAATAACGTGAATATCACAATAAACTATTTTTAAAGGTAATGGTCATATTGTACGCAATATAACGTATAACATAGGTCTCACAGAAAGTAGCTGAAGATGTACGATAGTTTTAATAGGTTTTTCTTTTTTTATATAACAAACTGCATATGTTTAATTGTAATTGTGCTTGTGCTCAACAGGGATGCAGCAGGGTATTTCAGCACTGTTCACATCCCTGTTATATTTAATGAGAAACGGTCAAATGATTCATGTTCCACAGCGCAGACAGACAGATGTATGTATGTGCTCGCTTTACGCGAGGAAAGTTGCTCTACACGTCTGCTGAACAGACCACACACACAGACACACACCCTCACACACTCAGACAATCAGTCAGGCATTGCCTGTGGTTGGAATGTGTTTTTGAGGGAGAGTGTGAAAGAAGAAGTTTTAGTGAGGAACATTTGATTGAAAACGAATAAATGTGAGTAGCCTATGTGCACATAGATGAATCCCTATTGTATTCATTTCGATTAGGACTGAACCTACAGAGCCTACAAGGTTTATACATCCAGTTTAATGACTTTTGTCTATGAGATCTATATACATTGATTCTCTGAGGGTTCTCTCTTAAAAAATGTCTTTCCATCACGAGACGGTCCCTGTTGCTCAAAAGGTTATGTGGAACCAAACCATCTCAGGATATCATTAACAGGTTGTCACAGAGAAACCATATTTGTAAATAAAAGGCACACAAATTCTGTCCCTAACACCCCTTCTGGCAAAGCGTCGCAATCATTTCTATCAAGTTCAGCAAAACCTGATTGGTAAAAACCTCAAGATTTCTTTTGTTTTCTTTTTGTAAATTGCCTTTCAAGAATCTCTTGAGTGCGCTATTTACTCTATGCTCCAGCTGGAAGTAATCTGAGCAGCAGATTTGAGAGTAAAGAGGCAGAAAGAGAGCTGGGTGATGGAGTAGGAGGGAAGGAAAGAAGGGGACGAGGGCAGGGGGAAGGGGGGGAGAGAGAGCTAAGCGGATGGGGGAAGGGCTGTTTGTGCATGCTTCAAATTCCTTAGGTGTTATCAGCATTGCCCGCTCCATAACTGTTCCTGTCGAAGAGGGAAAAAAGTACAGAAACTGTACGAGATTGTAAAACTTCCTCTCCATTTGAAAACCGAAAGGCGGGCTTTGTTGTTCTTGCATGGTTGGAGATAAAAATCAAAGATAATGTCTGGCTCTTTCTTTTAAAATCATTTTATAATTAATAATGCATTGTCAACAAAATAAATGTTCAAGATTTGAATAGAACCGTGACTATTTGTCATGGCTTTTTTATTTTAATGTTATAGCTGATATAGTTCTCTAAAAGTAAAAAAAATAATACTTATCCACGTTTCTATTTTCAACTTCTTATGGATGTACATAGACTTGCCACAACTTATCTAAATCCTAAATCTTTATAAATGTACTTGTACTTGTCAATTTTTATAGTTTTGAATTATTTTATTAATTTAAGTGGGTTCTTTACAGCAACCGTAAAAGGTTACTGACATCCATAATGTGTCAAGGCCACTCAACGCCCTCAACCCTCCCCCCCCCCCAGACACTTTGATAATGCAATTATCTCAAACAGTGTTACAGAGTCTTTCGTGCAAGAGCGAGATTAGCAGTTTCCTGTGCGACTCCCTCAGAATGAGCAGATGAATAGAAAGGAATGATAAGTGATTACTTGAAACATTTTTTAGGGGGGTTATTAGAAAATGGCTGCAGTGAGTACCTCACACTGTTTTCCTACTGAATGGAGACACTGCATTGGTGGGACACACGCAGGACGTGATTCTGGGAACTTTGATTGATGAGGTAATCCATCTGGCTCTGAAGCAAGGGAGGGGAGGACGAGAGGACCAGCGGAGGGAGGGAGAAAAGCAGTGTAGAAGATGAGTGATGACGGAGGTCCGAATCATGATGTAGTTTAGAGATTTATGAATGTGTGTGTAGGCAGATTTATGTGTGAGTATGTATATATGTGGGTGAGTTTTAAATGAAATGACCAGATATTGATATTAATTCTTTAAATTGCCCATACTTGGGGAGTTTGTATTATTAGAAACATCATGTAGCTTTAAAAAAATTCAGTGTGAGAACCAGCACTGACCTGTTTCTCCTCTCTGGACTTCAACCTGGCTTCCCTCACAGCTGCAGGGATCTGGGCGGAGGGGCATCACGGGCCTTAGCTGTGGATGAAAGAATGACGCATGAAATAGTTGCTCCAGTCATGACACAAACCAGATGAATGGTGTTTTCACTTACTCCGACAGTGAAATCGCTCTGGAAAGAAACTCAGCAGCATCTCAGGAGTGGTCTTTTTATCCGGAGACTAATAACCAGCAGCTCTCTGATCATTTAGACTGAGACGTGAAAATCAATCTCACAAGGAGAGGAATAACTCAGTCAGTGTCTATCTTTTGAGATAGATTGTAAAGAGAAAGTGAGGGATGCTTCGCTGCTGCGCTTTTGCTCAATGATCCCATACTTTAATACATCTTGTCTTAAAAGATATTGGGGATTATTTACATCTCGCAACTGGCTTTATTTTTAGATAGGAATGTTATTTATTTCACCTTTCACATTGTCTCCGTGCTATTCAGTGTTTTTAAATACTTTAATTTGAAGACATCAAGGGAGGTATATCAAAGAAGGCAAGGCTATCACGGTACAATGATCTGACTGGCAGTAGAGACACTCTTCCTGACAAAGAGAATGCATTTTGTCCAATGACGCGTATCTAAATCCTTCAAAACTGCAGCGTAACACTCTCACTCTCTATCGGAGTCATTCAACAGATAGAGTATGATGTTACACCATGATGCTGCAGAGGCACAGATCAATACACCAGAGCTACAGAGAAAAGAGAAAAGTGCCAGAGATGGATGAGTAGAGGCATTAATGCTGCGCAACACGTCAGTATAATGAAAGCTATGTATACATAGTATCAATGAGTCACCTTCGAATGACTGCAGGGTCAAATATCAGCGTACGTCATCAGAGCTGATCTCTCTCCCTATGTCTCTCTTTCAAACACACACACACATACACACACACACACACACATATACACACTTACTTGTTACTAAAACGTGAGGAGAAAATATGGCGTAAAAGAGAGTGATCCTGGGAGGTGGATGAGATAGCCACTTATGATCGAACGTTAACAATCTTCTAACATTCTCAGTTTTCATTGTGAAGAGGCAAGAGGATCATAAGGAGATATTAATGAAAGTATTGTCATCTATAGAAGACATTGCATATAATGGGTAACATTAACATTCGTACAGATGTACACAAAGTACATTTGTAATTTTCATTGCTTTGCTTTTTCTCTTTCATTGCTTTACACATTTTGTGAAGCAAAGAGATTGTGTTTGCCGAAATATATCAAATTGAGACTCAAATTCAGTTTACATATTGTTGGATTATGCACAAGACTGATGCCTGACTGTTGGAAATTAGATTGAAATGAAAGGGACGTTTGTAGGGGCCCTGGACGGCGCTCCATCAGGATGTCTGTTGTCTGTGTTATGCTTCCATCTGCTGGTCGATCGTGTTGAACATTTCTCCATGCCTCATACTCGGATGAACATTTCACTTTCAATGAGCCAAAAAACAAACAAACAGCAGGATCATTGAGTTGTCTTGTGCTCAGTATGTGTTACATAGCTTCACACAATCAATCATTGCTTTAAGTCAGTGGTTCCCAATTCTTTTTTTTTTTTGCATGTGACTCCTTAATATGAAGTCATGTCTACTTGTGACTCCTCGACACAGGCCGTGCTCCATGTCCATGAGTGGTGGACTGTTCAATCAAAGGCTGATTTTCCCCTTTTAGATTTGTTTCATTTGAATAATCGTTGTGAAAAGGCAAACTGACCGAATACCATATTTAAAAAGAAAAAGCAAAGCTTAAAGATTGTTTGAAAGAAAGGTTTTAAAAGAGGGTCTGAGAGGGTTCCAAATGGGATGAAAACTGAACAGTAAACACTACTGATAGTAACGTAATGACATTCTCACTGAATGGTGGAAGTGTTGTGAAAACGGAAATACAGTAAGAAAACAGCGCCACCTTGTGGCAATCAGATCACAGAATTAAGCAAAAGACCTCTGTGCAAATGAGTGTGCATCACACATGTCTGGTGGTGTGTTGTTCGTGTGGGTTTGTATGTTTGATGATGTCTACTCTGTTTCTTTTGAGCAATTATTTTGAAAGTCTTTGTAGTTGTCTTTCCCTTTTCTTCCACTGAATGTCTGTTTTTAGTTTAGTAGGGTTGCGTAAAAGCATTTGGTATGAGGACATTATGAGGACATTTTTGGACTGGAACTCAACATGTGATATGTTAAGAATTAGTGTTGTGGGACTGTTGCTATGTGAGCCATGCTAAAACAACTAAATAAAGCACTTCAAGTCTTGCCAATCAACTCAGTGCAAATAAAAACATTAAAGGATGAAGAGAGAATTGGGGAAATATCTTACAATCCTGATTGAATCGACACAACAAAGCTGTTTCTCTGTACGCTGCCTGCAGTGTGAGCTCAACAGATGTAATGATGGCGAAATAGTTACAATAGCATTCTGTTTCTCAAAACCGCTCTGTAAAGTGTTTTGCTGGATAAAGTCTGTGATCATGACTCATTTTTCTCTTTTGTATTTCACCATAGTAAACAAATCTCTGAGAGAGAACAAACTGAACACATTGCCTTGAGAGATAGAAAACAACAGTGTACTTAGTGGTCCTGTTCACCACAAAGTCAAAATATACATATATTTTCCACTTACCTGTACTGCTTTTTATCAATCTAGATTGTTTTGTTGTGAGTTGCAGATATCACCATTACAATGGGACTATATGGCACATTGGTGGTGCTCAAAATACCAAAAATACATTTGAAAGACTCAACAGCAACGTCTCTTTCCAGAAACCATGCACTGATTAGTCAATAAAATCGACACACATCTTTGTGAGCAGTTTCATGCAGGAACTATGGTTAAAAGAAAATGTTTACCCAAACATTCTAGATTGATAAATAGCACTACTGATACGGGGACAATTTCTGTTTTTGATATAGGGTTGAATTGTCCCTTTAAGACCAAAAATCAATTTGGTGCTTTGTTAAATAAAGGCCTTTTTGACACAAACAACCTATTGTTATTTAAACTGAAATATTGGCAGTGTAGACCCACTAGGTGTCAGTGCTGTGCAGCATTTCTCAGACAGGTCCGGTTGGCCGTGGTGGTTATTCTTACACGACCTGGTATAATCACACTAAACTGATGAATAAATAAATAATATACGTGTTTACATAATAACAGTGTATGTCAAATCTGCAAGACAAGGAGGCTTCTGAATGTATATGTGATGGTGTCTGTGTCTGGAATAGAATTACCTGAAAAAAAAAAGATTTTCACTTGTGCTTTCTTGAACATATTAGAGATGTAGATATGATTTGACTGCTGCCTGTTCTTATTGGCTCAAGAGTTCCAGAAGGGGACAGATTTTGGAAGGTCATAATGGAGTTAAAAGATATAGTCGCGCTTGCTGTGTCACATACTTTCACAGATGATACTATTCAGTACATGGCTTGCAAGATTGCAGATCACAGGCAGCTTCTTCGGGAGGTCTTCCCTAACTTGCTGTTACGGCTGAAGCATCATTTCATCGTGCACTACCCTCACCTCATAAAGTGTTTTGGACCTTTGGTGCATCTTTGGACAATGAGGTTCGAGGGAAAACACAAAGTTTTCAAGAAAATTGTTCGCCACGTGCAGAACTTTAAAAACGTTCATAAAACCATGGCAGAGAAACACCAAAAATGGATGGCATTCTACATGTCATCACCAAGATTTTTAAAGCCAGCAGTCCAGACTTCAAAAGTGGAATCTGTCTTTGTACAGTCTTTGCCCACAGATACACATGCACTTATTTTGAGCATCACAGACAGCAATGGTGTATATACTACAAAGGGGGTAACCATTGATGGCATGGATTTTGTGGCTGGCATGTTTGTATGCACTGTGGTACGCGCAGCCTTGCCTGAGTTTTAAGGAGAGCAAAAACATCTTACTGATTGGCAGTGAGATCTTCTTTGTACTGAAAGCCTTTATACTTGGTATGTTGAGCATTTGCGCTCATATGAATTGGTCGTTAACGAAAGAAGGGGCCATACAGTCAAACCTCTGTATCAGCTGACTGGTCAAATGCCGTTGTTGGCCTACAAAGTGTCAAGCAAACTAATCCTCACGCCTAAACATTTCATTTTTAGGCCGAGTATCCCTATGGTCCTTCCTCCTACCATGGCCCTGCTGACTCCAACTGCTAATATCACTTTTATTATTACTCGCATTACTATTTCATATTACCGATACCATTAATGCACATTATTGACCTGCTTCTTCACCAGAGTCTCTGTGCTTTCTCGCCTCACAGGTTCCTGTGTATCCGGGTTATACCTGGACCAGGTCTTGCCTCCTGCCGTGGTTCTGTCATACATTGAATGTGCTGTAATTACATTGAATGTGTTGTAATTCACTATCCTGTTTGACACATGACATCTATTGCACTTCTGTCCATCCTGGGAGAGGGATCCCTCCTCTATTGCTCTCCCACAGGTTTCTTCCTCTTTTCTCCCCGTTAAAGGTTTTTTTTTGGGGGAGTTTTTCCTGTTCCGATGTGAGGGTCCTGGGACAAGAGGATGTCAAATGTGTACATATTGTATACTCAGAGACTTTAAAGGCTAGTGGTCACTCCAATTACTTTGTTAGTATTTATATTTTAGAAGCGTTTTTTTCAGTGTGGAAAACACATCATGACATCTTTAAGACTCAAGGCGAGGAATTGGGTTGTGACTCAAAGACATAACTAAAAACAGTACAATACAATGGGAGCATTCACTTCCACCATCTCCAGGATGATTTAAAACAATGTTCTTTCAGATGGCTTGTTTATGATTATGTCTTGTCACATAACATGTCAAAGAATAATACAACACAAGGATAAGCGTCTGCTTTTTGTGATAAGTACTATCAAAACTAGCAGTATGTAACCTTGGCCTTTTCTTACAAGCTGTTCGCCAAGGCTTTAAAAGGACCCTCATGTATCTGAGCTTCGAGAGAAATATGATCTCATTTTGGCCTTATGTGTGTAAACAAACCATTTATGTGGAAAGACATAATTTGGTGTCTGCAGCTCTGATCCAGCACTGTTTTACTCTAGATTCATGGTTTGGCTTTAACTCACATCCCCACTTATACTCAGATGGATAATAGACTGTATATAAAACTATAATCAAAGCAATTAGATCAATCAAAGCATTTTAAATTTCCAACTTTATAGCTGTAACTTCATATGCTCTACTGTGCATAATGGTATACCTTTCACAATGATAATTTTTAGTTAGAGACACTTGTGTAAATTAGAAGATCCAGGATCATTTCTAGCACTGGAGGAGACATTTATAGGTGGAAAAGTTTCTTCTCCCCAGAGTGCTCTTTGATAAACTTTTTGCAAATTTGTGTTCCTTAAATCATCCAAGAGTTGCCACCTGCTACCATTTTCTACTCTTTGCACACCAGTGCAGTACAGTATATTGCATGCCATCACTCAGTGGACTGGACTTGCTTCTCTATACTGCACCCTACAACAACAATCAGCTTGTACATGGTAATGTAAAGTGATGGGGAATCTATAATAACATCATTAGGACCCTGAAGAATCTGCAGACTCTGGCCAGGAATCTTAACAGTGCACTGCAGCCGACTTCAGAGGATAGAGAGTATTTCTGGAAATGTCTTTCGGGAGATTTAGTTTGGAGCCTAACCATTTACCAGAATATGTTTGACCAATTTCGAGAGCTGTTCAGAGAAGGGTAAATGGGGTATGGGACGCAATTGTGGAGCTACTTTATTGTACAAACTAGAGAGCCTCAGTCTTTAAGCAGTTCAGTTGGAAGTATCTGCACCTCATTGTAGTTTATATGTATACTTTGGTGTCATCAGCATAGCAGTGGAGAGATAAGATGCATTTGTGGTAGTAGCATCGCTGATTTGATTATATAGTACATTACAAAAATATGTTCGTAGGTGGGAAGCCAGTGAGGGATCCTTGTGATCAGGTGTTGCTGTATTGGTGACTCGTACAGGTTTGTCATGGCACCTACATGGATGAGGGTTAGTATCTGGCACCTTTTGACAGGATATGGACAAAATCAATATGGAGTCCTTATTTTAAGATCATGTGCATCATAATAGGTAAATAAAGTCATTCCTAAAGCTCCTTCAAATGTCATGTATTTGAGCCTTCTTTTGCCAGAATTTGAAAGACATTCCTAGTTATAGTCATCAATATCCAAAATTCTATTTGCATACTGGTCACTATAGTTTTGGTCCTCTTGAGACTGAGGGCAGGATTTTGTGATGATGCCATCTGGAGTCCTCTGTGGACGCTTCACCTCATTTGGGGCGAGGCTTTCCTTCAGCGAGAATAATGTCCTCTGAGGCCCACATGAAGGCTGCATCCTTGGAAGGAGACAGTCCCTGAAATGGGAGCCAGATTGCTGCTTCACATTATAGTGGCCTTTAAAGAATTAATAAGTCATTCAAGCTTAATGGATCCACCACTACCTACAATATTACGGCCAAATGGAAGCGTAAATGGGGATCCAGGTGGTAAATGCATATTGAATGAAGTATGCACCCTTCACTTTTCATTATTAAACGGTGTGGTTGAATTATTTTTGAATGAAGGAACTGGTTGTCCTATTTTTTAGATGTGTACTGAAATTGACTTTGTAAATTTCTACCCTGGGGATCAAGTCTTCTTGATTGGTCTCGATCAAAATATTTCACTGTATCAATTAATGTTCTTTTAATTATTCTTTGAATCGTATGTTTGCATTTATTTTATTATTCATACATCAACTGTTAAATGTAATTTGATTAATTTTGTATTGACAAATCTGATGAACAGCTAATTTGATTAGGCTACCTTTTGTTTTTACATGTTCAATACGTTAATTGCCCCCCCCCCCCCCTTCTAGTGTCTATATGAATACAGATTTTAGATGTCCTCTAACAATTAGCAAAGCTCTGGAGGGGAGAAGCAATCATCATTTATTGTTATTGTCATTATTATTATTATTATTATTATAATTGTCATTGTTGATTAATTATAGTAGGCTGAAATGTAACCATGATCACCATTAGCACAACACACACAGTTGCAAACTACTTGCAAGTTCAATGAAAGAGAAAGAACAATAAATACATAGAGGAATCATTGAATACGCACTTAATAATTAAGCCTGGGGCTGAGGCAGAATCCGGAGCATTGTTGCAGTAAGCTTACAGGAGAGTGTGTGGTTTGATGGGGGTGGATTGGGGGAGTGTGGTGCTGGAGAGAGGGGAGGGCCAGGCGAGCTACCGCCGTTGCGACGTCACTCAGACCGCTGACTGACTGAGCTCCGGCTTCAGCCTCAATCTGCGGCCAGCAGCAGCAGCAGCAGCAGCAGAGGTGGTGGGGAGGAGAGCGACGTCTGATCCACTACTTTGTTTCCTCCTGTGTCTTCCTTCACTCGGGCAGGGAGAACAAAAGACGGACAACTGCATGATTAGAGGCGCCAGCTCTCCTTCATCTCGACTGCAAGCCAGGCTAGCTTGATGCTCAGTTCAGCCTGCTAGCCTTTGTGGCAGGGCTGTCCATGCATCCAAGGAGCCCCTAAGCAACCCCGGGCTGGGAGAAGCCTCGGCTTGTTTTTGCCTTGACAGTCTGCACAAAAAAAAAAAAAAAAAAAAAAAAAAAAAAAATTGTCTGAGTGGGCAGACAGCAGCATCTCTGTCAGCTTCATTGCGCAACCAGAAAGCGGGTTTCCAGTGAGGAGCATCCCCGCCTGGGCACGGTGACACGTCGTCGCCTGTCTGCAACCTCCAGCTTGACAGGACCAAGAGGCGATTGATGACTAATATTCTTTTAAGATAGACTACAATGTTGCGCACCGCGGCCAACGTGTTGGCAACAGGATTGCTCTTCTTGGGATTGTTGCACAGTTTGGAAGTATTCGCTCCGACGCGGGCTATTGATGGTAAGCAGGGCTGACTTAAAGATAAACACAATACTTAAGACAAAAAAAACCCAATAGCCTGTAAGTGTGTGCATGCCGATTGTCACAGGAGTTAATGTGTTTTGTGTCTGCATGCGAGACGAGTAGACTGTGCCCTGAAGGAACCGCCGCTCGGCTGAGTGAAGCAACGTGGAGCGGGTTGAACCCGAGGCGAGACAATTTAAAGCGGTCTTTTGTTTCTGTCTCCAAGTGCCACATGTGAATATTGCAATGTCACAGCTGCGAACGCACATTCCCTCCCGTCCCTCCGCTGTATACGAGCGCTCTCACACATTCACGCTGACATTCAGTGATGAGAATCGTAGCATAGGCCCCAGTACCTGCTTAATAAAGCACTTGTTTACAGATCGATGCGTTCATATATATATTATTTTAAAGCAGCAGCAGCAATCAGATGCGTTACTTTTAATTGCTCCAGTGGCAGAGAGGCAAATACATGATCGGTGTCATGTGTGTTTTTATAAACGTCAGCTTTCTGAGCTGTAGTGTACATAATGTGTCTGTGCTTTTAAGTCGGTTCACGTTCAACAGATCTCACTGAGCGGTGTGCTGATGTGATGACAGCAGTATTCCTTAACAACACAACACTGTGATGTTTACGTCTATCTATATATATATATATATATATATATATATATGTCTGGGGAAGTCAAAAGGGGCTCTGTGCTTTTGATCTCTTGTTGGAAAGTGTATGTGACTGACTGCTGCTTTATTGGATCAACTGCATGATGCTTAATTGGAACAATACACCCATCTATGGGGATTTTATGCAAGTAAGTTTCCTCTATAAGCTCAGATGTTTAGTGCTGCCAGCACTGCGTCATTGTTGTGTGATTGTTCAGTTTATCACCTCCTGGGCTACATAGGACCCCCCCCCCCCCCCCCGAATGCCGACAGTCATACTGTGATCTGCAGTCAGATAGTGAACCTTTCAAAACAGCTCCCTCCTACGACCCCGTGAACACATACCACCACAGACTGGAGCCGCTTCTGGAAACTATTAAGCCTCACAGTCCAACTCACGCGCTCCTCTGTTTGGTAAGAAAGGAAACGGGCGTTATCAAAGGGGGGTTGGTGCAGACAGATTTGTTAAATTCTTTGCAGGTGAAAAGGGAATGTGGGTTTATTTATTTTTGCAGCGATATAATGCCTCTCATTCATCTTGGGAATGTCTGACCTGTGAATGAATGCTAAGAATATTTTTAGACGACTTTTACTGCCAGAAAGAAATGCCTCCAATAGAGCACTAGCTGCTGTAAAGATAATCAGGGTTCTAAATTTGACATTTCATTAGATTCAGTAGGACTCTAACATGCATGACTGACTTAAACCACAAGCTGCATTTTGTGAGATTCATGGTGGAGCCATAAAGGCTTCCCTCTGCCTTTGAAGTCATCTCATTGCACTTGGCAATCCAGTGCTGTGAGGTTCTTAGGGAGCAAAATCCATATAAATTACCACCTTGGAGATAGACTCGGATAACCTGTAGTTTCTCCCTCCTCTTAAATCTACAGCAACTGCTTTAAAGCAAACAGTTTGTGCCTTGACATATACTGCTATTGTTTCAGTGAAATTTTCCTCCCTCTTAGTCTTTAATGCCTTGATTTGATGAGTCAGCCTTGTGCAGTTTACCAGAGGACATCACTAAACCTTAGCTTCACTTGAAAACCCAGTGGGACGCAGAGGCTGCTGTGCTTGTCAGAGCGTCTTGAGGAAACAAACTGAGATTTAGATTAATCAGTGAGACTGAATGCGAAACTTACTCAATTCCTTGGATTTTACTGGGTGCCTGCCTGTAATTGTAACATTTTGAAGCCAAACTCACCAGACCTCAGCCAATATGTCACTTGTTGTGTAGGAAATTAGACTGCATGTTACTCCCCTTCAAACACAGCTAAATTACTTTTTTAAGCCCTCTTTGATTGCCCGTTTTAATTGTTTAGGCCCTTTGAACCACATATGTTGCTAGTAAAGTTTTTTTTCAGACTTGCCCGGAACTCGCCTTTTTCCATTTTCTAGACCTCTAAAGATTTTCTCTCTCTCTGTCTCTGTACTGGAGCCAGAGCAAAGACCCTGGGCCACCAACAAACCCTGAGTTTAATTGGTTCTAAACTGCTCTTTGTTTCCCAGAGGAGACCTCCACGGACAGTCTCAAATTGTTCAGAAGGCGCTGCTAATTGGGGGCCCTGGTGGAAAAAGGCCCTAATGAAAGAATTTGCATCGTTTCTCTTCATGAAAGTCCTGTAACGTCACTACAAAACAAGATCACTAGTCCTCAGAAATGGACAGTGCTGTCCTTCAAGGCTTTAAGTGGTGTTTCCGCGGAAAACGTCTATTTTTCTCATTCAGACAATCATTTAAATGTTTGTTTTTTGAAGTGAGCCATCTCTATCTGAAATTCCTGGCTCCTCACGTTTCCTTAATTTCCCTGCCCTAAATGTTAATCTTATTCATTAAGTAGCACAAGCTCCTTTTTTCTTAATTAACTTGCCATGTAGTGCTTCTGCTGGCACGTTCCCCCTGTGGACGTCTCTGCAGTAGCATTTGGTGGAGGCCTTAGCACTGGCCCAGCATTTGGTTGTTATTGGGGTAATACTGCCATCACAGCGACATCCACATGGCCGAAAAGGTTACCACTTTATTGTTTACTGACAACGGAGGGCAATATGGAAAACAGAGTACATTTGTTTGGTCCTTGTCACTGTTGACCTGAGTTAAAAGCAGTTAATGCAAATAAGTTTCTACAACACTGCTATAGATTCATGGTTTAGATCGGCGCATAACTGAAGGAGTGTTGGTTGCTGCCTAAAAGCCTCATATGACACACTGAAAACCACTGCATAGCTGAGCAGATGTAAAATCCAGTACTTTGGTCAGCAGCTTTTCCTGGGGAAAAGCAACTCGGAGGCTGTAAGTAAAGTTCAGTCACATTGTTACACCGATGGTTTGTGTGGCTGAATAGTAATAATGAAATTGTCTGCAGCCATAGATTTCCAACTGGCACACAAATGAGAATACAACTGCGTCCCACCCGATGTGAAATCTTAGTGCCTTGAAGGTATTTATTTGTAATGATCTTTGAATACTCAAAGCATCGGTAAGTGCTCCTCTTATTCCTTTTTTTTATTCACTTTCTCGTCGAGAGATCTGTTTAATATGTAGCCTGCCAAAAAAAAACCTAATCTCAGCATAAAGACCAGAAACAGCCTGAAGTTATCAAAATCCACCTTCCGGCACCTCTAAAGCAATCCGAGCAGAATACAGGAAGTCACTGCTCACAGCCTAAGAATAGTCCCACACATAACCCAGAGTCAATCCACACATTTTTGTTTGACACTTTGGTTTTTGTACAGACTAAACAATGATATAACATGTTAATCAGTGAAGAGATGCTTTATGCTAAGCTAAGATAACTGTCTCCTGGATCCAGCTTCACGCTGAACGGACAGATTTATTAGATGGATAGGTACAGATCTTCTCAGCTGAACAAGAAAGAGAACTTTAAAAAAATATAGTCCCAACATTTTTTCAAAATGCGCTCTTCATCTCATTGTACTGTATCAAATTGTATTCATAAAAAAAGAGACCTTTTTCATAATTGCCGAAAAACACTGCTGAAGTCTTTAAAAGCTGACGTGTATTATAGCTAAAGTGCTCTGGGTACATGTTGCCAGGCTTTGTCAGAACAGCCCTATAACCCACTCTAGAGTAGTGAGCCACTGACTGAGATACACTATCTAGAATAGATGGAGCTAATTTAGGATTGGAGATAGAACACGGTCTAAGGAGGCCCTCTGAAAGAACATCAGCAGAAACCTCATGAACGTGTATATTCACTATACATTAGCCAGCAACTTCAGACATTGCAGATATCAATACATGAAGGCAAGGACAGGGGGGAAAAAATCACTCACGCAGGCTCAGAGAAATGCTAAGCCCTGTATACCTGCCTGAAGGCTTTGATTTAGCTAAGAGCGAATGCTGAGGTGGAGGCTGTATTGGCTGGAAAATCTGTCTTACTTAGTGGTTATTCTCTCTCTTGGGACAAAACGACAGAAATCCATCCTGCATGATGACTTTAGGTTTAACATTACATATTTAACAACAAGGAAGAGATGCCATTTTTCTTTCTCCATTGTGAAGACTAGAAATAACTGTATAACTGAGTAATGCAGAATACTTCTAGTGAGAATAGAAAAGGAGAGATTAACATTTATGTGCAGTTTTTGCAACTTCCCACCTGCAAACACTGATAATTGTATTTGACAGGCCACAAGGCCAAGCCCGGGATTGAACGCCAATCCCCGTGGGGCCGGGTTCACCCCTGCATCCTCTGGTTGCACCACATTTTTTTAATTCAGAGTTATTATATCTGTCTTTGTGGCACAGTGTGGGGAAACACTAATGATAGCTTTCCATTCTCAGCTGTTCAAAAATGTTTTGTTAAAAAAAAAGAATTGGGTCACGACTTTTTGTTTGACTGTGGAAATGTTGTCTAGCTTCAATAATAACTACAAAAAATCTATATATTTACCTTATTCAGGTTTGTGCTTTCTAGTGAGCAGATGGCATTTTTTTTATTGTTTACCAACAACAACCAGTTGACACGCTCGCACTAATGTGCAAGTTTCAGCTTTTAACCTGCAATAACCGATGTGTTTTTGCCGCTTGGGGAAGCAGAAACCGGCTGTGAATACTACACCGACAGATTGTCCCCTTTTAAGTTAATGTGTCAAACCGTTGCCTGCACGGGCACCTGGTTATGTTTCAAAATTGGGGAGCAAACTTGGAAATTTTGGGGGGGTGTCTAAAAAAACAATAGTAATTTAAGACAAATTTTGTGTGTTTCGATACCACCTTAACTCTTGGATAAACCTTTCACTCCAATCCCAATCATCAGGGCAATGCAAAATATGAATTGCCACATTACACTTAAAAGAGTCGAATCTTTGACTATATATTATACACCTAAAGTAACTATTCTATATTAAAGAATCAGAAACCCGTGTTCACCCTTTAACGCTGAGGCCAGGCAGTGTCGGGGTCAAGTTGCATGATTTGCGTTGAGCCGTTCACACCAACAGCACACATGGGATTAACTCGCTCCACTGTGTCAGTCTGAAAGGGCTGTTTGTGTTGGGAAATGCACAATGGAGGATATATATTGCTCATTGTTGCTGCATTAGATTGAACCTGTCGATTCAAATAATTATTGATTACATGAAAAATCCCAAGCGTCATTTTACTTTCCTGTTGCAAATAACGTTGATTTTCCATCCCAGCTCCAGATATAAATCGTCTTTTGTTTTTTGTTCATAAAATGTTTCCAACATCGGTTCCTCCACCAGATAAAATACAGTCTATTTTCAGCATCAGCCCACACAACAAATACATTCATTCACATCCATTTAAGCCATTGCTACCGGCTTTTCTGGGACAAAAGTGTGTCAGAGCAGACTCGCACCTATTGTAGATTACGTATGAATTCATTCATTGTAGGATGAAAACTCAACATCTTCATTAGGAGTCCCCACATCTGACATTTTCAGATACGTTACACTTGCAAACAATGCGTTTTTAATGACACACACGCTCAGCATCAAGGTCGCTATTCATGCGACCGTGTTTTAGATTCATTCCCAAACTACTAATCCTAAACACAAAGTCCCCGACCATAACCTTAACCTAAGCCTAATTGTAACACTAATCCCTCAAGCAGGCATTCACCCTTCGCTTAGTGGCTGAAATCTCCTCACATGAACCCACAATCATTATTTCGGCCTTCCGCCTGAGCAAAAACACAGCATGGGTGAGAGATTGTTTGTAGTGAATACTTGCCAAGCTTAGCTAACCCGCTGCGGATGAGAGTGCTATCGATCTTCTCATCTTTCACTCGTGCCAGGAAGTGAAACGTTCAAAAAAACTCTTTGACTGAAAGTCTTTAGCAGTGCCCAGGTTACTTTAGCACAAGCGTAGGGAATGTGAGAGAACGTTCCAGAGAATCACTTCTCGTTCCAACCAGCTCCTGCGTCACACTTGAAACTTGTACCGGTCTTATGAAAAGGCACCAGAGAATTTCACATAATCTTCTTTAATATGTTCCCCTCGGCTGCATACTAAGTAGGCTTAATTGTCATTTTTCTCCCTGTGCAGCTATACGTTCAGCGGGTGCTCTGGCAGTGGTGGGGCAAAGGGATTTGTCTAAACTGACTAACTTGATAATGGCGGATCACACCTTGTGGTTATCTGCTTCGTCCCCAACTCTCCTGCTGAATTTGGTAAATCCTTACGTGGAAGTGAAGGAGGTCGTAGCCCCCTCCCTCAGAGCCGCCACACTCCCTCTATACAAATAGCAGTCGTGGTTGATTACCACTCTGGGGCCCGAGACTTGGTGAAATCTCAGCCAGACATCCAAATAGCTCTTCATTAAATTCACATTTGATTACTCTGCTTGGCTTAATAGGTTCTGCCTCTCGCTGCCACGGAGGCTCGTGTAGATTGACTGTGTTTGTGCTCAGATCTGACCGTCAAGATTCAAATAGTTACAGGCAGGACTGTGTTATCCTGCATGACGGAGCCCCATTTTACTTGGCTACTTTCACCAGACATAAGCACATTCCTGATGTTAATTCTCCCCAGGTCACAGTGCAGGTACAACACACACTTACATGGACTTGCAAACACACAGACTGTCTTAGAAACACACAAAATATCTCATAAAAACATGATTGAATTATACAGTCATCCAGAGGGTGAGCAGTCGAGCGGCTATGCACGCAGACAGAAACATCCCCGAACTTTAACTCTTGTAAATAAAATATACGCTTTGTCGTCCATTCTCTGTGGTAATCACGTCGGAATTCTGTCTGCACTTTTGTTTAATTTGTTCACGGCCCGACTGCCTCAGCTCCTCCAAACTCGGCCGGAAAGGTTTATTTACGAGGCACAGCTGGGGCCCCTTTTTCTCTGTTTTGTAAAATGTCAAATTGGAAAACTTTTTTTTCCCTCCCTCATCTTTCTTCTCACTCTCCTGCATTACAAAATCCTGAAGCGTTGGTGCCTGGGCTGTGGAGGAGGATGACGAGGTGGCAGGCCACAGCCAAATAGGCCAATATAGACACTTCACTTGTTTCCTGGCCTTAGCCGGACCCCCTCAGGTCAGCCCAAAGGTCAGCAAAATAGTCCCCCCCCCCCCCCCCCCCCCCCCCCCCCCGCTCTACATCAGTCTCTACCTATATGTCTTCCCTTTTGGCTTTGTTGTGGGAGCTTGCTCTCTGACTACTGGCCAAAAGTGTGTTTTGTTTTGTTTAAATCTAAAAAGAAAGTTAATCAGGACTGTAGTGCTGCTGAACACATCATATTAGAAACATTTCTCACTTGATATTCTTCATGAACTGGTCCAAATTGTTTATTATTAATTTAAACCTACAGCTTTTCTGATGTTTAATTATTTTGCATTCTGTGACGAAATGTAGCTTTGAGTCGATGTTAAACTGGCTGTGTTGCAGTGGTATTCCAGTCTGTGGCCCTCTGAACAGATATAAAGATTTGGCCAAGTGGGCCTCAATGTCGAGATTGATTACACACAATTCAGGTTGTTTATCCTGCCCTTATATAAACCTCCCTTTCCTAAATATTTGAAAAGATAATGAAGCTTTATCATGTCTCACGGTGAAGAATATTTGGGAGAGTGGAATTGTCTTCTCCGCTTGAGTAAAAGTGTTTTATTATTGCGAGTACACGCTATCTTCAGTAGTCTAAACGACTACTTCCCTCAGCAGACATTGCAACAGTCCCTGAAAGCGTCTTGGAAAAAGTTCACGATGCATTTACTTTACCCAACACACCCACCTGGTGCTTTTGTTTGGCCTGCCATCTTTATTATTCTCAATAGTTTTGGATGAATCAGTGCCAGCTACAAAGGATGACCTCTTCACATCTGAGCAGATGTATCCTGAGGAGGTTTTTTCCTGTGTGTGTATGAAGGAAAGCAGCTGCTGTCATGTAAAAGCATTAACTTTATGCATGCGCAATTAAAATTCCATGCCTGCATTGTATTTCTCCACCTCTCAGTCTCTAGACTGACATATACGTACAAGGTGTGCGTGTGAGTGACTTAGGTTCACAAAAGCACTGGGGAAACCCTGAGCCAGGTACTGTAGAGTCCAGGGTTATGAAACGAGGCTTTAGTAACATCTTAACTAAAGACAATCATCCATTGCGCAGCATTCTGCAAAAGACTATTAGATTAGCCTTTGCAGCCGTGCTAGCAGCATGACTCTACGGAGGGCAATGTCTGTCAGTCGGTTCATCCAACACTTTGGTGCAAATATCTCGACTATTTGACGATTTGCTACATACATTCATGGTTTCCAGTGGAAGCATCCGGATGACTTTGATGATTCTCTGACTTCTCCTCTTGCGCACCATGAAGGTGAGCTTTGTGGCTTTAAGTGAAATGTCTTGTCAACTATTGAATGGATTACCATGAAATGTTGTACAGACATTCATGTTCCCATCAGGATGAACTAATTGGATTGTAGTTGACTTGTCATCTAGCTCCATCATCAGGTTAATCAGGTTAATATTTTACTGCTTTGCTTTGTGTTTAGTCCTAATGAGCAAATGTTAGCATGCTAATACGCTAATATGATGTTAGCACTAAGCTCAAAGCACCGTTGTACCTATTTTCAGTCTCACAGAGCTGCTAGAAAGGCTGCAGATTCTTTATCTTGTTATACTGGGACAGATTGATGAACAGGGTTTGCAAGTTCGCAGATATTTTAACTGATCCCTGACATTCTGGTTTGTGGTCTTCCTCTACTGTAAGCACCGGAAAAGGTACGGAACAGCAGCCATGGAGCTGGTGCAGATTGTTTTGCTCAAAGGCACTTGAACAGTGGAGGTCCAGTTGAAGGTGCGATACCTTATGCGGCCGGCTTCGAAGAACGGATTCCATACTGCTCAAGCTCCCTTTCAGCACCACTGTTGACAGCACTTTAAGTCCACCTTCACCCCAACTGCTGTTGAGTGGTGCGTCATGAGGCTCTAGTCTCAGTGTCTGCTGGAGCTTTGTAGTGGCCTGGCTGATCTCAGAGGGCAGGCCTCCAACTTATTTATAGCACTGTTGTGGGTGTCAGAGGAAATGGGGCTGGGGCTGTGGCTGGGGGGGGGGGGGGGGGGGGGGGGCAAGGCTTGTGTTTGCCTTAAAAGAGGACTCTTCCTCCCAACCGGACTGAGCTCATCTTGGAGGACCATCAGACAGCGGCGGGGGCAGAGGGCAGTGGGCATTTGTAATCCGGCCCAAATGGCGATGACCCAAAGCATTTTCACTCAGCCACCACTTTGGTAAACACACAGGCAGTTCATTGATAGCATGTGTGACATTCCTCCATCCCATCTCAGGATCCCAGCCCAGCTCAGTCTGTTCTCAGATCTTCAGGCCTGCCTCCAGCTGTGAGAGCCCTGCCCCCCTTTGACGTTTAGACCCCCACACCCCCCGCCTCTCCATTTGCTCTCATTAGCCGAGTTCACCCGGCTTGTTCTCTTATGCCATCCTGTGTGATACCCATCTGTTTATCATCTTTTTTTCTGCTGCATCCTCTTCCTTCCTGCATCATTTCCTTTTTATAACAAAAGACAGACCTGTTGAAATCGGACGTATTATGCACACAGTTCACAAAAACGTCAGACAGACAACTAAAGCCTTATTTAGATATTTTTAGCGAGATAAATCCTGATTGAGTCGAGCACAGATTGACTTTAAAGTGGCATTAAAATGTTTGTCAACATCTGTTACCAGAGATGTATTGTTGGTGACCTGCTTGACAGGCTTTATAGGCATGAACGTTTCAAGAACAATGGCCAAATTATCATAATACAAAAGTATGTCCACCAACCCAAAGCAATAACATCCATAAGGTATGGATCTGCTCAGGAGCTTTGACCCAAAAGTAATTGTGCCGCTATACGAGGTTGACCTGACATTTTTCAGTAGTCATTGTTGGTGTGCGAGTATATACTTCCAAATTATTTATTTTTATTCATTTGTTTAGAATATCTGGATAAATGTTGACTGTAGGTCTGATTAAAAAGGAAACCATAAACAACTTTAATCATTCATCTTTTTTTCATTATCTGCCATTTCAGTTTTGAACCTGCATTACAGACAATATTAAAGTCATTAAAGGCAGGTGAGCCTTGTTTTGCAGCATAAATACATTTTCACCATAAAGTTGATTATTAAATCTTTTAACAGAATATTAAGAAAAGCAGTAAGCGAGATGCAACTGTTTGCCACCTCGACCACCAGTGTGCTTTGTGCCAAGAAAAATGGCCCGAAAAAGATTTTTATTACTTCTGCCTAACTGATATAAAACAATATTCGACATAAATGCAACTATGCCTCCTGTATATTATTAGAAGTGGTGTTGTGATTGGATGGCCCGAGGCTGACTCTGAACATCGTCTTTGTCTGCTCCCCCTTTGCGTCTCTCTAACCCTCACAGCCAGCTGAGCCAGAGGTAACCCTTGTCGTTGCCTTCCTTCACCCTCAGCTACCTAACCTCCTGACCTACTTCCTATGGCCCCTTCTATGTTTCTGTCAGCAGCATCCATTATCGTAACGCGAGTTAACAGCATGTCGAGTAAAAGCATGTCTCAATAAACAACAGACAGATGCACGCAAAAAGCTGCCTGCTGTGGCTAGTGGTGACACCTCAAAATAAACAAACAAATAAACACGCACAGAAGAAGAAGGATGAGGAACAAAGAGGAAACACTTTAACACAAGCCTGGTTGCATTTCATGAATAATTCAAGTCCTTGTGGTGCCCCTCTAGACACACACACACACATGCACAAAACCCGCCCACCACCCACTCTCTCTCTCTCTCACACACACACACCGATCACAGCGGTACACAGAGGAGGATAAGTGGGGAGTGTGTGTGAATGTGTGCAGCAATATGTCAGGTTGAATTCATGGTATTTGGGTTGAGCTCCATTTCAAGATTACCTTCACCGCTGGAGTCGGAGGCTAGCATTAAATGTAAATACAGTCATCCTGTTTATCCTACTTGATCCCATCATCCACCCCTATCAATGCCATGCTCCCCCCCCTGTCCTATTCATCATGCTATATGCCTAAATAATCGAGAGAGTTACAATAACATCACCGTCTCCAATCTGTGCTTCATATTCTGACCCGAGTAGCTCAGAAAGTATCTGTACAGGGGAGACGTCGACGCCACCACACCTGGTATTCAACGTGATGACAGAAATAAAGGAAAGGGGAGTGCATATAAAAAGATGTTTAGAGAGGCACGGAGAGAAACAAGAGCTCGGATGATACGAAAATCAGTTCAATCACAGCCCGGTGATGAATATTTAAACCCTGAAATATCCAGTGAATTCTTATTGCAGTGTAGTTCGGGATCGCCCGTTGCTCTCTTTTAAATGTCAGCCGGTGAAATGTGAGTTTTGTTTTAATGAATTAATAGTTTTGGAAGAATGTTTTATGAAAGTAGCACTTAAAGAAAAATACTTCATTCGATTTGTTTTGTATTCGGTTGATGCTTTTGTCCTTTAGTGTCCCCGTCTGTTGCTATACACCCACAATATGACAAGATCCTGTGTGTCCTCACTACTGTTAACTCTACGTTACTGTGACATATGACCACACATCGTATAATAAGGCCTCTGTTTGCTTATTAGTTCATTAGACATTTCAATTATTTAGTGCACAATAACTCTGGGGGGTCATGGAAATAAAAGGACAACAGGACAATATACTTTTCAATGACGGCTCAACACCTGCTTACTGAAAGACCGTTACGAGGCTGAGGTCAGCTCTTATATTCTCAAATAGAGTTCGTAGAATCCCGAGTACACAGTTCAATGTACTCATTTACATCCTGGACGTTTGTTTTTCTTACTTTTAGAAATTATTTTAGTTGCACACTAAAATAGTTAAGTACACAAATGTCTTTCATTTTTGCTATGTATTTCCCAATCAGCAGTAATCAACAGTGTATCAACCTCCACTCAGAGCTTCCCCTGAATTCCCCCGGGTGACTCAGCTTTGTCGCTTGTTCGTGTGTGTTGTCAGAGTGTTTATGTGTTGTTCTAAGAGGACTTGAGTTAGTGTGGGTTTGAAAACGCTCCCCCATTTGGCTGTGGGGAGCAGTTCTTCCCCCTCTCTTTTTGAAAGGTTAGAGAGTGAAGGGGAGATGGATGATAGGGGGGCAATTCACAGAACAAGATGTTCTTTTATATCCTCCAGACATGTTGCATCACTGTTAGTGGCCTGGGAACGCTGACCTGGATATTTAGGTGCAGCAAGTTTATGCAAAGCCTGCATGAGTGTGTGTGTGTGTGTGTTTGGGTTTTGGTGTATCCGTTTTCTAACCCCTCCAGCAAGTAGTTACTTTCCAAGACCTAATTAGGGCCAGTGAGGGCCACTATTGACTCTGAATCCAGCAGACCCTGGTTGCTAATGAGACCTCAGGAATAGAATAGAATCACAGACACAAAAGGAGCTGTTTTTTTTTTTTTTCAGAAACCTTTTAATTAATTCACTTTTTTCTTTGTCTCTTTTCAGCTCCAAAGACCTGCAGCCCAAAGCAGTTTGTGTGTAAAGACGGGGTGACTTGCATCTCTAAGGGCTGGCGCTGTGACCGGGAGAAGGACTGCCCAGATGGGTCTGACGAGGAGCCTGATGTTTGTAAGTCTTATAAAGACAGTACACTATATATATATATATATATATATATATATATATATCTTGTATTGACACTTATTATCTTCTTGTGTGTGGGATCCTGCTGCATATGACTTTCACAGCGGAGTGAACTTTGGCTGACATTTAAACCATTCAGGGAAGATAATTGCAGCCTTGAGAGGAAATGCTTTTCAGCTTACTGTATGCAGATCTATAAATGTATGATAAGCACTCCTAGTCAAGTGGGGTTTGGACACTTCTGTTTTATGTGGTAGATTTATTTTTTTGCTCATTTAAGTCTATGAATTGTGTGTCAGTATGTGGGATAAAAGCTCTCAATGCTTATCTTCTCTGATATGAATACAGGAAAATCAAATATTAGCTGAACCTTTCGTTTTATTCATCTGAAAAAATACAAACTTAGTTGGTTGATGTAACATCTTCAACATCTCTGTGAAGATGCTCTTTTGGCAATGTGGGAATTATGTAGATTAATTTGACTTGAATATTATTCAACAGGTGCAGTCCTTATGTAAAACAACCCCAGAAATAGATCAAAAACCTGCTGTCCTGACATTTTTTTTGGTATGCTGATATTTCACTGGAGCATTTGATCCCTCCACACACGTTCTAAATGCAGTCTTCAGACTGAGCTTGTTGGCCTATTCGATTTATTTGGCAAACCACAGCCAGGCTGGAGAAAACAATGGGGTGTTTTATCAGCGAGTGAGAGAGGTCATTCTGCCTTTAAACAGTCCTGTCATGCCCAATTAGGGGATTTACAAAGTTAGTCTTTTATGATAGATGTGATTTCCTTCTGCATTCAGAGCCACAGAGGATGCAGTCATGAGACAAACTGAAAGTAGGACTGGAAAAAAAAGGCAAAAAAAGCTGTCATTTCAAAGTCTTCATTAGAGTGGAGATGCTTTGAGAGGCTGAATCCCTGGGGAGGGGATGAAAGCAGCAGTGTCTTTTTGGTCAGCCCCTCCGACTAACATGCCTGTAGTTTTCAGAGGGCTTAGGGTGGGTAGGGGGGGACAGTACTGTGTGTGTGTGTCTGTGTGTGTGTGTTAGGGGGGGTGTTTGGCTGGAAGAGAGTGAGTGAGGCCAGGGTGCTGTAGCTGCAGTCTAGACGCAGAGACTGTATGAGCGTAGGTCTGGAAGTCATTAGAGACTCGCCCAGAGCAATGGAGAAACCTGCTGTTTTTTCACAACCTGCTCTTTCTCCCCGTTCTCATCTGTGGGCCAGCCTCCTTCCATGTCTCTATCTGGGACAGGAACAACAGTGACTCCGTATTCTGTCTTCTGCTCGCTCGAGCTTATGCCAAACTCCTTCAAAAACAACAGTTATAGGACCTGTGCTGTACAGGGACCTGCCTTTTCACAGTGTCACGGTGGAAAACCCAAGAATGAGTCAGAGAGACAAAAATCCTAATCTTAGCTTCCTGGAATTAACGTGTTTTTTTGAGACGGTTATTAAAGAACGTGGCAGGTAAAAGTGCATTACAAACACTTTTATCTTTTATCTGAAGTTGAAATAGTCTGTCAAGGGGCTATTCATTGGAATTGTGACTTTCTTTTTTATTGGATTGAAATTAAAGGAAAAGTCTGTTGATATTCTGTATAGTTTTGTTTTTTCCAAGAAACCTCTTGAAAAGACCAAAAACAGTCAATAAATCCTATTAACAAGTTTTGCCTAAGTAGCCATAGACCTTTGTTGTAGTGGCATATTACTTCATCACAAGGAACATGGGCGGTGTAGTTTATTTGATTCAGTCCCACGTACACCGTCCCGCAATTTAAAAAGTCTCCAACAAACACACTATTTACTCCTTTTTAATGTTTTTTTTAAATAATTAAACATTTACCTCTCCATCATTCAATTCAGACCTTTGTAGCATGTCTAGCCTCTCTTGCCCATGTTTCCTGAGGATCTCTACTGTCAAATGATCAAAAATTAAAACAAAATGCTATTTGGAAAGCAAAGCTTAAAAATATGATGTCTGGTGCAGAGCAGATGTTGAGTGTTGAAGCTGTGGAGCACTGAATGAATATCAACCCACTTACAAATAGCTGGTTGATTCGCATTTTTGTAACTCATTAAATGTATACAGTATATAGAACAATAAACAGTAATCTACTTTTCTGAGCTGGAGAGGTTGTCACAAGGACTGAAAATGAAAATGGATTTAAATACCATATTGTCATAGGTTTTATGAGCATGTATCCCAAACTGTATGTACACCACCCATACACTGAGTAGTATTTGTAGTTTTATTGTTGAGATAAATGTGCTCTTTAGGTGCTTTTGCAGATGCTTCTGGTTGAAAAGATGCATGAGAGGTTTATTTATTCACTCGTGTGGATGGGGCTTTGTTAGTGTGTTGGCTATTGCCAGTGAAGTCAGTCACTGTCCAGTGCAGCTGCTTTGCCCTGCTGTGTAACCCCCACAATGCTGTTCTTTGTGCCCCGGGGTGCTGGGTCAGACTGGCATAGAGGGATACTGAAAGAGTAAAACAAAAACAAAATGGTTGTTTGGGCATATGACCTTTTCTACAGCGCTTTGATCTCCATTGCTAATCAATGAACAATTGAAACACGGGAGATACATGCGGAGATTATTTGTCTGGAGAGCCCTCAGGTAGGGTGGAGGCTCTGGTAGAGCTGCCATCTCCTCAGGCCGTAGACTTTATTGGGGTCCTGAAATATTCCCAGGTGTAGTGAGTGTGCCCTGGAAACACAGGAAGTGTGTAACGCTGAAATGATGTCCCCCTGCCCCTGGCCTGTAATAAGGGCAGTTTTACAGACAGTTCCCACCTATAGGCTGCAATTAGTTCTTTAGGAGATGAGGACCTTTTGTAACAGCCACTTTCAGAGTGGAAAACACAATCATTCGTGATGTAATGTGCGTCTCGCTGACTCCCATCAAAACAAATGAAAGACGGTCTTGAAAAGAAGTTTTTATATTTTGTACACTTGCTCAGAAGTTTGAGCCACAGCAGTTGTAATGAGATCGAACAGGGATTTATTGTTTGCTGTATATTTGTTCAGTGGTGTCATTTACCAAAAAGTCAGTGTTTATACTGTTCCGATATAGAAGAAGTGATGTGTTTGATCCTGCTGCTGTCTCCTAAAAGCCACCAACGTGACGAGGAAAACAACCTTTGCTGTTGTAGAAGTGTTGCCTTGCAGCACCTTGTCCCTAAAAGAACCTGATGCAGGTGTGAGAGCATGTGCACAGTCTGCTCCCCGTCTACACACACACACACACACACACACACACACACACACACACACACTTCATTTCTCTCACACACATTTTACCTTTCTAAAAAAGTTAAAAGATGCTTCACACTTTGTACTTCAAAAATATTCATGGAAGCAATACATCAGACACTAACAGAAGAGTGTACACTACTCTTAAACCAGCTCCCACTTCATGAGCTAATGTGTCTGCAATACCGAAAAATGCCATACATTTCAGTAGTGAATGTTTTTTGCACTAAATATGATACCATCCCAGTTGGTTATGTGTTGTGATGTTATATGAGCTGATGCAAGGATGTGCTGTAGATTAATTATTATTTCACGTGAAATTTGGGACAAAAGATAAAATGCTGTAAACTGACATATTATCGCGTTGGCTACCTTGTTATCAAACAATTGCCTGCTTACACATCCAGCAGGCACAGAGCAACATTGACTTAATGTCGGGGTCAATGTAACAGTAATATTCACTCTCTGTTTAGCTCTGTTTAGGTCTCCATCAACCTCTGATGAAGATATTTGGCTTAGTTGCTGAATGCTCCACTATATAGTTAGCTAGCATAGTTAGCTAGTTGTGCACTGTCTTTTTGCAGGTAGTGTACAGTTGGTCTATCAAAGGTTTTCCCTTGAAAACAGCCATGTGTTGTGTCTGGAAACAATGCTAATGAGAGCAGTTAGACTGAAATGAAACAATAAGGTTTCAAACTATGACCGGAAAGATGTTAAAACGTTCCATAGAGCTGAGGGGAAATGCAGAGGCAAGGGGATAATTCTCTCTCAGTACACATTTTTTCCATTGTTTGAATTTAGTTTATTATTGATGTTTCCGCCCTCAATTTCAAATTTCAAAACCTATGACTTTTGACAAGGATAGGAGTAAATGAAAACGAAGGTATCCTTCGTTTGAGCACCTATTTCCACCAGTGCAAACCCCTGCAAGGGTCCCAATTTATTCCAGACAGAGTGTGTGCAACAGCAACAGTAAAGACAAATAGAGAAACTGCAGGAATGATCTATACATGTTTTATTTAAGGGTGCGGTGAGGCGGATGTGATCCACAAGCCACCAGTTGGCCATTTTTAGATGAGGACTTGAGGCTGGGGCATTAGAGAGGGCAAAGCTGGCCCCTTGAAGCAGAACGAGAGAGCCGGCCTGTGTTCAGCCAAGAAAAGCGTGTCAGGGGTTTAAATTTTAAAAAGACCATTATGTAATCTCAGCAGGGCTCTCTCAGAAGGGAGTGGGGCGGGACAGAGGGACCCTCGTGGGGGTGGGGGTAAGGGAGGACAGGGAGCATAGCTTAGAGCAGGGTTTATGATGTGGTAGAATGAGGGACATAAACAATAACAATACAATATGATAATTGAAGTGATAATTAGTCGTCTGTCCTTTGAATTGGTCTTCTAATGCCCTACGTAACAAATGAAAACGGCTGTCGGAAGAGGGGCTTGACGCTTAATTTCTGATGAATAAAGCTTGTCTGGCTTTCTGGGTAAGAACTCTAAGCCAAAACAGTCATTGTGGGGCAGCAGCATTGCCCCCTCTCGGCTCTTTACGAGAAAAACTTGCACAATACTAATAGTTTTAAAGTTAATCCTCGGCCCACTGTGAGGAAATAAGAGGCGAATGAATCAAATAATGAGTCTTTTCAATCTGAGAAATAGTCACTACGTAAGAACCTTATTCAGTCCGCAATAGATCTATTTTTCTTCTTTCATCTGTGTGTGTGTGTGTGTGTTTGTGTGAGACAACGGGAGAAAGAGAGACAAAAATAGTTTGTCTGTGTGTGTTATTTGAACTTTCATCTTCCCTTTTATGCACAAGCTTAAGGAAATAGGTGTGCACCAATGGATGATATAACTTCTTGAAACTCCCCCTTTGATTTCCTTTGGGTGTATTTACTTCCTATTTCATAACCAATACCTACATAGGCTCAATCTATTTATTTGGTTGTGCTATCCGGTTGTGTTGTGCTGAATGAATATTGTAATTCACTTTGCTGATAGAACTGTTTGCTTAGTGGGTTCTGTGCCCTTAGGGGCAGCAGTGCTGCTGTGTTTGGAGAAGGCTCAGTTTGTTGTGCTTTCGAGAGCTGGATTTAGACCTTCCTGCTTTGCTTGTCGCCCTGCCAGCCACCCCAGAAGCCCCCCCAGGAAGCAATGAAAATGTGGTGTTGATATCTTGGAAGGAATGGGGTGAGCAGAGAGAGCCAGAGACCATCAAGTGCAGAGAGGGAACACAGTCTGCCACCAGGGTGAACGCCAGAGATGCTTATAATAAAGAGCATTCATGCTGTCAGTTTGTATAAAAACATTGTTGAACTGAGGTGTGAACACCTGGACAAAGGGAATTCATGTAGCTGTAAATAAACCCACTGTAGTAGTTGTAAAGGCCCTCACAGGTGTGGTTGGAGTGGCAGGTTAATGTGGTGTTTTCCACCTGCAGAGTGAAGTGTTTATGGGCTAGCTGTCAGAAATAAACAGTGTTGTTACCAAAAAACAAATGTTGCCCTCTGTGCTCTGCGGGCTAGCCGTGGCTGTGCCTGCTCTTTTGCTGCCTGTGATCTTTTTCACAAGACTGTGTTGAGTAGCAAAATCAAAATAACACACTTCCATGGCAGCCCATAAGCCTCAATGGAGCTCTGGTGCTGTTGCGTCTTGTTTTTTTTTTCGGTGTCCTAGTTGTTTGGAGTTTCGTTTCTTTGGCAGGGCAGACGGCGGATGGAGGTCAAGGGGCGCCTTGGGGCTGCTTGGGCAAGATTCGGGTGCTCTGTCCAAGAAAATGTCATGTTCACAGGGAGGGCCAGCCGGTTTGTGGGGACATCAGTGGTCCGTGAAACCCAGTATTTGTATTAAGAGGTGCTGGTGTGCAACACTATTTATTCATGAGGTATATTTATGGATCAAAATGTTAAATTATTTAGCTATATGTGGATGGTTGATGTCTGTGAAAATGATTATTTTTAATCATCTTGCTTGTTAGCAGGATATGTAAGTGTATTTCTGCCATTGTTTATGCTGAAATAGTAACCTTGTTGCTCTCTGGAGTTGGCCTCATTCTGGCCTACATAGGGTCCCTTTTATGTTTTAGCACTGGCAGTGTCTTGTTATTTCTTTGTGTGTTTGTTATTGGTTGACGAAGCATTGTGTTGACTTGCATATGGAGTGGAGGCATGAGCTAGTGAATGGAAAATCCCCACAGCCTGACAAGCTTTTGGGCACAGGGACAGGCCTGATCCAGACCCAGATCCTGACTCCTTCTCAGTCAGCTGGACCTCCTTTCTACCACTGGAGAAGAAACACAGATCAAGACACCGTTTCCAAGCTGAATAATTCTGAAAAAAAACATTACTCATGAAAGAAAAAAGTCAAGAGTCGTGAAAGTATAAGCGGTCCTAGGCGAGCAAGGAAAGTGTGTCTTAAAATATTAATCCTAAAACAGCACATAATTAGAAAGTGCCAGCTCCCCTTTCATCACTGTGACCCCGTGGCCCTTGCCATGTTGCCGGCTCTCCCCCTCCAGGTGACCGTGCTACAGCACAGATCAGGCTTAGCATGAGACGCTGCTTACAGCACTGCGGCTCAGCCTGCTTTGTAGGGGGTCACAGCCGATTTGTGTGATCCGAACAATGGCCTTAGTTTTCTTGCCCCCCCCCTCCATCGTTCGACACCCCCTCTGCTCTCACTCCCTAGCACTGGAAAAGTGCATGTGATCTACTTCTATGTGTACCGGCTTAAATATTCCACTCGTGCAAGGTGTCTGAAATCCATTACGCTGTCTTGTTTTGATGGATGCTCGGAGAAGAAAAGCTTTGTTTGGCTCTAATGGTGATTTGGTGGACTGCAGAAAAGTATCCATCAGGCGTTCCTATTGAATAGGTTGATATTGAATAGGTTGATATTGAAGGTCGACGCTGTTTGCGTCTGGTTGTACATCCTCAAACAAATTAGTTGCAGCAGACAGGCCTATGGAAGAAGTGAATTCTGTCCTGGTATCTGCTTACGTCTTTATGACGTCTGTAGCGGAGAGAAGTGAAGCCTTGGAACGATCTCAAGCTCTCCATAGGAAAAGAATAGTTAAATCTCCACCCTCGGTTTCACCCACTGCCTCTGACACAGGGATAGCCTGTATGGGTCGATGATGGGAACACCAGGATGATTTTCCTTTTCCTTGGGCACTCTAATTGAGCTACAGAACAGAATAGTTGAAGCTGTACCCGCCAGCTTGTGTCGATCTTTCACTGAACCGTACAACAAGCTGTGTAGAGAAACCGAGCAAATAGAAAGTTCTCAAAGAGAAAACGGTTTGGGCCTGCTAACCTGGCTCACTCACACTAGAGGAATGTTGAATAAAATACCCTGTTTAATTCAAATTAGCAATGCCTTTTCCACCGCCGACCGCTGCCAGCTCGCTTAAGAATGAAGCCTTGTGGGGCTCTGTCCACTTCCTGTGGATGAGGTGTTCCACTCGGTCGTCTATGTCTACTCCCTCACTTTCTCTTTCTCTCTCTTTGTGTCTCACTCTGTTTCGTTTTCCACACACTGCCCTCCCTCTTAAACACTTTACTGTAAATGGGTCAACAGATGTCGGAAGAAAAATTATGGGAGGAGATAGAGAAGGAGAGCGAGTGAAGGCCAACAGTTTGACTTAGCACATGGGCTGAGAAAGATGAGCCCTTTAGAGGAGCGATCTGTTTTCAAAACAAAGTCCATGCATCAAAAAAAAGAAAAAGAAAAGAAAGGAAGACGTTCATGCACTTTGTTTGCATTTTAGCAACTTTTTAGTTATAAAAGAAAGAATTATGCTCATTTGCTTTCCTGCTGAGAGTTGGATGAGAATACCAATACCGCTTTCATTTCTATTCGCTAAACATGAAACTAGAGCTAGCAGGGGATTAGCTTAGTTTATCAGCATAAAGACTGGAAGCAGTGGAAAACAGCTAGCCTGGCTCTCTTTCCAAAGTTCAAAAATACACCTACTTACTCCTCTAAAGAAGACTAATTAACAGGTAATCATGTTGTATATTGGTTGTTTAAACCATCAGCCATTGAGACCATTGGCCAATTTCAGGGACCTCGAGTCTTTCACTGCTAGGTTGCCAGGCAACTGGTCACCAAGAAAGAGTTCAAGCACGCTTTCCACTTGAAAAGAGAAATAATCGTTTGTACATTTCTGTTTGTATATGAAATAAACACACAACATCCAATGAGGTAATAGGGGAGCTTTAGCAGTACCGGTAAGCAGATTATTGAACCAGGGTGGCTGTGTGCTTTATTTGTGCTTATTGGGCCAAAATACAATCACTCATCAGTCATCTCACAGTCCGTAGACTTGGACAGTGTTGACAGCAGTTTGGACATACAGAACTGAGTTGTTGGCAACACATGGACAAGTTGGACTTAAGGACAGAAGTTGTGCTGAGTCATTAGTCTTTTTGTGGATGAAAGACTGGTCAGAGTCACAAGGCAGGGAACCTCATCCAAAAAAAAGAGTTCAGTCAGGCCATGAAGTCAACAAGCCTTTGCTGCTTGTGCAGTGATTTTAGAAGTACATTCACTTCTATATCGAGTTAAAGCTGCATACATTTAGTGTCTTGGAGGGAGCAGTTTTGGATAAACTCATATTCACTCAAGATGAATATGTTTTTTTACCCCCCAGGGATCCCAAAGTCCTCTCTTAGCACATACTACTATAATACCAGGCTGACACGCCACTACACTGGCGTGCTTATTGTTTTGCCTCTGGGATGGTTGTGTGCATGCTGTGAAGGTAGTTATTTAGCCAGTTCCAACTAGGATAATGATGTGTTTGTAGTTCCTGCTAGTTTTCTCTCGTGGCCATCTTTTGCTGCCACAACAATGGTTCTTTGAATTTCTGCCTTGTGGTTTTGCCTGCTAAGTTGGCAAGTGGAAAAGATGAATATAAATCCATGATAGATGAGAAGGGGAATGCTGAGCTGTTGTGAAACAAGGTAAAAGAACAAAACAGCTAGCGTTGGGAAACGGGGGGGGGGGGGGGGGGAACAGAAGCAAACAAACATGCCGGTTTCCTTGAACAAATCATTCAGATACATGCAAATGATTGGGATTTTCTCACAGACACAGTTTATGAACGTTTTCAAAACGTGCTTGCAGACGTGGTACAATAGGAGCTCACACAATCTATAGCGTATAGCGTATTCCCAACATCACGACACGCAGCTTTGATTAATTACTGTAAAGTGAACGTTCTCTGCTGAGTCAGACAGATTTATTTACTAAGTGAAGGTTTATACAATTGCCTTACTCATTAAATATGTGGCCTTCATAGTCCATCTGTTGCTCAGGAATGTCTTTAAGACCATGATCATCTTTGATAGCCACATGGAGAAATGTCCCGTGTTGTTGTCCCGTACTTGACTGATGCTATTTAAAGGTTTTTCCAGTTCATATGCCACTAAATTGGCCTATTTATTTGCAATAACGGTGAGCATGAGGGCTCTTTGTGTGATCTGTGTTTAGTGTGTTGATAGTCTGATTGTTTGCGGCACACCCACTGCAGGTTACCTCTGTCTTGTAACTGGGTGCCTGATGGTTTGTGATGAGGCCCACCACAGTGGTGCCATCCACAAAAATGAAGTAAACAGATTTGCCCTCACAGGGGCAGATGTTATTGAAATATTTCTGTGTTGCTTCAGTCTGAGAAATATGTTGTTAGATGCCCGTAGTCGCGCTGTCTTTCAGAAAATCTGTCATCCACTGGCAGGATGAAAGGGCAGTGTTTTATAAAGACTGATTTGAAAGCATTTCTACTTTACCGATCAGTTTGTAGTCGGGACAAAATGGATGAAAGAGAAAAAGGGAGCTGGCAAGGATCCCAAGGTAAGATCCATCTCAGGAAGTACATGTTGCTGTACTGTACGTGCCGACATGGCTCCAAACAAACCCATTTGTAACTGGGTGTGTGGAGTTGCACAGCTGGAGCTGTGTTCACAGATAAGGTGCTACAGTGCAATTTTGGTATCCATTTTGGCATGACAGTGCACTTGTGTTTCTGCCCGCTGAGAATGGTTCTTATTGCAAATCCACTCAGAAAGAACCATTTTAGTGACACACACAGACCTCTCCAAAGACAAACCAGGGCAAATTAAGTTTTGCATTACTTTGATGTACTGCACAACCTGAATCTAGTACACATCCAATATACATTAATCTAAAGTTAATAATGCTACTGAAAAATACTTTTTGGGTTAGATTAACGGTTGGTTTGAACCAGTAATGTCTTTCTGTTTCAGTTGATTTTATATGTGTAGCCATTTTTGCAAGAATCATACATACATGGACTATCTATAGTCTCTAATTTGATTGGTGCTATGAATACAATTATGCCCAGCTCAAATGGCCTGTGTAAAATGAATAGATAATTATATGATCAATAATGGGAAACAATAACAGAACCAGGGCTAAAGCACATTTTTGAAAAGTTACCACTTTTCTTTAGAAGATAACATATTTGTCTCATCTGTACTGTTTCTGTAGTTTCTGACAAGATATTGAGTTGCAAAACGGACATTTATTCATATATACAAAGGATTATTACACTTCTTCATTTTCAGTCAACCATAATTGTGTGTGTCATCCGCAGGTCCTCACAGTACCATATCACGGTGTCCTGCCAATGAGTACCAGTGTGGAGGAACAGATCTCTGCATCCACATGAGCAAACTTTGCAACGGGGTGCCAGACTGTACTGACGGCTGGGATGAGGGACCACACTGCAGAGGTATCACTGTCGCACACGCACACATTTAAGGGATATGCAATATGAATGTAAAAGAGTGTTCTGGTAAATAATACACTTCTTGCCGTAGTGCATCCTGACTGTGTGAAAGATATGGGTAGTGTGGAGTCTGGCTGGATTTCTCTTCTATTTGTTGCTTTCGTATTGTTCAGTTCTCTCCCCTGGAATCTTCACACTGAAGTCACAGTAACTGATTGATTTATCACACCAATGTGAAAATATTTATTTTGTTCTGTATGCTGTTTGTACAGCCTTGGGCAAAAGTTTTGAGAATGACACAAGTATTGGTTTTCACAAAGTTTGCTGCTTCAGTGTTTTTAGATCTTTTTGTCCGATGTTATGGTATGCTGAAGTATAATTACAAGCATTTCATAAGTGTCAAAGGCTTTTATTGACAATTACATTAAGTTTATGCAAAGAGTCAATATTTGCAGTGTTGACGAGAAGTTGCTCTCGGAGGATGTTTTGGTACCATTCTTTATCCATGGCTGTGTTCTCTGGCGACATTGTGAGTGAGCCCACTCCCTTGGCTGAGAAGTAACCCCACACATGGTCTCAGGATGCTTTACTGTTGGCATCACACAGGACTGATGGTAGCGCTCACCTTTTCTCCTCCGGACAAGATTTTTTCTGGATGCCCCAAAGAATCGGAAAGGGGATTCATCAGAGAAAATGACTTTACCCAAGTCCTCAGCAGTCCAATCCCTGTATCTTTTGCAGAATATCAGTGTGTCCCTGATGTTTTTTCTGGTGAGAAGTGGCTTCTTTGCTGCCCTTCTTGACACCAGGCCATCCTCCAAAAGTCTTTGCCTCACTGTGCGTGCAGATGCACTCACACCTGCCTGCTGCCATTCCTGAGCAAGCTCTGCACTGGTGGTGCCCCGATCCCGCAGCTGAATCAACTTTAGGAGACGGTCCTGGCGCTTGCTGGACTTGTTGGGCGCCCTGAAGCCTTCTTCACAACAATTGAACCTCTCTCCTTGAAGTTCTTGATGATCCGATAAATGGTTGATTTAGGTGCAATCTTACTCGCAATTCATCCGATCACTCTTCATAACATTCTGCAGTATATGCAAATTGCCATCATCAAAACTGAGGCAGCAGACTTTGTGAAAATTAATATTTGTGTCATTCTCAAAACTTTTGGCCAAGGGTGTAGAGACAACCAACTGGCCCGGCAATGTCAACAAAGCAAGGAGAAGCTCGAATTATAACACACAGAGTGAGAGTAACTTCATTCTCATTACTCCACTATATCTTTAATAGCTGTTTGCTGCTGAATGCACTGAATTCATTCTTTTAACAGAGTAAATTAAGGAAGTCATCATTTTGAAATCCTAAACTAGGAAGTAATTTATGATGACCCAAAAGAATGTCATGCCCTTTACCAGAATGTGCTGATCAAGTTGACCACACTGAGTAAAAACAGAACTTGATTAGCAAAAGCCTTAAAATCTTAAAATCTTCACCGGATAGATGGATTATTACAGGAAAGGACGAAGGTCTAAAAGGAACTGAGGACTTCCTCTATTTGGGAGTCATGTCAGTTAAAAGGTTAGCAAAGGAACACCACTGATGATAGACACTCAAATACTGTCCGTCATGCTGCTTTGTGTCCTATGACTGGTATAGCTAGCAGGCATCATTACTGCTGCTTCACTACTAACCCTGAAGTATATATAATGATGGATTTCCAAAACTGCCTTTCCCAACCTGTACAAAATCCAACAACTAAGAATCTTACTGGCCAAAGTAAAATGTTGAATGATAATTTCATCCCTAGACTCTTAGATTTAGATTGGTACAGTGTGCAGAATTAAATATCTAATCTTCCTCTCCTGAGTGTCAATCTTCTCCTTTACTGAGGCAGGCACCTGTATTTTCTCAAAGACCAAATATCTATTGTTTTCATCTCCCCACTACACCTTCAGTTAAAGAATGTGTTAGGATAAAATGTCTATTAAACAAACACAGCGAGAGGCTTGGGAAAGGACATCAAGCTTTCATGTACTTTCAGGCTTGGCTGGACTTTGAGGTGGGAGTGGACTTCTGTGTTTGTGTAGGTGTGTGTGTGTGTGCGTGTGTGCGTGAGTGTGTTTGTTTTGTATTCACCACAAATATCTGTCCACAGGTGGGTCGCGCACCAGCTTTCTGGGGACAAACATGGGGTCCATTAGTGTTTTTGGTTTCAGGGTTAAGGTTAGAACTAGGTTAAACGGTTTGGGGGTTTTGTGTATATATATGTCTGTAATATAAATATCTCTCGTTGACATCTTTTGTTTTCTAAGAGGTCATCTGATTGATGTGAGTGGTGTGCATTCTGAACCAAAACAGAGCAATTTTCTGTACTTTTATTTGCTCGAAATAAATATTTTGTGGTGTGTGTCACTGTTGGTTGTTTACATTGTTGCCCATGTTGGTTTTCTAAACACATCTCAGTTGTTCAGTGCTCAGACTTGTTTTGGAAAATTCCGGGCATGTCTGTAATTTGAACTGTGGTTGTCCCAGCAAGCCTTTGGAGAGCAACAGGAAGACTTGTCTATAATATTCAATGCACTGTATGGATGTTTATTCCCATATAATGCAGATCACTTAAATGTCTGGGATGATAGCTGAAAATGAACAGAGAGAAATTTGCTGATATGAGTGGTTTAGCTTTTTCTTGCTCAGCAGTTATAGCTGTTTGGAGCAAGTTCAAGTTTAATTGTATTATTGATTTAGGAAACTCATTTAGTGCAGAAATACAACATGCACAATACAGTACCGCAGCAAAAGTGTGGTCTTTTGTCTCTTTAATCTTGAAAGTGTGGTGAGCTTCTCTTCTCTCTCCCCGGAGGTGCTGTGTAAGTGTGAATTGTCTGCCAGTGTTTTCTGGGCAAAGTGAATCACTTGTGACTGATAGATCTCCTCCTGGTTTGACATGACTGTGTCTGTTTGACTATGACTCACTGCGTCTTGATTTATATCTCACAGGATGTGCAGTGCACTGTTGAAAACTCTGCTGAGATTCCATTATGTGTCGGTCAGCTGACTGGAGGGTGGGATTGTAGCGGGTTGTGTTTGTGCCCTTCTTTGTTTGATGTGCGTGTAGCCTTGGAGATGGTCTGGGTCAGCGGGGAGGTATTGATTGTTGGTGCAGGGCTGAAGTATTTGTTGATTTCTGTTGTTGCCTTCCATTTACAGACTTTGTATCGAATATTTGTTTTACATAAAGCAACAATCCACCTTAACATCACTTAACAGGATGTCATATTTTGATGATTTAAAATATAAAAGTGAAAAACACATTTGCTGTCACCAACTCAAAATCAAAAAATTGAAAGTATTTCTTTCTAGACTCATATTTCACTTTGCTGAAAAGTCAGCAATTGCACGTGTAACTCATTTAATAATGGAAACAGTGTTATTAGTGGCTATATATAATAAAACTATTTATATAGCACCTTTCAAAACAAGGTTTTAAAGTGTTTTACAGAAAACATTAATAAAAGTAAATAATCCAAAACATATAAAACAATCCAAAATAATTTGAACTATTACAACAAACACCATCACTTACAAAAAAGCAATGAGATTAAAGTGAGTTTTGAGAATAGATTATAAAGGGGCTACTGAGAAATCAGAGAAAAGTCTTGATGAACTGAAGTAAATGAGAGGCGCAACATTTAACAACAGTAAAACTATATCATACTTTACGATATACACATGGTTGCACGGATGTTTGGACATCGTTTTGATTTTGTTAAACGCCACCGTCCCCATTTACTCAAGTTGTTGTGTTTCGGGTGAAGTATTCCTTTAATTGGTGTGATGATGCATTAGCTAGTTTTCCAATTCTGAACTCATCACTCATAAGTGACGCATTCATTCAATAGATGTTTTTTTTGTTTGTTTTCCGGGACAGTTTAAGGAATTCTGAGAGGCGGTTTGTTTCTGAAAGTCACACTACATCCAGCCACACTTACTGTAGATCACATCAGTTCTAATGCTGATGATGAATTGATGGGTAACTAATGTGACGCTAGATGTTTTGTACTTATTATTTATATGCTCCTCATCGTCAGGAGGAGGCCGCAGAGAGTATAGTTCAACAATTTAGCTTGGCGCATCAAGTATTAATGCCCTTCAGCACCCTGCTAAACTGTAAATATTCCACAGAAAGTGTACGATGGCAGTTTAGTACCCAGCAGGGTGAATGAAATGTGTGATCACAGTATAATCTGTGGGTTTATAGTGGCATGTTGAATGGATTATTACAGAATTATGCACAAATACACCTTTTTATTAGAACCACTGATGCAGTGTTTTTAACTGAATAACAATGTCGGTAACAGGAAAGAAATAAACGCCTTATGTCTTAAATCACTCCTTTATACAATGTCTTCTTTTCATGTGCATTCCTCCAAAATCTCACTCCTGTCTTCGGTTTGCCTCGCCTCTTTTGTCTCCCTCCAGAGTTTATTTCCAACTGCTCGCTCATGGATTGTCAGGAAACCTGTGCGGTGACTCCAGCAGGGCCTGCTTGTTACTGCAAGAGTGGTTATGAGATCAGCGCAGATGGAAAGACATGCAAAGGTGAGTTTGTCTAATGGCCACCCTCTGTGATACCTGCAAGTCATAAAAAAAATAGAAAATATTTGTATTTTATTCCTGGCGAAATGAGAGAAATGAACTCGCTTACCTTGTCCGGTAACAATGTTTACTCAGGTTCTGGAGAAGCTGAATTAAGTGCAGAGCACACAATGGGTAGTTCAGGGGCCCTGGGAGTGTGGTGCATTTCCCACAAAAGACTGTTTAGAAACATTCATATCTTAGCAGGCGTTGCGACAACCTCGCTGATACAATGGCTATTTTATGCAACACATGACCTTTAATGAATCACTAACTTGATCGGACAAAAATAAACTTAACAGGAGACACAGAATTGTTGGTTTTTAATAAGTTAAATAAGCATTTTTATGTCTTGTCCGCAGATATGTTTAGGTTTTTATTGTATTTTCAGTTTGTGAAAATTCTGAACTAGAAGTTGTTTTTTGCTATACCCTAATAAGACCATCTGTGGCTTCTGTGGTTCAGATTTTGACGAGTGCGGTTTGTATGGGACCTGCAGTCAGTCCTGTACCAACACTGAAGGCTCCTACGCCTGCTCATGTGTGGAGGGCTACTTGTCGCAGCCAGACAATCGCTCATGCAAGGCCAAGAATGGTAAGTAAGCCGACATCGGCAGCACTGAATGTAATCCAGTTTTGACTGAGACTGTGCGAATGTTCTGTTCATATTCCTCCTGTCAACCGGTAGTTATGTTCATGTCGCGTTTCAGTGCCAGTAGACCGTCTACCTGTCCTGCTGATCGCCAACTCCCAAAACATCCAGGCCACCTCCCTGAGCGGCACCACGGTCCACAGCCTGCTGTCCACCAGCACCAAACAAACCACAGCCATGGACTTCCTTTACGCCCAGGAGACTGTCTGCTGGATCCATGTAGGAGACGCCCCCTCATCCACATACCTCAAATGTGCCAGGATCCCCAATCTGAAGAGCTTCACAGAGGAGAGAGTCATCAACATCTCCCTCAGCCTGCACCGTGAGTACACCACAGCAGCATAGAGCTTCACCCAGGTACATTTAGCACACAGCAGGATGTTACAGCCCCGTTCTCCACACGTAATACTTCACACGACAGCAGAAAATATTGCCTCACTGCTGAATTCATTAGGTTGTGTGGCAAGGCCGGAAGAAAACACTGGACAACACCTGTGGATTCATAGCAATCTGACAAGCATTTTGTCAGAGGAGGAAGCGTGTATTTGTTTAGTATTTCACTCATTCCATACTTGCATGTAGGTCTGGCTAAAATGAGGCAGAGACTTGATAGCACAGATGTGCTATCAGCACAACAGACATCCATTTTTCCCACAGCTTCTTCAGCACATGGACCTTGAAACTATCAAATACGCTGACTAGAAGTTTGTTTCGACACACGCACAATTTAAAAAAAAAACACTAGAAATAGGCCTTTACATAGCCAGGTAAACGCAGTAAAAGCACATTGAAGCAAATGTTTTCAGGTTCGTTTTTTGGTTTAGTTGCTATCTGGAAATGAATGCAATTGGATTTAGATGTCTGCTTGAGTGACGTTCTTCTAGCTAATCCGAATTTTAAGTAATTCTAAATATCCTTTGGCCTTCCAAGGTCTACCCCCACCTATCAGTAGCAAAGCCCAACCTTTGACTACAGGCCTCGGCTGATCCTCACCTTGAATTATTATGTTTGTCTGGTTTGCATCCTTTGAAGATGGCGATTTGGCCGGGCTTGATGGTCTGAATTCCTTCAAATGTGTTTCACTTTAAAGTCAAATTTAAACAGGTGGAGAAAAAATGTCCAGAAATGTGGCCAAAACTGAACTGAGCATCAATACCGACGTGCTTGTGCTCAGCTTGTGAGTCAGAAGTATCGTGGCAGCACATTAAAAGCAGCTGTGTTTTTCCATGGCTTAAGTTTCGTTTCAGAAAGAGTCTGTTCTCCTATAAAAAGGGAACTAAAAGACAGACCTTGGAGATCTAAGGCGCACGAATGAGTGCAGAGGCTTCTGCTGGTCAGAAGCCTCCGCACCCACTTCTCCTCCCTCTGTTTATCTCTTCGTTGCTTCAACTTCCTAGCCGTGTTGCGGCCTGGTTTTCGGGCTCCATGTCTGCACTGCGAAAGGGAAAGAACAGAAACAACACATTAATCCACACAGAGGCAGCAGGAATGCTTCCTTTTAGGAAGTTGGTTGACAGATGGTTTATAACTATCTGCATTGTCATTCTAATCCGCAAACATTCTTTGAATGACTTTGCCTTGAATTAAAACAGCGTTGCCTTTTACTCACTCACTCTGTCATTATGTTCATATTCCCTGCCCACGTGCTTCCTGGTTCTCTCCACAATCCCTTAACTCCACTTTTAAACACTGTACACAGTACTTGGGGTGTAATGCAGACATGCTTTAATTGTCTTGAATCATATAGCTCAGCTTTATTCCTCTCCTTTCTCTGTCTTTGTTGCGTACTTGGGTGCAAGTATTGTGACCTATCGCATTCACTCAGCATGCAGCGGCTCCTCTCTATTGACGTCCTTTTTCCATGCGACTAAAGAATGCATTAACATGACAGAAATGACTTTCTCAGCACAGACCATCGCAGGAAATGAATAAGCCGAATCACGACAGTCGGGCAGCTCTGTCTTGCACATGCTCGCACAGTGCGGTGTAGCTGTCATTTGGAAATATGTTCATTTCAAACCAGATAATATCGGGCAAGCTTCAAATGATGAAAATTATGCATGAGGCATTTCGGTGTCCCTCAGTATTAAGAGGAAGATTGAGCCCGGTGCACTTCTCCGTCTGTTTTGAAGCTTGCTAACGCCACATCTGTTATTAGCAAATTATTTAGTACAACCCTTATTTAATCAGGCTCATACAGGAAAAAAGACATCATAACAGCCTCCTCGAAATTACAGAAACATTGCCACACTGATATGGAGTTTTCCTATAAGGAAAGATATGTATTTGCGCTTAACATTATGCTTTAAGTAGTATTATCACTGTTGCTATAACCATGCAGCTTTAACCAGGACCTCACTTAAGGACCAGAGGAATTTGCAGGAAATTCCAGCAGCTTCAGCTGGTTTCTCCACAGCCGCCCCCCACACACACTGCAGCTTGGACAGGATGTGCATGACTGATGAAGTAGGATTAAAGCTGTATTGCTGAAATAAGGAAGCAATTGAAGGGCACTGCACCTCCTGTAGTGACATTGTTATTACTATTTTTGTGTCGGTATGAGTAACATGAGAAGAACATGTCGTTTGAAGACAAATTGACGGAGAAAGTTAAGTGTTGGGTGTTTCCTGGCGTGACGGTTTTGCACAATAAACCATATCTCAGGTGTAGACAGGTGCTAGATATGACACAACACATAGAAAAGAGAATAAGCCTTTTTATTTGTGATGACTCAGACAAACAATGTCAGCAACAAATCTGACAACGCAGAAGACCCCAAATACTTAACGTCAGCACAAAAAATATACAATGCAAAATGGCCCATTTTTCTCATCTGTTCCAGTCCCTAATCTGGAGCGACTTCCCAGACAGCAGAGTTGCTCTTTTGGACAGGCTGCTGGCGTGTGAGCATGACAGAATAGGAGGAGCAGGTTTATGCTTACAGTCAACAAGTGAATGAGCCAGCATCGACCAATGGCAGGGGTGAACATACAGGAAATGATGCGCGTGTGGTTGGAGTGACTCATGACCTCAGTATGCCACAGATGAGTTGTCCAGATGTGTCCCCCCCAACACACACATACACACACACACACACACACACACACACACACACACACACACACACACACACACACACAGACTCTCTCACTCTCTTCTGTCTCGCTCCTCCTCTTCCAAATTTCATGAAACATACACTTACTCTCATTCTATATTTGTCAGTGTATGTTTCTTGCCATGGCTAATTATACCAGTCACTCACTTCATACAAAAGTCGCAATGTAAGCACCACGTGACTATGACATTTTTTTCCACTACTTTTTAAACAAAAACATGCTCACAATAATAGCGCTAACATGCTGCTGGTTTGCAGGCATCATGTTTACCATAAACTAATTCAGTTTCATGTGTTAGCATGCTAGCATTTGCTAATTAGCACCAAATATAAAGTACAACTGAGGCTGATGGGAACCAAACGCTAGATGAGGGATGAAGGGATCCTCAAAGTGATCGCAGACCATCCTAAAGGGAACATGAATGTCTGTTCAAATTACATGGCAATCCATCCAAAAGCTGTTACGATATTTTAGTCTGGACCATGGATAAAGATCCAGATTAAAATTAGATTATACAAATACCCCTTGTAGAGCAAACACAATGCATCAAAGACATTTGCTGTTGTTTTAAATTCCTTTTAGGGACTCTAGCACATGAACCATATCTATTTTGCATATTTTAATAATTAGTGAAAGCATATTCTGAGCTGCGCTTGTCAGACGTCATTTATTGTAAACTGTGGTGACGAGTCTCTTATTGCAGCAGGAAACAACCATGAAATACCAATAGTACATACAAATATAGGTTTAATCAGTTGTTTCTAACACATGGGTGCTGAGAGCTCTTCCCAATGGGAAACCTAGCAATGAAAGATAGATTAACATTCAGTTGTACTAGATGCTGATGCTCCACACTGTGCACAGGAGGGCTGATCCTAGAGCAGTCACTAAGCTTCCCTTCCCTGCTTGTACTGTAAGAGCTACAGTCCCTGCTCCCCCTGCGCAGTGAGCTACAGTGTGCTGCTTAGCACAGACACTGACCTGAAATCTCCTTAAGAGGTTATGTGCTGTTAAAAGGCAAGTCAGTCAGCACATTTTCAACTCTTCTCTCCATTCAACACTGCTGAGCTTTAAACACCTCTCTCTCTCTCTCTCTCTCTCTCTCTCTCTCTCTCTCTCTCTCTCTCTCTCTCTCTTCACACATTAAAGGTACTATATGGAATTGTCAGAAAATCCTTGTTATTAATGTCCGCAGTGGCCGTTAAGTGAACTGCTGTCAGCATTCTGGTGCATTAGTTAGCCAAATGGGGGGTTTGGCTGGACTGGCTTGGTCTCAAGAACACTTTTTGAAGGTCTCTTCTCAGAATCGGTCCTGTGCTGTCCACCGTCTGATTTATTAGTCAACATCATCACTGAGTTTATTAGGACATTCCTTATATACATACACACATGCAGCATATATGGCATTAAAAGAGGTGAATGGCTCAGTTTTTAGGTTACATTACAGTCCGCTCACACATTGACGTTATAAAGCGATTTTTACCTTGAGCCATGAAATACATTTCAGTCACTCTACACTGTTCAAAATATCCAATTGTATTCCCCCTCTTGCCTTGTGTGGCCTCTGGATCTTAACTGAACCACACTTTGTTTTTTTGTTGTTTTCCGATTCTCCCCCTCGCCTGTGTGTTTCTGGTGTGACGTCGTTGCCAGATGCTTGAGGGAGTGTTTTGGACTGCGGGAGGTTGGCGAGGGGAAGTGGGGGTTGGGGTGTATGAGCGGGTGGTGTTAAAGTTTCAATCACAGTTTAAAAGTGACAGTTCTGAGGTATCAAAACCATTTAAAAGTAATGCCACCGATATAACTACACTATTTATCCCCCTGCGTAGTAAGCGCTGTGGGTGCCTGTGAAGATGCATGCCCCTCACTTGTCCTCCTACACACAGTTGTTGGAGTGAAACTCTGCCTAGCATTGCTCCATTTAGCAATGCACTTTAAATACATTATCTAGACATTCCCTCGGCTGTTGTTTTTCTGAGACCAACAGGGAGCAGAGAAAGGAGACACGTAGAAAACAAGTTGTTTAGAGAGAGTAGGAAAAAAATGAAGAAGGCGGTCGGTTGTGTTTTTTCAATTATGCTGTGTTGTTTTTTATAGCATAGTTTGAGACGGACAGAGCTGCAGTTAATGAATCCAGTCTGTTTTCCCACCTCTGGGAAACAGACAAAGGGGAGGGATAGGGGGATGATGCATTGAGGAGGAGAAGGAGGAGAGAGAGAATGGGAGGAGATTGAAAAGTCTTCATTGGAGCCATTTCTGTTCAGCAGAGGTGGAGGAAAATGGAGAGTGGGTGGTGTCAGAAAGCAGGGGACGGATATTTTTCCAGTTCTTTCAGTAACCCCCCCCCCCCCCCCCCCCCCCCCCCCACCCACCCACCCCCTTTGTTTACCCATTGCTTAATCAGTGAATCAGAGTGTTGTGGGGCAGCTGGAAGCATTTAAACAGAGAACTCTGTGTTAAAAATGAAGAGTACCTTTGGGAATATGGCCCCTGATTCCCATAAACCTCAGAAATGCTGCAGCACAATGGCCAAGTTTCCTTAGTGGAAATCAGATCTCTCTCTCCCTCATTCTTTTCTCTTCTGTCTTCTTTCTTTTCTTCTCACTTTTTTCTTCCTTTGCTCTCCTTCCGTCTGCATTTTCCACTTTTACTTGAACCAAAATATTTGGAAGTGATCCATCTCGCTCCCTTTGCTAGCTGGGCTCTTCAGAAAAATGTGTCAGTTTATCTAAATCCAGAGGGTTCCTCTGGACTTGGTGTCAGATTTATTGGTCCATAGCTGGTAAGCTCTCACTATGCACACTTTTATTACGCTCTTATGCCAAGGAATCTGCTTTGTCATTTCCCCGCACTCAAGCTTTTCTTTCCGGGTTGGAGAAACCGATCCTCTGGTCTGTCTTAAATCATCACAGTGACCTGCTCACCCTGGTAAACATACCCCCATATTAGACCTCCACCCTTAGCTCTGAGCACTGCATGTCCATGGATTCCTGCAGCACGACTTTGGCCCTATATCTGAGGTGTTTGTGTATGTGTGTCAGTAGGTGTGTGTGGATAGTTCTGTGGAGAGCAGAGCTCGTGGCAGCTGTGAAAATACAAGTCTTGTGGTTTGTGGAACCCTCCTCCCAACTCTCTCTCTCTCTCTCTCTCTCTCGCTCTCTCTCTCTCTCTCTCTCTCTCTCTCGCTCTCTCTCTCTCTCTCTCTCTCTCTCTCTCTCTCTAGTCATGCAGACATATAGTTTTCATTCCCCGTGTTAAGAATAATATTTATAGGTCCGACAGTCAGTCCTGGAAGAGGTATTCAAATGTTTACTTATATAAAAGTTGCAATACCACAATGTGGAAATACTCAGTAAGTAAAAGTCTTCATATTCTTCAAAATGCTGCTTAAAGTGGCTATATTCAGTATTTTTGTATTAACAATGGATCACAGGACTACTGTGTGAAAGGGGTCACTTGTAGTGACGAACTAACAGATAATTGTCTCTGACTCTGAATTCTCCTCAGCTTTACGGAGCGTCAGCTTTTAGCGTCTTTCAGCTCTTTGTTTTGGTTTTCCGGCTGCGACTTTACTCTCAGTTTGCAAAGTAACGAGTAACTACAGCTGTTAAATGAATATTGTGGAATTAAAAGTACAATATCTTCCTTTGAAATATAGTGGTGTACAAGAATATAGTTGCGTAGAATTAGCACAGTACAGTAAATGTACTTTCCATCACTCACTGCAGCAAATATCCTCACATTTCCTTTCCTTTAGCTTTAACAATAGCTTTCTGTCTCTGATCCTTGGCTCAGCCTCAGTGTGGCTGAGCTGCTATTTGAGGAGAGGAAGGAAGAGGAGGGAAAGAGGGAACCAGGGAGAGGGGTATATTAGTGTCTCATGTTATTCTTTTTTTACAATTTTTTCTGCTCTCACAGACCCTCGCTGTGTGGTCCTGCACCACATTCAGGACAGTTTGTATAGAGCAGGGGTATTCCAGTGTTTTTCCCTGTAAAACTTCCATAAAGTGTGTGCTGCCATTTGCACGCGTCTAGGTGTTTGATTTTCATCGTCGGGTGGGGCACCGGTCTTCCCCGTGATCTGAGCCTCAGGAAAATAAACGCAGCGGAAACCGCACGCCCACTGTCGCTTAGCTACAGCTACAGCAACATCTCACTCCTCGAAGCAACAAACAGCCTGTCTCATATTCTGTCTGTCTGAGTGACTGACCAAACCTGGACTGAAAATCTGGACCGTGTGTGATGAGAGAGGGAGAGAGGGAGAGGGAGAGAGAGGGAGAGAGAGAGAGAGAGGGAGAGAGCTGTTGAAGCTAACACACAGTATTGCTGACTAATTTACTTCATCACACGACTATGAGTCAAACCCTCTTACCCATCTGCTACAAGTATGCACGACAACAACACATGCTCGAGCTCTTTATGCGTCAAAATGAATCAATTCAGGTACTGAAAACACTGTGTTGGCCTCCCCCTGCACCTCCTGTGTCTGTGCCCCTCCTTACCCCTCCACCCTTTCTCTGTCCAGATGTGGAGCAGATGGCCATCGACTGGCTCACCGGAAACTTCTACTTTGTGGATAACGTGGACGACAGGATCTTCGTGTGTGACAAGGATGGGCAAACATGTGTCACCCTCCTGGACCAGGAGCTGTATAACCCCAAAGGCATTGCCCTAGACCCCACCATGGGGTCAGTTTGATATCTTACTTTCTGTGTAATGCATAAACACACTGCATGCAAATTCATTTTAATCCCATGAGAACAACTGGAGTCAGACTCCTGTCGTGTGCCATTGTTACCCAACTTTAAACAGTGAGGTGAAATGGAGGGAAAAGGCTAAATGGAAGTTTGGACGTTGGAGTAATTGAGTGCAGATGTTCTGTTTGCACTGTGGTATGCTGACTGTATAGGTTTTGAATGTAAAAGCAGCTCTTTTGTTCATGACCAGACTTTCCAACTGAATTCCTGAATGTGTGTGTGTGTGTGTGTGTGTGTGTGTGTGTGTGTGTGTGTGTGTGTGTGTGTGTGTGTGTGTGTGTGTGTGTGTGTGTGTGTGTGTGTGTGTGTGTGTGTGTGTGTGTGTGTGTGTGTGTGTGTGTGTGTGTGTGTGTGTGTGTGTGTGTGTGTGTGTGTGTGTGTGTGTGTGTGTGTGTGTGTGTGTGTGTGTGTGTGCGCTTGTAGCTTCCACGCAATTTCCTTGGCCGTAATTGTTTTTTCCAGTAACAAGGTCAGGTAGATTCACTGTAGCTGCTTTTTTGTTGTTGTTGTGGTCTGCAGTGTCATTAGAGGGGGAGAAAAACACCACTAACAACAATATAACAGCAAAATTCATCCTTTGTGGTGCTGTTAAATTAGTTACCACGAATCTTTCAATATATCCGACAGTCACTGTTTACTGTACTGAACCTCAAAAAAGTTACTGTTTATTTTACTATCACTCCACTATGACGGGATTTTGTGAGGGTTAGTTTTGACAGGGAATCTGACAGGGAAATATGTTTTCCAGCTCATTTAGCACATATTTTACAAAAAGAGATGTTGCTTGCCAGCACCTTTTCAGGGACTGTGAGCGTAATTTGTTATTTGAAGCTTTAAATAAGTCACTATTTTTGCTTTGGCAGCTGTGAAACACTTAAATAATGATTTTACAGTGTAAATGTGTTCCTTCAGAATATAGCTGGTCTTTAAAATTACAGCTATTCAAAAATAAACTCCCAATGTTAGGTCTTGTGGTATAGGAGACTTACTGAATCCAAGACTTCAGACATCTTTGTTTTGTCCAACCAGCAGTCCAAATATATTTCGCAAATATTCAGCATTATATTGCTGTTTAGGGATGTCTCCTGCTTCTTTTACCGTACTGAATCTAGATTAGTATTGTCTCCCTGTGATGGAAATAAGGGCGATCAATCAATTATAACAAAGCCAGATGGGCGGAAAATAATACTATTTTCCGACTCAATTGATCTTTTCATCCGTCTGTCCTCAATCAGGTCTGATCCTTTGTTTACACAGGAAGGTATTCTTCACAGACTACGGTCAAATCCCTAAGGTGGAGCGCTGCGACATGGATGGCCAGAACCGAACCAAGCTTGTGGACAGTAAGATTGTGTTCCCGCACGGCATCACGCTGGATCTCGTCAGCAGGCTGGTGTACTGGGCCGATGCCTACCTGGACTACATTGAGGTGGTGGACTATGAGGGCAAGAACCGGCACACCATCATCCAAGGCCTGCTGGTGAGAACAGCTGCACAGGATGCACCCCACTCCCATTATTATCAATTAGCCGGAAGATAATCTCCCTTAAATTAGCTGTCTTTGTGTATGCTATTCATAATGCTCTAAAAACTCCAGAGTGCTTTATAGTTCCCTATATATCTATAATAAACCTTATGTTTCTCCTGTGTACTCCTGTAATGCGTTCTTGCCCAGTGAGTTATATGCACAGATAAGACCGCGGACATTTGCCTTTTCATTAAAGCCGCTGATTAATAGTGTCTGATGCTGAGGCTGTTGTTGATGTTGCAGAGCTGATGAAGCACAGTGGCTCTTAAACCTGTTACCATGGCTTTTACTGTGATCTGTGGAGAAGTAATAGCTTTCATTTACTCACTGAACCTAAGGGCACACACACAGGTGCACACACACACACACTAGCATGTCTTGCTTTGTGTGTGTGTGTGTGTGTGTGTGAGCACCTGTGATAGGGCAGAAGTACATTCACATCCTCCAGGTAAAGGGTAAACGTGTGTTATCGATGGTGCTGAGTTTGGGCTGTGCGTGTGTGTTTACAAAGGCCTGACATGCTCTCGTAAAGCTGCACGGGAAACTCATTTGTTTAAAAAACAGTTTTTAAAGTGCAGAAAAAATGTCCATGCTTGCTCATAGAAGACCCTTTATATGCATTCGATTTGGAAAAATTCAGTTCTGATGTTGATGTTTTTCTTGGCTGGATCTGTGAGTAAAGGTGACATAGTGCACAGTCATGTTTCCTTACAGTCTGATGCTAATAGGCATCCATTCACTGTATAACCTCAGTGGGCATTGCCCTTCAGCCTATGACAATAACCCTTTTTATCTTTCTGACTGTGTCTGTCTGTGGCCCAGCGGGCTCCACGCAGCCTGAGATAGACCACAATGCCATCTCAGGTTTTATGCTGCTGCTGCTGCTGACGCAGCCTCTTGGGGCACTGAGTCACTGGCCTATGTTTGTCCAGATCTGAAAGCGTTTGCTTTGCTTTTCTTCCTGATTTTGTCAGATAAAAGCTCATTTGTCCACGAGCTCCAGCTATTTTGAGCAGTGGAAGTGTTGCTGGTTCTTCTCAGTCACTGCCGCTGCTGAACACTTCATTTCACATCATTTTATAACACCACTTTGTACCACAGAAAATACTAGTTTCTGAACCAAAGCCAGGTGGCTGTTAGCATTGTGTATCAGGACATCTCAAAAAGAGGGTAAACAGTTTAACCACCACTCAACATCACAGCACATGGTTTACTAAAAGTAACAATTTAAACATCAACTCTACTTTATGCTACATTACCAATTACTCACTCACTAAAACTAACCATGGAGAAAAAATGACTAAAGAGAATCTGCGAAACCTGGAGGATATTTCGGACAGAGCCGTGGTAGAAGCGCGGTAATGGACTCGGAGGTTTTCAGATGTGTCTTACTGAAATAAAATGCCCCGCCACACTGAATCATGGTCAATTATTTTCGTATGCGAAGGCACATCATCATGTATTACTGCTTGCATAAAGACAAGATACTGTATTAAGGTGAGGCAGGGGTGTGCTTCAGGAACATTTGCACATCCAGAGTGAATAAATCAATGAAGAAAAATTTGAAAATAATTGTCACCAGACTTAAACGCAAAACGAATGTGTTTTTGCTTACACAGCCTTCATCAGAGCATTTAAAGCTCTTTACAAGCTCAATAAATATAGCACTGGTACAGTATTTCTGTAGAAGCACATATTTATCTTATTGTCATGAGGCACAGCAAACCAGTGACTGTGTAACTGTTCTTAACTAGACTACATGTGGGATTGTACATTGGAATTAATACCATCTTCCTCTCCTTTACTCTTTCCCTCATCCCTTCTATCATCTCTCCCACTTTCCATTTATTTCTCTTCAAGATTGAGCACCTGTACGGGCTGACTGTGTTTGAAAACTACCTGTATGCCACCAACTCAGACAACGCCAACATGCAGCCTAAAACCAGTGTGATCAGGGTCAACCGCTTCAACAGCACAGACTACCAAGTAGTGACCAGGGTGGACAAGGGAGGAGCGCTGCACGTTTACCACCAGAGACGCCAGCCTCCAGGTAGACTATACACACACACACACACACACATACATACACTTTTATATCATCAGATATCATCTGAACACTGTATTGATGCTTCTAGTTTTGTGACTTTATTTTCCACCTTCTTGGTGTCCAGTACGTAGCCATGCATGTGAGGTGGACCAGTTTGGGAAGGCTGGAGGCTGCTCGGATATCTGTCTGCTGGGGAACGGCCACAAGACCCGAACCTGCCGCTGTCGCTCCGGATTCAGCTTGGGCAGTGATGGCAAGTCCTGCAAAAGTGAGTTGGACTATAAGTGTTATGAAAAAACAATTACGTTTCAGCGGCCGCAAATCAACAAATGATCTAACTAGGAATAACTAGCTCAAGTAATTTGAAAAAAAAAGGAAGTACAATTTAATCTAAATATGTAAATATTGAGTAGGCTGTAACACAACTGAAACTAGTTAGCAATCTTATATTCAGAGAAATGACTCAGCAAGGAAGCAAGGAAGAAAGCGCTGAACCATCAGCTTAGCTAACGGAGCTAAAAGTACTATTTTAAATACAGGGTTGAAACTGATAACGAACTATGAATTCAAAAGCATAGTAGGAATAGTTATCTAAACGCAATGACTAGACAGTTGAAATTGTTAGCGGGGGGTAGCTTAATGGATACATTATTACAATAGACCAAACCGACCTCAACATTGACAGTTCAGATGTATGAAAACATTATTGTAACAATATCTTCTTTTGTATAATTTTAAGTATTAAATACCAGTTTAAAAGTTGGGTGCATTTGTCACATGGCTGGTTGTGTCAATGAGCCCATCAAGCTGTGGAGGTACATCCGACAAAAAAAAGTTTGGTAACCACTGCACTGTAGATTCATTACAACTGTGTGCGTGCAGCCAGCATAACTGTAAGTATTAAGTAAGGAGCCACAGTGATTCAGCTTTATAGACCTAAAGCCAAAGGCAGCCAAGGTTGGACCAGGGATGTGCTTCTCCCCTGGGCAACAGACCGGGGAAGGGCTGAACAAAGTAGCTGAGCAACACATAACTTAGTCTGACTCTCCAGCTCTCTGCTGACCTCCCCATAAAGCTTTGAGCCTGATTCAGCTTGTTGAGAGAAGTGTTTTGATATTCTATTAACCAATAATAGCATTGTATTGATCTGCCTCCTAACATTAGACTGTAGTAAAGACGACCCCCTCCTCCTCCTCCTCCTCTCAGTTAAGATAACTTAATTTTCACTTTGGGCTTTTGCCGATCTTACACCTTATTTACGTGTTTAAATCAATACACATTATTTGGGGAAACAAACAGTCATGAGTCAGCGTCTGTTTAAAAAAAATATTTTTCAACAGAAATTGTAAAAGAACATGATATAAGTGAATTGTGTAGATATAAATTCAGCACTAAGCTACAGACTTGTGTTTTCTTGCTGCAGAACCCGAGCATGAGCTCTTCCTGGTCTATGGTAAAGGTCGCCCAGGAGTCATCAGGGGCATGGACATGAACGTCAAAGTACCAGATGAATACATGATCCCCATAGAGAATCTGATGAACCCGAGAGCTCTGGACTTTCACTCTGAGAGCGAGTTCATTTACTTTGCCGACGCCACCAGCTACATCATCGGGCGACAGAAGATTGATGGAACAGAGAGAGATACCATTGTGAAGGAAGGTAGGGTAATGACAACTAATTTGACAAAGGATTGTGAAAATTAAATTCCATTCCTATGTGATTTCTTTCCCAGGTTACACATGCACACTCACATTCAAGTTATAAGGATTCTGCCCAGGTTTGGGCTGTAAGACGTTGGGCAAACATTTTCTCTTGAACAAAAATGCATGCATGAGATTATATACAGGTTTAAATATAGAGGTGATAAACAACAAGGTTATGCCATTGAGTACGAATGGACTACTTTGAAGTGTTTCCACAAATTTAAGTTGGCAAACATTTAAAGGTCTCCATGATAACAATACTTTTTTCAATGAGCTGTATGAATCAGCAGGCAGCAATCCTGTATCAAATCAAGGCTGACATAAAAAAGATATAAAAAAACGTAAATCCCGGTTTACACTTCTTGAAAGAATATGCAGTCAGTAGTGGTTTTATTGCAGCAGCAATAGGCACCAACAGTCTGTGCTTGTCTCAGGAATCCACACAGTGGAGGGCATAGCTGTGGACTGGATGGCTGACAACTTGTACTGGACAGATGACGGGCCTAAGAAAACCATCAGTGTGGCTCGGCTGGAAAAGGCTTCACAGACACGCAAAACCCTCATCGAGGGAAAAATGACTCACCCTCGAGCCATTGTAGTGGATCCTCTGCACGGGTAAGACAAAGAGATGGGGTGTGGGGGGGGGGGGGGGGGGGATGGAATTGGATGTTTTTGTTCCAAAGAAAAACAATACAGATCGTTGAACAAGGTGAAGAGTTGAGAGGTGATGGCAGCAGTTATAATTTGACTTTGAGGTGGCAGTATGTATGATGCATGCATGTCTGTCTGTGCTTATCTGTGGTCAGGCAACATACGGTGAAGGATAATGATTGGTGGTCATTTCAGATGACTCAAGTGCTTGGTCACTCACGTCTCAGCAAAGTCTCCCCGCTCTCTTTCTGTCACAGCTTCCCTTATCTCTTGTGTATGAGCTGTTTATTGATTTGACAATACACCACTTGCATCACTTTTTTTCCCCTCTTGTCTGTGTCTCTTCACAATTTCCAGCAGAACCACCCTGAAATGTAACGTCCCTTCTGATTTCACTTATCACGCGCTATTTATTAAAACAGATGGTGCATTACATGGTAGATTTCCTCCCCAAGCTTATTAACAGACACCCATATCTGTCTCGTACTGTTTCAAATAGTGCTTAATCTTGCCGTGTATGAATGTGTCCTATTGATAATGACCTCCTGGGCTGTGAGAAGCGCACGCTCATAAACACGCACACACTTTTGGGATTGCAAGCGGCAGGGTGATGTGTGTCCACACACTCCCCAGGGGAAAGCCACTCGCCTCCACTAATGCCTGTAATCAATCAGGCTCAGCGAGTAGAGGGAGGAGAGGGATACATTCACAGAAAGAAAAGGAAGAGAAGCAGACAGATGGAAAACAAACTATGAAATGTTGAAGCTAATGTCAGTCATATTCCTGCGGGGGGGGGGGGGGGTATAGTCTTGCACAGTGTTGTAGACAGTCAGTACTCACAGGATGAGCCTGGAGCAGTCTTACTATCACATTTCATTCAGTGCTTGTACCCATGACAGTTCTCTTGTTGCCTCCTCAGGTGGATGTACTGGACAGACTGGGAGGAGGACCCTAAGGAGAGCAAGCGAGGGAAAATTGAGCGGGCTTGGATGGACGGCTCCAACAGAAACGTGTTCCTGACCAGCAAAACTGTGCTGTGGCCCAACGGCCTCAGCCTGGACATCCCTCAGGGCCTCCTCTACTGGGTGGACGCCTATTACGACCGGATTGAGATGGTTTACCTCAACAGCACCGAGCGCAAGGTCAGCACTCGCTCACCATCATCGGGATTATTTTACTGCAGCGTGGTTCACAGGAATCAAGGTGGAGGATTATTCTGACATAACGAGCTGTGAGCGAGCTGCAGTACAAAGGAATGAGTTTTGCAGCAATGGAGGACTGTGGGTGGTCCATCACAATGCAGTTCATAGTCTGTGGGCTTGAGCCCTTATAATACTGGTCACTCCTTGTGGCCGTATTGATGCTATTTTGTTTTCACTGGCCTGTGTGTTGGCTTGGTGGTGTTTTTTTATAAAGCATTAAAGATTTCTAATGTTATGGTTGACATAAAATTAATGAAATTTAAATATTTATTTGCATACTCTGAATACCACAGAAAAGGTTATTTTAGGGCCACATACTGTAGATTTATGTTCTGCTTTATACTACCACCATTGCTTTGATGCTTATTATTTTTTAGATTTGCAGCATAATTAACTCAAATGTTAATCGGTAGAAAACAAAGAAGTTCCGTCAAATGAATACAAACATGTTTTGGTGCAGTTGTTCTGGATAGACAGTGCTGTAAGTCTGCTTTTTCAAAAGCATACTTTACCATCATGTTGCTTTTCTTACATCATCAGACGGTGTATGAAGGTCAGGAACTGAACCACGCCTTTGGTCTGTGCCACTATAAACACTTCTTGTTCTGGAACGAGTATCGTAGTGGAAGCATTTACAAGTTGGACACCACCACTGGCACCGCCACTCTGCTGCGCAACGAGAGACCGCCCATCTTTGAAATCCGCATGTACGATGCTCAGCAGCAGCAAGGTGACTGGAAATGCATTACAAATAGATAATTCATCCATCAATCCATGTTAATCAAGAAACTATCACTGTCCAATGTGAATATTATTGAGGCATAATTTGTGCTAATTTGTGTTTGCATTAACTTTATGTATCTGCATATTCATGTTTGTTTATTCGCAGGCTCTAATGCGTGTCGTGTGTACAATGGCGGCTGCAGCAGTCTGTGTCTGGCTATACCAGACGGCAGGCAGTGTGCCTGTGCAGAAGACCAAATACTAGACCCAGCTGACAACACCAGCTGCAAAGGTAAATTCAAACATGAATGCTTTGTATGTTCTACTGAGTATGTTGGACAAGATGAGTCAAGCTGTGTGACTCTGACTGTCTGTTTTGTTGGAACTGCTTGACAAAAATATTTGAAGAAATGTAGAAATATAAGCACCTGCATAATGTAACGCAGCCCAATACAAACTATTTTTGAAGCCTAGAATAATCGAGGTGTTCCTAATATTTTGCCCACCCTCAAGTTGCTAAAAAAAATCAATAAAATCCAATCCAATCCAATATAACACCACCAAAGCCCTAGCTATGACCCAGTCTCATTGAAAATCAAACATTAAAAGGCAGGAATCAAACAAAAAATCTGCACACTGTATTACAGATGTTTGCAAATGCTGAAACGCAATCTCTAAACTAGGGCCCTCTTCACACACAAAAACAAAACCAGATATCTTTCATCTTCAAACACTTCATTCAGAACTATTTAGTCTTCTAAAAATGGTATTTTTGCATCACAACTTAACACACAAGCACACAATGAATAGCCCTTTTATTAGATGCCAACTGCACACTGATGTGCTAAGTATAAGACACTAATATCTAAAATCTCATTTATTTGTAAAAAGTGTGTTTTAGAATTCCTGTGTGTCAATGTGCTTTATGGTTTGTCATACCATACTATGGGCTACATGCGGTAGTGGTTTCAATAATTGTGCCACAAGTACCAGGTTTTTGAGTCGTGGCATTCGCATTCATTCTTGCCTTAGTTGTTTTTGTTCCAGCACAAAGTTTACTGGATGTGTGTACCCTACACCCTGTTTATCTTGTTATTTTGTCCACCCCATATACGGCATGTCTTTTTTTCGTTAAGCAATTACTAGTCAGCTCAGCTTCAGTCTACAGTAGGTGAGGTGGATTTTCACTTATGGATTTATACTTTTTTGTTTTCCATGAACCCTCCATTTTTGGTCATTCAAAACTGTATTTTTCTTCATGCAGTCGTATTTCACATTCCTGCTATTCCTCCTTCCCTCTACTTCTCCTTCCACAGCCAACCCGTCTTATGTACCCCCTCCTCAATGCCAGCCTGGGGAGTTTGCTTGTAAAAACAACCGCTGCATCCAGGAGCGCTGGAAGTGTGACGGAGACAACGACTGTCTGGACAACAGCGACGAAGCTCCTGATCTGTGCCGTGAGTTACTGCACACACACACGCACACACACACACACACACGCACACACACACACACACACACACACACACACCTAATCTAACATGGTTTCTAAACAGCTACCCCGCCTGTTGGTACTGAGTCAGATGACCTCAGGCAGTCTGAATTTGACAATCTGGTGATGCCAGAATGAAATGAGAGAGCAGAATCTAGTGAGTGTCTGTTTATATGTAGCAATATCCGTGGATCTGGAAAAGCTCTCTCTCTCTGCTTGTCCGTCTGTCTGTCTGTGTTTGGAGACCAACGGTTGTTCCCGTCCCAGACAAATCAAACACCCGTCCAAAACAGCGAGAATGTTTACTCTCTTTTTCACTCATTTGCAACTGTCATCTCTCCAGTCTACACATTTTCTCTGTTTCCTTCTTCGTGCCCTTTAACGCGTCCTTTCTTCTCTCCAGACCAGCACACCTGCCCTACAGACCGATTTAAGTGCAAGAACAACCGCTGCATCCCTCTGCGTTGGCTGTGTGACGGGGACAATGACTGCGGGAACGATGAGGACGAATCCAACACCACTTGCTCAGGTACACAAACAAGCTTATTCACCCTGCCAATATCTGACGGGTCTTTTTCAGTCGTTCACGTGTGACATGAGCTCCGCTGTGTTGTCTTTTAGCTCGTACCTGTCCGCCTAATCAATACTCGTGTGCCAGTGGGCGCTGCATCCCTATTTCCTGGACATGTGACCTGGATGATGACTGCGGTGATCGGTCAGATGAACCTGCATCATGTGGTTGGTCAACTTCAGTGGTTTGGTCTATAGCTGATGGGTGATTTATAGCTGTTATTAGAGGTTGTTTTAACGTTGAATTTCTAAATTGTAGTTTTGTCCACAGCCTACCCCACGTGTTTCCCCCTCACCCAGTTTACCTGCAACAACGGACGCTGCATCAACATAAACTGGCGCTGTGATAATGGTTAGTGTCTGTCCTGTATCTCTTCTCCTCTTCTCCTGTATGCCCGTTTACAGTGGCGACCACTTGCTTTCCTTTGTCACAGGTTTGCTGTGCATGTTTTACCACCACCCCCATATTAGCGCACACTCTTCTTTTTGTCACCTTGTACGTTTGTGTGTTTTTAGCTTTACTGTTTCTGCTGTCTGTTGTTGGTTTTGTTGTACTGTGTTGTGCTGTTCGCCCACTCTGCTGTCTTCCGTTGGTTCTGTCTTTCAGAAAAGGATTGTGGGGACGGCTCTGATGAGTTGAATTGTCCAAACCTGACCGGTTAGTGCATAGATCAACATGCACCACAACAGCCATGACGCTAGCCTAGTTCTAGGACTCAGTTCAGGAACAGTTAGGGCTGCTTTTCGGCATTGAACATGGCCACACGTGCCAATACTGCTTTCCTTCGTTTACTGTAGTCTTCTGCACATAGGTTCGAAGCTAAATTAGATTTGATATATTGTAATGCATTATTCAGTCAAGCGAAAAGTGTAGTCAAATAATTTATTTGAATGCAATTAAATTTGGTAAAGGTTTAATAGAATGTCAGGCTGAATGGAAAAAAAGTAGTTAAACCACAGAGTATGTTTCCCTGATTACTATGAAATTAAATGCTGTGAAATGTGGTTTTACATCAGGTTGCCCTTTTACATTAGTACGGGCATAAAAGTGCTTAAGTTATGATGCTCTGCTGCCAGGCTCAATGTATCAGTGCTCGGTACATTCCCTCATGGTGCATGGTCTGATCTATGCAGTTTCTGTCATTATTTACTTTCATCTCTCATACTCTTATTTCATTTGTATTTCATTGTTTTCTCTGTCACTGTGTTAATTGTGAAAGAAAAGCAATTACTTTCTGCATATTTATATTTACATTTGTTCCCCTTGAGGCAGTGGGTGCCTCATAATGTGAGAGAGTGGGTGTTGTTTGATTGTGTTTGTTTTTCAGATAACGACTGCGGGGACAACAGCGACGAGGCAGGCTGTAGTCACTCCTGCTCCAGCGCTCAGTTCAAGTGTAACAGCGGCCGCTGCATCCCAGATTACTGGACCTGTGATGGAGATAACGACTGTGGGGACTACAGCGACGAGACGCACGCAAACTGCACCAATCAGGGTCAGTGTTCCAACATTGCCGATCAGGTGGAACAGTGGGGAAACAGTAGTAACATCTAGGAAATAAGGATTTATAGTAAAACAAATTTTAATCAAACCACCATGCTTGCAACAATGCTTTTCCATTTGCCAAGAAACTTCATATCAAAAATACAGTGCTAAATCTTGGTCGTTTTCAAACCTTTTTTATATCAATATGTCAAGAGATGTCAAGAGCAAAATTATGCCTAAATAATAATAATAACTTTTCACTAGTTTTTAATCCACAGCTGCTGTCAAAGAGTGCTGGTTTTGCCTCGGTGTTGACTTTCTGTCCTTGTTCATACAGCACACCTGCAGGACGATTCTATACCCTGTAACTAAGACAACTGAAATAACTTAAACGTGTTCAGTATAAAATCTATAAACACAGTACCCCAGTGTGGTTTATTTGTGCATAAAACCACATCTCAGTAATTATTTGTGGCAAGATTACGTGATCATAAATATGAGTTGCTGCAGCTGATGGGACTGACCGCAGTTGATACCAGCCACTAATGATGCATGTTAATGGCTTTCTCCTGATCCCAACTTGTTTACACGTGTGCCTTGGGTTCGCTATGCACACCTGGACATGGAAATGCCTGAAGAACCTGCACATGATGCAACGAGTACTCTGCGTCCCAGTCACCAAGAAACACCTTTATTAACAAGTCAATATTAAAAGCTGAAGCAGACGTTAAAAGCCACCATTCACAAACAAATAGCCGCTGGTCCTTTTTTAAACAGTATTCAAGGAACACTGCTGAGATGGGTGGTCGTTATTATCATGGATGGATGGTTGCATCTCCACACTGTTTTGTCATTTATTCCCTGGACTGCACTAGGCACTAAAATCATAGCTAGTATTTACAGTGTAGTCAGTAGATGTAACAGGTCCCTGGTCCCCATTAGTCACACTGGCACATAATTAATCTCCCTAGTCGTTTAGTGAGTGATATAATAACTGTGAAGATATACAGTACCTACTTATAATTATCTATTCAGTATTATGCTTGTGCTGTTAAGAGCAACGTTGAAACAATAACACAAATGATTCATTGGCAGCTGGTGTTTATGACTAAAGCAATGACCCTCTGAACGCATCCTTGAATCTGGTCAGTATTTCCCATTGCTAAGACTTGTTGCCATCCAGAGTTCCAACAAACAGCTCATTAGCTTTTGTATTCACAGTCTTTTGATGCTGCACATTGTCTCTGCTCAAGACTGTGTGTCCTGATGTAATTAATCCAGGCAAGGATTGAAGACAATGCCACTTTAGAGTCTTAATGACATCTCTCTCTCCGCAGCCACGCGTCCCCCTGGAGGTTGTCATACAGATGAGTTCCAGTGTCGTATGGACGGCCTGTGCATCCCCCTGCGTTGGCGCTGCGACGGAGACACTGACTGCATGGACCTGAGCGACGAGAAGAACTGTGAGGGCGTCACACACATGTGCGACCCAGCTGTCAAGTTTGGCTGCAGGGACTCTGGTGAGGGGACCATACTTCAAATGAATGAGAAGTACGTGAAGTTAGTTTAAGTAGTTATTTTTAAGGTAACCCCGCCTTTTGTCCCCAGCACGCTGTATCAGCAAAGCCTGGGTGTGCGACGGAGACAGCGACTGTGAGGACAACTCCGACGAGGACAACTGTGAGGCGCTGGTGTGTAAGCTCTCTCACCATGTGTGTGCCAACGACTCCACCATCTGCCTGCCTGCAGAGAAACTTTGTGATGGCACGGATGACTGCCCAGATGGCTCCGATGAGAAACTCTGCGGTAAGAAACAACAGTGCCCAGGCTGCGTTTCAGTACAGGGAACGCCATAACAGCGAGTAAAAGTCTGCATCTTAAAATAAGAGTTCTGTGTAGCTATCCCTTGTGTCAGTCCTGATCTGATTTTCTCTGTTTTACAGACCTGTGTTCACTGGACAATGGCGACTGCAGCCATAACTGCACAGTGGCCCCTGGCGAGGGGATAATCTGTTCGTGCCCACTGGGTATGGAGTTGGGGCTCGACAACAAGACCTGTCAAATCCAGAGCTTCTGTGCCAAACACCTTAAGTGCAGTCAACGCTGCGAACAGGACAAGTTCAGTGTGAAATGTTCTTGTTACGAGGGCTGGGAGCTGGAGCCTGACATGGAGAACTGCAAGAGCACGGGTAAGGGGCCGAGGGAACAGAACAAGAGGGGGAGATGGTGGGCGGGAAGGATCGGGGGAAGGCGAGAGACATCAGTGAAGAATTTAAACATTTGATTGATTGTAGCTGTACTGTTAGGGAGGATGCTAGAGAAGTGACTGGGTTCTGGGCTTGGTCAGGGTTCAAGGCTGCAGAATCCAGAAATGTGGTGTGAGTTTGGGATCAACCGAAGGAGAAGCCGCCCAAGCAGGAAACTGTGGTTAGAGAAGACTCGGTATGCCAAAATGTGATACTCCTTTGGACAATAGACGAAGCACTGGAGACAGAAAAGAGGAAGAGCTTAAATACTGTTCACGTGTGTAAATGACTAAGAAAACGTAAAAAAAAGACTTGGGCATTGGTTCCTAGCTGTCATTGTTATTATTTTATGAAAAGACAGAATCTGAACTATTAAAGAACAAAGTGAAGAACAGATAAGCGTTTTGTTTAAGTCAGAGAGGGGACAAGATGTAAAAAAAAAAATGGAAACTGCTCGGTCACAGGAAATCAGCTTGGAATTTTATTATCCACATATAGAATATAGTTCTCTCCCTGCAGCAACTTGCCAATGAGGCAACATGAATTTATGATTGTGCTCTTCACTGCCAGGTCTTAGAGGCTAGCCGCCAGCACCCTGTCATTCATCTGGCTGCCTGTTAGGTACAGATAACTCCTGTCTTATTTACTCAGTGTTTTAATTACCCAGGATTAGAGCCACTTTCAACACAGCCCCTCTGTCATTGGACAAGTCATTCACTGCAGTGTAACATAGCTGCGATGTTTTCCACGCTGTAAAGCAGAGCTGCTCTGCAGTATTTTGAGTAACAAGGATTTTAACCCTTTACCATCTGCTTTGTTCTTCACTGATATATCTTGTTCATCTCCGCAGATCCTTTCAAGCCCTTTATCATTTTCTCAAACCGCCACGAGATCCGCCGCATTGATCTGAATAAAGGAGAGTTCAGTGTGTTGGTCCCGGGCCTGAGGAACACCATTGCCCTGGACTTCCATCTCAGCGAGAGCGCCCTTTATTGGACCGATGTGGTGGAGGACAAGATCTATCGTGGCAAGCTGTCCGAGAACGGCGGTGAGCATTTTTGACACGTTCAATTTGCTTAAAATACTTTTTTGTACCATCTAGGATTAAATATATGCTACTTACAGATATTTTAGGTTTTGATGTAAAAGGAAGGTCCACCATATAGATTTCTTCCAGAGCTTTCAGCCACATCAAGTGGTCTTCCTCAGATAGAGATTACATCGGTGCACATTGGTTGTGGTTATTAACATTTAATTAAATTAATTTAATTAACAACACCATCAGATAAAGTGAAGATAGATATTTGGAATATTGAATGTCAGAAGCAAGTTACTGGACTCCTATGAGTCATAACATTTGAATCTCTAAATATGGTGTTGCACACTGGGAACATATATTCTAGTTCTGTTGAGGTCAACCATTTGTACTTATCAATTTCAGTGATAACTACTTTGTTGTGATTTAACTGTTTGTGACGAGGCCTAGCAGGCAAGAATATCTGGTAAACTATTCAGGTTTTTTGCATGTTGCTGTCGGTAAGCTGCACTGTCGGTGCTGTTCCAGTGGCTTCTTGTGAGCAGAAAATCCGATGTGGTTTCATAAAGGCCAGACCGGTCGATCATGACCAGTGTGCATAACAAACAACGGCCTATCACCACCACAGCAGTAATAAATGAGCAAATCACGTGTACAAGTCTGCACTTTAGTCGTGTTGCATTTATGTATTTTTCTGTGCATGTAGTTGTTATGTGCCACGTTTCCTTTGCTAAGCTAATGGGCTACATACAGTAGAGTGTGTTGTTTTCATTGCTTCAGACAGGATAATGACTCATCTCAAATAATTAGCCCTGTCCCTTTGATTAGGGACTCAGTGGAAAAATGAAAGGATAGAGAGAGGCTGGAAAATGTGTCTCTTTAGCCCAGCAAGACACCACATATTTAGTTTTCTCTCTCTCTGAAATTGTGGTATCACAACCCCTGCTGAGCCACGACTGTATTTATTTATGTTTTCATTTATCGTACTGACATGTGATTTCTCCCAAACATAGCTTAACAATTTGATTACAGGAATCACAGATTGTGATGCAATGTTAGCTTTGAATCCTAATAGCTTGATTACATTTGCATACGTTTGTAAATACTTGAAGCAAAGCAGATCACTGCTTCGGGTTACAGTGTAATCTGAAATGTTGCCGTCAGCAAATCCCAGCCCTCGGAAGCTTTCATCCATACATATTGAAATACTGTGTGAATTCATTAAGAAAATTAAGCGCCCCGAAGGAATCTTTATTTTACTGAGTAGCAAGTTGAAATATGACTAGATCAGAGTTCTCCAGCAGGTTTAAACAAAGATGGATGATGCCTGGTAATTCTTTCTTTTCCACTATGTTAGATAGAGTTCACAAACAATCAAAGTGTACTGACATTTAGTTGAACTTGTCAAGGATTAAAAACTCAATACGGTTTGAATTTCCATTGTAGTCCTCGTAAAAAAGGGATAAGATGACATATCTTCAAGTCAAGTAAGAAAGTTTAAAAGACACACGAAACAAAACATGTTTACCATTTATCCTTTTCGTCTGTCCTCGTAGCTTTAACCAGCTTCGATGTGGTAATCCAGTATGGGCTGGCTACTCCCGAGGGCTTGGCAGTGGACTGGATAGCAGGAAACATTTACTGGGTGGAAAGCAACCTGGATCAGATAGAGGTGGCCAAGTTGGACGGCACCATGAGGACCACGCTGCTGGCTGGGGAGGTGGAGCACCCTCGAGCTATCGCCCTGGATCCCCGGGATGGGTATGCTTACTGTACCTCCTGCCAACATCAAACAAAACACATTTACAATTAATGATGATGGCATTTAAAGGCGTATTTAAAGGGTAAACATGTTTGTGATTGTGGAGCTGGCTTCACACACTGATCCTGAACCTATTGCAGCATAATCTTTTGATAACTGCATGTTGTGGAATGACGTTGCAGGATCCTCTTCTGGACAGACTGGGATGCCAGCTTGCCCAGGATTGAAGCTGCATCCATGAGTGGGCAAGGCAGGAAGACCATCCATAAGGAAACCGGCAACGGAGGCTGGCCAAATGGACTCACTGTGGATTATCTAGAGCGACGCATCTTCTGGATCGATGCCAGGTCATAAAAAGGGCACAGACATGAACACACTCACACAAACGCCTTCATTTGATGCACATTCGGTGTCCTTCAGATACACCCAGAAACTAACTGAAAAGTTGTGCCGTATGCAGGTCTGATGCCATTTATTCAGCCAAGTACGACGGCTCTGGGCTGATCGAGGTTCTGAGGGGACATGAGTATCTGTCACATCCCTTTGCCGTCACTATGTATGGCGGAGAGGTTTACTGGACGGACTGGAGGACCAACACGCTGGCAAAGGCAAACAAGTGGACGGGAGGCAACGTCACTGTGGTCCAGAGAACCAACACACAACCTTTTGACCTCCAGGTCTACCATCCATCCAGACAGCCGCAGGGTGAGAAACACAGTGTTACACGTGAACATACACATACTGGCGTATATTAAAAGTGTTTGGAAATTAGGGCTACAGAAGCAACTGGTTATTCCTTTAACACTAGTATATTCATTATGAGAGCGACAACTCAATAGTATACATGCTGATTTATGAGATGGTTCAAGTGTACATTCTAAATAATTTTTTCCATACTCGCTTCTCCCTAGCTCCTAACCCATGTGCGGCTAAAGATGGCAAGGAGCCCTGCTCTCATCTATGTCTCATCAACTACAATCAGACGTTCTCGTGTGCCTGCCCTCACCTCATGAAGCTGGGCCCTGACAAACGCAGTTGTTATGGTAAGCGTGAGCACACGTGCATAAATGCAGTTACTGTAGTAAACACACTCTTTGATTCCCCTTTGAGCTAGCGGACAATTTTCCCCTCTGCTTGTCTTGGCAAGTTGAATGCCACAGTGTAGTCCCAGTCCTTACAGAATTGTTTATTTCCGTGTGTGTGTGTGTGTGTGTGTGTGTGAGAGAGAGAGAGAAAGAGAGAGAGAGAGAGAGGATTATTAAACAATCTAGACTTTTTTTCACTTTGAGTTGCTATTGCTTTGACAGCTTTGGAGCGCATTGAAGTGTCTGTCTGTGAAAAGTGACAGCGGGCCTGTTTATTCAGTGTGTGAGTTTAGTATTCAGGGAATCACTTTCTATTATCTTCAGGGGTAATGGAATGGAGAGCCCCTTTCTGTCTGATGGCAGGCATCAGCCACAACCTTCCAAATCCACCACCTAGTCTGGCCTGGCCGATACAGCCCTGACACTGTCATTACTCTCCCCCTCTCTCTGTCTGCTTCCCTCTCGTCCTGTCTATCATTTAAGCTGCACACAGTTGAACGATGATAGGACTGTTGAGACCAACGCAATTGTAACGTCTCTGCGCTGATTGAATTTACTCTCGCTGTCACGGCTGTGCTATTGCGTTAGCCAGCCAGACACAATCATTAGAGTCAAAGATGCAATTGGATTAACTGTTTGTTCGAGTGGCAGGAATAATGCGCCGATGCACCCATCCATGCTGCAACCACCGATCCCAACAACCCTAGCATTTGCGTCCACTCATGCATTTGACTTTTGTCTTGAAGCTGCATTTAACTCCTGATTACCCCCATTGAATGCCGAAGGTTTTGGGAGTTACTGAAGGATGCTTGTCAACATGTTCCCCACCCTACAGAGTCTCGTCAGTTCCTGCTGTATGCTCGCCAGATTGAGATCAGAGGGGTGGACATCGACAACCCTTATTACAACTACATCATCTCCTTCACCGTGCCTGATATCGACAACGTGACTGTGGTGGACTATGATGCTCTGGAGCACCGTATCTACTGGTCAGACGTCCGCACCCAGACCATCAAGAGAGCTTTCATCAATGGCACTGGAGTTGAGACTGTGGTCTCTGCTGGTACGGAGGAGGCAACACAACAAAATACACACCTGACTAGAGGCTCATTGTTTTCAGTATTGACAGCTTTTTTTCAAACAGGCAGATTGGTTTGTATATCATTCACTTGGATATTATGTTCATGTGTTTTAAAGCAGTGTCCTGCTCCAAGAAGACAACTCTTTACAGTTTGCAAATTGAAATTTACCGTTTGTTAAACCCCGCCTCCAAACATGAATTATCCAATCATAGCTTAGTAACTGACACTAGGCACTTGCCAAAGCAGTGCACGTTGCACACAAAGACTTTGGAAGGTAGTGTCTTCTGATTAATGGCTCTGTGTGTATGTCGTATATCTTTCTTCAGATCTGCCCAATGCTCACGGCCTGGCAGTGGACTGGGTGTCCAGGAACCTGTTCTGGACCAGTTATGATGCCAATAAGAAACAGATTAATGTTGCCAGACTGGACGGCTCCTTCAAAAATGCTGTCATCCAGGGCCTAGACAAACCACACTGTCTGGTGCTGCATCCAATACTAGGGTTGGTTGTCCACACACACACACACATACTAAATCTGTCACTTATTCCAAATTAAGCTTTCAGAAATTGTTCTCAGACACCCTCCTGATTTCACCTTTAACCTACTACACATACACACAGAAGTGCGCGCACACAATTATACACACTCAGGCGGTGTCTGGCTGTCAGGCTCCCTTCTGTTTGCAGTCAGCGATGACAGGCAGAGTCGTTTGGTATAGATGGTCGCTGACCTCTGACTGTTACTTCGCTCAGGATGTGGTTCCAATTTTTCTCCCCTCGCGTCATCGTTCTCCTCCGTCGCTCTCTTTCTACATCTTGCTCCATTTCTATTTTTGAAAGATGGCTGCATGCGCTCAGATATACAGTACTATCTGTAAATGATTTACTGGGAGTGTCTCTGTGGCTATCTGTCGCTATTTCTGACCCAGTGTTTATCATACATCCTGTCCCCTCCTGCCTTGTTTAGCAAATGTCCATTTTCCCTCCCTTCTTCTCATTGAAACCTCATCCCCCCTAACTCCCCAAACAGAACCTGGCCTCTGTCCCTCCTCTGTCTCAAGAGCAGAAACAGACTATCTGTATTTATATATTTAGTTCTGTCCTGCATGAATATGTGTGCTTTTGAGTGTTTGAGGTGGATGAAGAAAGGATATTTTCTTAAGAAATGTCCCTGCCTCCTTGTGTTTTTTTGTGTACTCCTTCCTGCTTTCAAAGACTTAGCCGACTTAAGCGGAGGAATGTTTCCGATTTGAGCATTGTTGGCATGGGGGGAAAATGAGAAGCAGATGCTGGATCCATATGCTGGGGCTGTCTCCTCTTTCTGGCACATAAACACACTGCCCAGAATACGTCCAGGAGTGGGTGGGGGCAAAGAGGGACAAACTCAAACTTGTGTGTATGTGTGCAAAAGAATGAGGGCGTTTAAATGCTGCAGAAACTTTATTTAAAGGCATGTTCACAAACAAATGAAGGGTGTGGTGGATGTGGTGGGATTTAACAGGAAGTGGGTGATGGGAGAAGATGGATACCCTTTAAACATAGATTACACACAGTCTAAACACAGTGACACACAATCACATTGTCCTGTATACTCCGCATTCATGTGTGAGGACTTTGACCAGTTTGAGAAGCAACGAAGTTGAAGGCAATGACGAGCCTGAGGTCATTTTTCAGCTGCTGATTTGAAGTGGTTCCCCATGGCTCTATATCGGCTTCATCCAACTTCTTCAGCCTCTGTTGAACTTGAGAGACATCTTTTTTTTTTTTTTTTTTACATTCCTGTTACAGTCACATATGGTATGATTTGCAGACCATATGCTCAATAGATTCTACAGGATTTTTTTGTTGCTATTCCTAACACTATTATAATAATATTATATACTGCTATATATTATACTTACCCATTTATAAGACCATGCAGTCTTTTTTAGATCAATATCACTTTTTCAAGAGAGAAAACCTTTCCTAAGATTCGACACAGAACCACAAAACCAGCATACGAACAATGACCACAGGCAAACGAAAGGCAGCCACCCAGCAATCAACATATTAACCTTTTTGTCAATAAGTGCCACACAATGAGCAATGACTTTTATATGGTGAGACTTGGGAGTCATATTAGGTGGCCTATTGACTATGTTTAGCCTATAAGGTAAGATTTAAAGTATGATTTAAGAATATTTAGAAGTTCTCTCTCTGTCTGACCCTTTCAGGAAACTCTACTGGACAGATGGGGACAATATCAGCATAGCTAACACAGACGGCAACAACCGAAGTGTTCTCTTCACTGGCCAGAAAGGCCCTGTCGGTGAGTGACATACTGTACCTCTTTGTCTGACTGCATGAGAGACAGCACACCCTAGTGAAAGGGCATGTCATTACATATCAGCTCTCTGTTGGTTTTCCAGGTCTCTCCATTGACTTTGACACTGAGCAGTTGTACTGGATCAGCTCAGGAAACAGCACCATCAACCGCTGTAAACTGGACGGCTCTGGACTGGAAGTGCTTGACGGAGTAAAGGGCAAGCTGACCAAGGCTACTGCTCTGGCCATCATGGGTACGTTTCCAGAAAATGTTCATTTTAGCCAGCAATATATGCAGAGAGAGCTCAGCCCTGACATATGATAACGTTCTTGTTTAATGTATGTGTGCCTTTAAATGTTGCTCTTAGTTAAGGTTGAGGGTTCTCCGGGTGTTAGGTTCTTCTGGAGAGTGCTAAGCATCCTGTCCTCTGTTGTATCCTGTAGGAGACAAGTTGTGGTGGGCGGACCAAGGAACAGACCAGATAGGAACCTGTGACAAGAAGGATGGTGGCAACTGGAAAATCCTGAGGAACAGCACGTCCCCCATGATGCACATGAAAATCTACAATGAAACTGTGCAGAAAGGTGCAGAGCTGGTTAAATTACTGTTAAATTACTAAGCAAATACATTTAAAAAAAACGAAGGGAGGAAAATATGTCCTTGTCTCATTGAAGGTCTGTTTTGCTTGCTGCATGTGGCCTGTTTATCTATGCCAAAGCACATCTGTTTATGTCTCTGTAACTCCTCTTTGATATGTTTTCTGTATTTGTTTTCGTGCTTTTGTGTTCCCAGGCGCCAATCTCTGCAGTAATAACAATGGAGACTGTTCCCAGCTGTGTCTCCCCACCTCCCCAACCACCAGAGCCTGCATGTGCACTGCAGGATACAGCCTGCGCACAGGGCAACAGTCTTGTGAGGGTAGGACACATTCATACACGTTTTCTTGATTTAGCCAAATTTGGATCTAAGAATTGATGAAAATGATAAATGTGTGATGTAACTCAAAACATGGAGTTTTATTTGTTTTTTTTCTGTAGGTGTTGGCTCTTTCCTGCTGTACTCTGTGCATGAAGGCATACGTGGTATTCCTTTGGACCCATCAGACAAGTCTGATGCCCTGGTACCAGTGTCGGGCACATCCCTGGCTGTGGGCATAGATTTCCATGCTGGTAAGACTTTTTTACAACAATAAAAATGACTCTGAAATACCAGATTAATTTACCAATGCATTTAGTATGTGTTACTGTATTAGAGTAAAGGAAAGTTCTGATCAGTCCAACTCCTTCACTTGTTTTCACAGACAATGACACGATCTACTGGGTGGACATGGGCCTGAGCACCATTAGCAGGGCCAAGAGAGACCAGACCTGGAGAGAGGACGTGGTCACTAACGGCATCGGCAGGGTGGAGGGCATCGCTGTGGACTGGATAGCAGGTGAGAGACTCCACAGACATGTAAAAAACAGTGTACATGACCAAGATTGTGGAATTCAAACAGCATCAATCATAGATACTGATAAAAACTAAGTTTCACTTTTGCTGTCAGTATATCTATCATCCTTTGTTTTTCTGTTACCACGCAGTAGTAACGGAGATGAATATAAAGCAAGGAGTAAAACCTATTGTACTAGAAAACAGGAAAGAGATACACAAAGAACAGACACAGAAGGGAAAAATAATTTAATTCTGAGGTCATTGAAAGTCACTTTTAGTATCCAGAAGGAGGTTTTACAGGGCCGGAGCATTAATGTTTCTCCTTCATCCTCTACAGGAAACATCTACTGGACGGACCAAGGCTTTGATGTGATCGAGGTGGCCAGACTGAACGGCTCTTTCCGCTATGTGGTGATCTCCCAGGGCCTGGATAAGCCTCGGGCCATCACTGTCCACCCTGCGAAAGGGTGAGAGGAGACAACACTCCAATTACTACTGTAGCTGTCTGTAGCTTCTGCTTCTGTAATCTCTCTCATTATTGATTACTGAGGAAGTTGTCTCTGTGCTTTGCTCTGTGTGTGTGTGTGTGTGTGTGTGTGTGTGTGTGTGTGTGTGTGTGTGTGTGTGTGTGTGTGTGTGTGTGTGTGTGTAGCTACCTGTTCTGGACAGAGTGGGGCCAGTACCCCCGTATTGAACGGTCTCGTTTGGATGGCACTCAGAGGGCTGTCCTGGTCAATGGCAGTATCAGCTGGCCCAACGGTATCTCCATTGACTATGAGGTGCAGTATAACGGGCCAGCCTTGCATTTATATCACTATATTACAGTGCAGACAGGGAACACTGCATCATAACATCATCTCAACCATTCCTGTCCGTGTGCATGTAGGAGAGTCTGCTGTACTGGTGCGATGCCAGGACAGACAAGATTGAGCGCATCAACCTGGAGACTGGAGAGAACAGGGAGGTGGTGCTGGCCAACAACAACATGGATATGTTCTCTGTGTCTGTGTTTGAGAGCTACATCTACTGGAGTGACAGGTAAGACATACCCACCTCATTTGTCACTTATTGGCGAGTCTTAGTATTTCACTCATCTAGCTTAATTTCTGTTTAATTTCTGTTTAACATTTGGACCAGGACACATGCCAATGGCTCCATAAAGAGAGGCAGCAAGGACAACGCCACAGACTCTGTGTCTCTGAGGACTGGTATTGGTGTACAGCTCAAAGACATCAAGGTTTTCAACAGGGCCAGGCAGCAAGGTAAGCACCACGGCGTTAGTTTTAAAACTGTAAAATGTCTATTGTATTTTTACATAATCGTTTAATACTTCATAAATGTCACATCACATTTGTTGTGCAATTCCAGGTTGTTTTGAGCAATTTAGTTGTAGTTGAGGATTATTTCATGGATTTCACGTCTCTGTGTACAGGAACAAATGTGTGCAAAGACAAAAATGGCGGGTGCCAGCAGCTTTGTCTTTTCCGTGGCAATGGACAGCGGACATGTGCCTGCGCTCATGGCATGCTGGCGGAGGACGGCTGCAGCTGCCGTGACTACGACGGCTACCTGCTTTACTCAGAGCGCACCATACTAAAGAGTGTCCACCTGTCGGATGAAAACAACCTGAATGCCCCCATTAAACCATTTGAGGACCCCGAGCATATGAAGAACGTCATCGCACTCACCTTTGATTACAGAGGAGGTGGAGGAAAGGGAGCCAACCGTATCTTTTTCAGCGACATCCACTTCGGCAACATCCAGCGGATCAGTGATGACGGATCCGACCGCAAGACTGTGGTAGAGAGTGAGTATTCCCTCGTTTTAAGTCTAACAGCCACTTGTCTTTTATCAGTCAACCTCCACCAGTTTATGTCCCAGTTTATTCCCCCTCCCAAACCAGATTTTGGACACTGGTCATTAGTCAAGAGTTATTTCTGGTTACTCCACTTTATTGGTGAATAACAAAGAACCTTAGTTGTAAACATCAGACCCCCCCCCCCCCCCCCCCCCCCCCCCCCCAGTGAGAAATCTTCTGGAGGAGAAAACCGCTGTTTTCCAAAACACTCATCCCAGCGAACCTAAACACAACCAGGAAGCTTTTATTCTGAAGTTGTTGCCAAACTAAAAACAAATTGAAAGCTTTGAGAACAGAGTGTATATTAGTATCAACAGGCCTACAGATTCACAGATGACCTTATCTCAGCACAACAAAACACAGGTGCACCGTTAATGTTTTACCAACGTGCCTTTACTGTTTTACAAGGAATGCATGATTCAGGATTGTTTGTCCCACTGTCGCTGGGGAGTGGCAACTCCCAGAGCTACTGGTTTGATCTTCTTTTACAATATCCAGACAACCAGTCTTGTCAAGAGGCAAAGATGTTGAATGTTGCCTGCTGTTGTGAGTGTTGTTGCTTTTCCTTGTTAAGTAGACTTTTCTCATGAGGGTAATGATTGTGTCTTTCAGCAAAGCTGCTCAGCTTATAATGGTTTTACTGTGATTCCCATTAGGATTTGCCCAGTGGCTCAGATGTTTGGGTATATCAAGCTAGTTGTTGATGGTAATACACTCAAGCAGCTACCATAGCCACAGCTGTGGTAGCACTGGCTCTTTGCCCTCCCCTCTTGAACAGCCTTAGTAGGTCTTGTCTGAATTTTTGGGACATCAGTACATATAGGATGGGGTTCATCACCGTAGACGAGGTCGCCATGAGGCGTGCAAATACACTGAAGGGGCCGTTGCGCGGAGATGCACCATTGGCCTCTAAGCTTTCATCCACCAATAAGGCCAGTGTGAGTCCATAGGATGGCAGCCAGCACAGGGTAAAAGCCAGCACCAACATGGCCGATGTCTTGGTCACTTTGCTCTGGTAGCGCTCTACTTGGGGAGCCCTGCCGGTATGCTGCCTCCCCCACAGGAACATGTAGACGCTGCCGTATGCCACCGCAATGGTGACCAGTGGAAGCAAGAAGGCCACGAGGAAGTGAAACAATCCGTAGATCAGCTGGTCTCTGTGGGACAGGAAAGCAAAACAAGCGAGGCCATCAGGGGTTCCGTGTGGGGTTCCCACAAAGCGAAAAACCAGCTGTGGAGTAGCCAGGCAGCAGGCCGGGACCCAGAGGAGCACAGCCGCTATAGACACACGGCGAGGGGAGAGGAGGCTGAAAGCTCTGGCAGGCCGCACCACAGTCAGATATCGAGACGCAGCCAGCATGGCCAGTGTGAAGGCGCTGGCTGAGGAGCAGGCCGATCCCAAGAAGCTCACCAGACGACACATGAAGTCTCCGAACGGCCATCGCTGCATGGCTATGGCAACGGTGTGGAAGGGAAGCATGGAGAGCAAAAGCAAGTCTGCAGCGCTCAGAGCCAGCAGGAGGACGTCAGTTCCTGTGCCTGTCATGGAGCTTTGAGGGGACTGTCCAATATGTCTCCGCCTTCTACACAGGATCATCATCACCATGGTGTGCCCACCAACTCCCAGCGTCAGAATCAGTAGATCTAATACGGGGACGAGGACCTGCTCCACATTGCCCAGCCCCGTGTCGCTGCTGTTCCCCAGCAGATCCCCTGAACCATTAGAGTTCAACAGCAGCATCCTGCCTTCAGTTATGGAGATAGTCATACTGCCACTGTTGGCTTTAGGTTGGGTTAAAATATTCTCAAGCCGGTCATAAAACTACTGATAATACCAGTGGGAATGATTGCTCATACTGTGGGTATGATTAATCAACTAAGTTCCAATAAATTCCTTAAAGGTTGATGGTAAAATCTACCAATAAAAAGGACTGAAGGTGATTCACATGAGTAAATACACACATAGATTACATACATTCATGTCTACATTGTGAAATGACATTCCCTCTAAAATGGATCCAGTAAATGACCATTTTCATAGTAGAAATCAAGCTGCTTCCAAAGTGCTGTATGTAAATCAAGCCAGTCCAGTCCTCGCAATAAGCTCCACCTGTGATTGGCGGGGGGATGGTAAAGTGAGTGAAATAACCTCAGACGCCTCCGTTGAAGTCAAGACACTCCTGATTTCTTAGTTGCTGGGGTGTCCATCCATCTCTTGTTAAAGCGTCCAAGTGTTGAGAGCTAAATGCTGTAGATTGTGTGATTTCCTGTCACCTCAGAGCAGGCGGCTACTCCACATGACATCTCAATCAGGCCCGTGCTCAGCAATCCACATTCAGCCTCGCTCCTGCCTCCAAGGAACGGATCTCCTGAGACGCACAATTCTGGCAGAGGAGGAAATGAAAGGAGGTGAATAGCTCGACAGTAAGAGAGGATGACACGGAGTAAACGGCAGGTGAACTCTGGACTGATTATCCTAGAGCAGGCGAGAGATAGGCTGGCCTGCTCTCTGTGGGAGGGACTAATGAGGCAAAACATAGTTTTTCCCATGGTCAATTGTGTCTGTTTGTTATCTGAAAGGATCTGTACATTTTCTAGGAGTTTTGTTCCTGCACACACGAGAGACAGAGTGAAATCGCTTTTGCCTTCAGAAATCAGGGTAATTCTTGACTGCTGGTCTGATAGAAAACACTGAACTGCTATCACACCTACTGCATATAACTGCAATAAAGAACTATCGGTGTCAGTTTAACCAGCTGAGCTCAAGAGCTGTAAATTCAGCTCGTCTGAATTATTGTAAACAGCAAGAGAAAATCTACAGGAACCCAAATAGGCTTAGGTCAACAATGCAGTGTGAAGATAAACAAAACTGAAAAGCAAGAATTTGAGTAGAGAGAGCTGCAGGCTGGAGCTTTATAATTAATTAACAGCACCAAAGAAAGAGGAAATAGGGGTGAATGGATTTCAAGTTGCTCCTCATCGATTTTTAGCGCATTGATTTACGAGCACGAGAAGCAGTGGGGAGTTGTTTTTGTGTCATTCCTTCGCTCAGCTCTCCAGTTGCTTTGGTTCATTCACAGTGTCCTAGCATGAGCCAGGCAAATGTTGATTCATGTTCGCGGCGTTTCACTGGATATGTTGAGGTGTAGTGTTAAGTGTCCCACCTGGGGGTGAACCTCACTGATCCTCCGGCCCGAGCTGATAGAGTGAGATCATACCCAGCCCTGGAAAAGGCCGCTGCAATCATTAGACCCTCACTGTTCCATTGCAGTAACAGTAACAGGAAGGCAGCTATTATCAAGTATTTGGCATTGGAGCGATCTGGTGTGTTTTCAAATATACTTCTCCTGAAGTTCAGTTGTGTGTGTGTGTGCATGTTTTTTTTCACCAGCAGAGCAGCTGTTCTCTATCTGCGACTGCAGAACTTAGTGTTCCTCCATCTTGGCTGACTCTTGCCTGTCCTCTGGCCTCTGTGCAGGCTAGGAGCTCATAACCTCTTACTCATTTCAAGACTGTGTAGCAGAAAAAAATGACTTTTTACTTCTCATCTGTTGATGAGGTAGTGCGATGGAAAGTAATACGCAAGGCTGCAACTGTTACTGTGACCTTTTTAGTGAGCTATTTGCTGGATAGAAGCCTTGAATCACACTGTGTTCTTGGTCATTAATACCACGCTGTCATGTCCATAGCCCTGACTCTGTGCTGCCCCACAGCAGTCTGCCAACACTGAGCTGCTGCCAGACAGTCCACATTTGGCCTTTTAACACAAAACTGGGATTGACGTGCTTCTTTTCCTTTCCCTCTTTTCTCTTCTGTCTTCTCCCTTTTTGTGGTTCCCTTTCTTGTCCCCCATTTCTCTGTTTTTTTTAATCTCCTGCTCTTCTCTCTATTCTTTCATTCTTCTTCAGATGTTGGCTCGGTGGAGGGCTTGGCGTACCACAGGGGCTGGGATATGCTGTACTGGACCAGCTACACTACCTCAACCATCACCCGCCACACCGTGGATCAGAGCCGCTGGGGTGCCGTTGACAGGCACATCGTGGTCAGCATGTCGGGAGATGACCACCCCAGAGCCTTTGTCCTTGATGAGTGTCAGAGGTTAAAACGAATAAATTAATTCCCACCACACCTCCTTGCATTCAAAACTATTCCTAAATTAGGTCAAAAAAATTCACATGCACATTGCTGTTTTGTTTTTTTCTCTCTGCAGCCTCATGTTTTGGACCAACTGGAATGAGCAGTCTCCCAGTATTATGCGTGCCACACTGGCTGGCTCCAACGTCCTTGTGATCATCGGCAATGATATCCGAACCCCTAACGGCCTGGCCATAGACCACCGCGCTGAAAAACTTTACTTCTCTGACGCCACACTAGACAAGATAGAGCGCTGCGAGTATGACGGCACTCGCCGCTATGTGAGTAAAACATGCTCGCTCACACGCAGACAATCGCGGTGTACACTGTGCTGCGTAATGGAAACATTTATACTACAGCATGATTGTATTATAGGGTTGCCTCATAACAGTTTGTTTATCTGTTGCAAGGCTGAAATTTCCTGAATGCATGAGGTCGTGACTGTGGTTGTGCTTCCCCCTGCAGGTGGTGTTGAAGAATGAGCCGGTCCATCCGTTTGGCCTGTCCGTGTACGGTGACTACATCTTCTGGACTGACTGGGTGAGGAGGGCCGTGCTTCGGGCTGACAAATACACAGGAGGAGACATGAAGGTGCTACGTGCTGACATACCTCAGCAGCCAATGGGTATCGTCGCTGTGGCTAACGACACCAATAGCTGTGAGTTTTTAGTGAGGGATCCAGCTTTGTGTGTGTGTGTGTGTGTGTGTGTGTGTCTCTGAACTGTGTGAAGACATTGTAACAGTGTTTTTGAAGTCCATAATGCCTAGCACTGGGCAATATGGATAAAGTATCACCCAGTGATATTTTCACAAAATCCACTTTCATTCATAGAAATCCTTTGTATGAATGACTATTATGATTTTGTACATTTTTTGTAAAAATCAATTGATAAACTTTAAATACAGAATAAAACATCTAAACAACAATGCCTTTTTTTGGCTAATCGATCAAATTAAATACCTGGCAAGTCAAGATACTTCATCACAATTAAACATTGTAAAAGGAGGTTTGAGTGCATTGCTAAAACATTCATGAGCAGTTAATGAGGTGACAGAAGTAATCTAGGAGTGACAATGGAGAAGATGAGTTCATACATCATTTTATAGGATGGGCCCGCCTGACATTCACAACCCCAACATCAGCTCCATATCACCACAGACACAAACACACAAGTGCCTGCTGAATTGCTGTTTTTCATCTTGTTCTGCATCTCCCATCGTCTGTATCCTTTTAAATCAATGCAGCCTAGCAGATTTTTTTTTTTCTCTACCATATCGTCAGCCATCCTCTCCCTCAAGTTGCCTCATTCAGTAAACTCTCTCGCGCTCCAATACCCACAGCGACCATACAAGCAGAGAGCCTGTGGTAATAGCTGCAAATCCCATTTCGATTGAGTCACATTGAAATATGCATTCGGTGGAGGCAGAGCCATTGCCACATTCATGCACGCATATCTGTCTGTTGATGTGGATGCACACGGGGGAGGATGTGTGTTTGTGTGGGAGGAGGGTGGATGTGGAAATCCTTAGCTGACTCACTCGTGTGTGTGTGTGTGTGTGTGTGTGTGTGTGTGTGTGTGTGTGTGTGTGTGTGTGTGTGTGTGTGTGTGTGTGTGTGTGTGTGTGTGTGTGTGTGTGTGTGTGTGTGTGTGTGTGTGTGTGTGTGTGTGTGTGTGTGTGTGTGTGTGTGTGTGTGTGTGTGTGTGTGTGTATATGTACAGTTTTATGTGGCTAACCTTCCCTAACTTTGCTCATCTCTGCATAGGTGAGTTCTCTATGTGCCGTGTTAACAATGGAGGGTGTCAGGATCTGTGTTTGCTGACCTCTGAGGGGAGGGTCAACTGCAGCTGCCGTGGCGACAGGAAGCTTTTGGAAGACAACACCTGCATAGGTAACACAAGACAGGGAGTGAAAAGGGGTTATAAAAAAGTTATCTTATGCACGCTATTTAAAAAGATATTTTTATCAAAAGACTGAGATCAGGCTTTGAATGGATTTGAATGAGCACTTAAGATTTTGCAAGCTGCATGCCTCGGGGTGGACAACACTTCCTAAGTGCATTTTTCTGTCTTTGTCTCACAGCCCTCAACGCTACATGTAACAACATTGATGAGTTTGAGTGTGGAAATGGAGATTGTGTTAACTACACTCTGACTTGTGATGGCATGGCCCACTGCAAGGACAAGTCCGATGAGAAACAGTCCTACTGTGGTAAGTTGAACCTTTGGCTCAGTAAAAACAGTTTCAACCGTGTTCTTGTTGTCGACATTTGTGGTTTGAGTCTGTATCATTTCCTGTCCGGTCCTCAGCCAACCGCATGTGCAAGAAGGGTTATAGACGGTGCGTAAACAGCCGCTGTGTGGGGCATAGCTCTTGGTGCAACGGGCAGGACGACTGTGGTGACAATTCTGATGAAGTCTTCTGTAACAGTGAGTCAAGTCTTCCGATTAAAACAAGTTCTTCTCTCCTGCAGTCATATGACATTTACAAATTAAACTCCACCAAAACACCGTCTCTTGTTTTTATGTTTGTCAGCTACACTGTGCACAGCCGATCAGTTCCAGTGCAGAGATGGAGGCTGCATCTCCAACTCCAGCAAGTGTAACCAGAAAGTGGACTGTGAGGATGCCAGTGACGAGATGAGCTGCAGTAAGTAAAATGATCCGATTCATTCAGAATGACTAGATGTTATAGAAAAATGGCACGACTGTCTCACAGGCTACGGTATAAAATAGTGCTGCTCTCCTCTTTTAAGCTGCCACGGACTGTTCCAGTTACTTCCACCTGGGAGTGAAAGGAGTGACATTTCAGAAGTGCGAGTTCACTACACTCTGCTATGCCCCTTCATGGCTGTGTGATGGAGCTAATGACTGTGGAGACTTCTCAGATGAAAGAAATTGCCCAGGTATTTTATACTCGCATTTTCTCACAGCATGCAGGGGAAAATGTGAAAGAAATTTGTTGACAGAGAGATTAGAGCCACAAGTCCAAATGGGATTATTCCAAATGGAAGAAAAACAATGAATGCTTTCATCCATTAAATTGTGATTTGGGAGGAAATTCTCCCTAAAAATTATTGCAGTGTAAATTCAATTGTCTATTTCTCTCTTCATACTAACTTAATTCTTTTATGTTTTCTCCATTGACTTGCCACTTTTCTGTCGCTTTGCCAGGAAGCGGGAAAACAAAGTGTCCAACGCCCTTCTTTGCCTGTCCAAGTGGACGCTGTATCCCGATGAGCTGGACTTGTGATAAGGAAAATGACTGTGAGAACGGTGCAGACGAGGCTCACTGTGGTAAGTTTAGATACTCGAGCCCAAACAAGCTGAAGTGCAATAGACAGTCACTTTGTTGTGGCGCTTGTATTTTGCACTTTATACATTCTTTCTGGACCTCCTAGATAAATTCTGCTCAGCCACTCAGTTTGAGTGTGGGAACCACCGCTGCATTCCCAACCGCTGGGTGTGTGACGGAGCCGATGACTGTGGTGACAGCAGCGATGAGGACAGCAAGTGCAGTGAGTGTTGGGCACAAACCTTTAAGGAATACAAATACAAGATGAATTAGAGCTAACATTTCTACCAACAAAGATATTTTGACAGCAGTAGAATCCATGGAAAGTATCAACATACATTATTAAACTTGGAGGATCCTCTCGTTTGTGGATATTGTGATACTCTTAACTAGAGCTTTAATTCATCTGATGACCACTACACAATACTCAAGTGCAGTATGGACTAAAACATTGGCATGTATGCAAATAATTTAGGTTTTTGTGATAGCTTTAAGCAATCATGCTGCCTCTGAAACATTTCCAAAATATAATTATCTGAGTTTGCGGTATATTCTCAAATACTCAGGGCAAAGAAAGGCTTCAAAATCATCTTCAATAACCTCTTTCACACACAGAGACCAAAACCTGCAGTCCTGAGGCGTTCCAGTGTCCTGGATCACATAAGTGTATCCCCCAGCGTTGGAAGTGTGACGGAGATAAAGACTGTCCTGATGGGGCTGACGAGAGCGTCAAAGCTGGCTGTGGTGAGTGCAGGCCGGGGTGGATTTTTGTCAAAATAAGAACATTTTAATTACCCAGAAAAAGAAATACATCAATCTGTATCTTATAGAGGACTATTTGCATCATTCACTCACCAAATATTTCTATGTCTCAGTGTTCAACAACACGTGCAGCAGCAATGAGTTCATGTGCCAGAACCGACAGTGTATCCCCAAACACTTTGTGTGTGACCATGACAACGACTGCAGTGATGGCTCAGACGAGTCCCAGGAGTGTGGTGAGTGGAACCATGACCTGTTACTCCTGATGGGGCGATTTAAAAAAAAAAACCTCCCTTTTCCTCCTCGCTCTCAACAGTGAGTTCAACTGTCCTAAACCCTCGTGCCCTTTCTCGCTTCAGAATATCCGACATGTGGACCCAGCGAGTTCCGCTGTGCTAACGGACGCTGCCTCATCCAGAGTTCATGGGAGTGTGATGGAGACTTTGACTGCCATGACCACTCAGACGAAGCCCCCAAGAACCCACACTGCACTGGCCAAGGTTAGTCCCACACATGCACTCCAAAAGCACTTTACTCTTGGACAAACAACATTATAGCATTTACAGCAGATCAACAGTAAAGAAAGCAAGCACGGAAAAGGCGCATCCAGTATAAGAACATATGAAGTGAATATGGCACCATTGCTTATCTTTTTGGCAACTGGATAGCACTCTCTACAGCTGTGATTTAAATGAATTCCTGAAATGATATCTGCCCCACTAGTTGTAGGGATGCATCTATATTGGGTCGTTGGTGACTCAAATAGCTGGATCAGGTATTGCTGACAAAGGGGCCGATGTATTCAATTCTATGTAAATCTTTATCTGGATTGGAAAAGTCAGATCGGTGCGTGCCCAACTTTCTTTCTTTCTTTCTACAGAGAAGAAATGCAACGACACTGCGTACGCCTGCAATAATGGAAACTGTGTCAATGAGACATTGCTTTGTGACCATAAAGACGACTGTGGCGACGGCTCCGATGAGCTGAACTGTTTTATTAACGAGTGCCTGAACAGCAAACTGAGCGGCTGCTCCCAGCTCTGTGAAGACCTTAAAATAGGCTTCAAGGTAAGTGAACACCATGAAGTTGTGACTTCAGCTTTCCAGTAATAGCATGCGCTGTTGCTTTACCTGCTCTGTACTTTGTCCCCTCACAGTGTAGATGCCACCCTGGTTTCCGTCTGAAAGATGACGGGAAGACGTGTGTCGACATAGATGAGTGCACAACCACCTACCCCTGCACGCAGCGTTGCATCAACACACATGGCAGCTTCCACTGTCTGTGTGTGGAGGGTTTCCAGCTTAGCCCTGAAAACCCCACCATATGCAAATCCACTTCTGGTAAGAAACATGACAAGATTAATAACATCCAGGAAGTGTTTCAGGAAAATCCACTCACATAAGATGTCTCCCTCCCTGCAGATGAAGAACCCTTCCTGATCTTTGCCAACCGCTACTATCTGAGGAAGCTCAACTTGGATGGCTCCAACTACACGCTGCTCAAACAGGTGAGACTTGCAGATAAAGTATGTCCTTTTGAAGTGCTGAGAAATCCTGCAAACAGGGATTTTAATAACTGGCTCAGACTGATGCAGCTACTGTGCTTTGACAGGGATTAAACAATGCTGTGGCTCTGGACTTCGACTATCGCCAGCAGATGATTTATTGGACAGATGTGACCACCCAGGGCAGCATGATCCGCCGCATGCACATCAACGGCAGCGATGTTGAGGTCAGTGTGTATAGCGGACAGAGAAATGTGTGGAAAATATCTCCTGAATAACATAAAGCCTGTATTTAAAATCAATAATTAATCTTGATTTGTATTCATGCATGTGAAGTAAAAACCTAGGAAAAATAATTGAATCGCTGATTGCTGCTTGCTCATTTGTTAGGTGCTTCATCGCACATCACTCAGCAACCCTGATGGCCTGGCAGTCGACTGGGTAGGAGGAAACCTGTATTGGTGTGATAAGGGACGGGACACTATCGAGGTGTCAAAGCTGAACGGAGCGTACCGGACAGTTCTGGTCAACAGCGGCCTGAGGGAGCCACGTGCCGTGGCTGTGGACGTTCGCTATGGGTAAGAGTGAAGATCTGTGTCAAAAAGTAGTAGTTTTGTGAGCAGGGAAACTTTGTTTTATTCTGTTTGAATGCCAGAGGGGGTGCATTTTACCAACACCATCGATCCATGCACTGCTCAGTTGTCGGTTACATTCAATAAATGTATACTGGATTGACTTTTAATTACTGTACTTTTTGCGATTTTGCAATGTGTTTAACTCTGATTTGTTATGACCAATGAACCTAACTAATACAGCACATCCCTGACAGGTACTTATACTGGTCAGACTGGGGTGACACCCCCCACATAGGAAGGATCGGGATGGATGGCTCCAACAGGAGTGCCATTGTGGAGGATAAGATCACCTGGCCCAATGGCCTCACGCTGGACTTCATCAATGACCGCATCTACTGGGCCGATGCTCGAGAGGACTACATCGCATTTGCCAGCCTGGATGGAACCAACAGACACACAGGTAACACACGCATGAACTCAATTGGAGTGGGCACTTCTCCAGTTGTCGTTACTAACTTATTTGTCTTTGTGCCTGTGCGCCTGTAGTTCTTGTTCAGGACATCCCCCACATCTTTGCTATGACTCTGTTTGAGGAGTACATCTACTGGACAGACTGGGAGACAAAGTCTATCAACAGAGCTCATAAGACACTGGGAATCAACAAGACCGTGCTGATCAGCACCTTACACAGACCGATGGATGTCCACATTTACCACCCGTACCGCCAGCCTGAAGGTAAAACAAAGTAACCGTCATTCATAAGTGCCACATGTAAATCTTCATCTGCGTCTTGGACCGTGTCTGATCATTTCCTTGTTCTTCAGTGGCCGGCCACCCGTGCCAAAACAACAATGGAGGATGCAGTAACCTATGTCTGATCTCACCTGGAGGGGGCTACAAGTGTGCCTGCCCCACTAACTTTTACCTTGCAGCTGATGGTAGACAGTGCTTGTCCAACTGCACTGCAAGTCAGGTGAGCTAACCCGATGCTATTGTTTGAGCCTGTATCGACACATTATTCATTTAAAAAGAAATATAAATACTTTTCTCTTCTGTTCCTTCAGTTTGTTTGCAAAAATGACAAGTGCATTCCGTTTTGGTGGAAGTGTGACACTGAGGATGACTGCGGGGACCGCTCAGATGAGCCTGCAGACTGCCGTGAGTGATGATCTGTCTACAAAATGAGTATTGTTTGTTCCAGTTAATAACGATCTGTGTTTTGTCTCCGTAGCTGAGTTTAAGTGCAGACCGGGCCAGTTTCAGTGTGGTACAGGCATCTGCACCAACCCAGCCTACATCTGTGATGGCGACAATGACTGCCAAGACAACTCTGATGAGGCCAATTGTGGTACACGCACCTACTCATACTTACAGAATTTCAATCTTTTTCTTAGATGAACCCATAATAAGCCATATCCTTTTATTGTTGTCTTCCTGTCTCCAGACATCCACGTGTGCCTGCCAAGTCAATTTAAATGCACCCACCCCAGTCGCTGCATTCCTGGCATCTTCCGTTGCAATGGACAGGACAACTGTGGAGAGGGAGAGGATGAGAAAGACTGTCGTGAGTCTCATTGCCCTTTATGTTCCTTGGGCCTTCTGTTGTTTTTCTGTTTTTGCCCCTCTAGTGGCCTAAGGATTCATTGATCTGAACACGTTGGTCCAGAGCAAGGTATCTCTACAATTTCAAGCATGACTACATTTTGTCCCCACCGGCTGAACCCTACTATTTATAGTGAGCCCTTTGATCTTTTCTCTATCACCTTCGTAAGCCACAGTTTCCACTTATACTGTATCTCAAAATCTGATGAGCAGATAGGACGGCTGAGCACAGTCTCTAGGAGCCGCTAGCAGGACTTCAGCATTGTAGTCATTTCAATTTGTGAAATTTGTGATAAGGTAGCAATTCTTCTGTATACCGGTATATTGGAGTATCTGTTTGTTTCTTCTGCAGCGGAAGTGACATGTGCCCCCAATCAGTTCCAGTGTGCCATCACCAAGCGCTGTATCCCACGGGTGTGGGTGTGTGACAGGGACAATGACTGTGTGGATGGATCGGACGAGCCTGCCAACTGCAGTAAGATACAGCTCATTACTGAACAAAATGGCACCGCTGCTTTAGAAATCAGTCTCTACTGCATGAACAGGACCTGACTGATTATATTGATGGGAGGCTCTGGATGTCCGTAATGGATACAAATTTAACATGGGGAATATTGCACTGGCTTTTTGAGTTTAAAAAGGAAGCTTAGGTTGCTTTCACACCTGTAGTTCGGTTCATTATTAGTAGTAATAGACAAAACATGTACAGGTAGAGACAGGACTATACCACAGGCCCTTTGCACGCCCCCAGACGACTGGTGTAAAAGTCGGGAAGCACACAGACACTGGATGAGGCGTCTTATCCAGTAATGATTTTGGGCGTTTTACTCTGGGAATGCGGTCACACACTTTTATTAATGGACTTAATTAACTGACAAAGTACACAGAGTCAGCTTTTGACCTATCAATCAGGGGAAATACCCACACTGACGTGCATATTTGTCAATTTGCATAAATAGGTTACATACAGTACATGGCCTTATACACATTAATTATAAGATCGCTTCCCAACAGGTTTCATGATTAGCGGATAAATTTATTAGTAGTAAAGCTTTTGAAACCATGCTAATTGCTTTCACACCAGCTCAAACTAAATGTAATAACCGGACAAACGGACTTAAGTTTGTTTTAACAAAACCAAACAGGTTATGTGTGAAAGCCCCCGTAGAATTATACATCACAACAGGTTATTCAGCAGTCCATTATTCAGTTTGTCGTTATTATAGCTTAATGATAACAACACTGTTATTTATTTTGTTATCTGTTAATGCTGTTCCAGAAAGAGAGCATAAAAGCGTGTTGAGCCATGTCTAGTGTCAGTGTGCCTAATCCATTAAATCCTTTATATTGCAGCCCAAATGACATGTGGTGTGGATGAATTCCGCTGTAAGGACTCGGGGCGCTGCATCCCGGCACGCTGGAAGTGTGACGGAGAGGATGACTGTGGAGACGCTTCAGATGAACCCAAGGAAGAGTGTGGTAAGGACAGAGTGGCAGATGGAGAAGGGAAAGACAGGAAGTTGTTAACAGGACCACACTTGTACTTATCATGTCTGTTTGGTGCTCAGACGAGCGGACATGTGAGCCATACCAGTTCCGCTGTAAGAACAACCGCTGTGTGCCGGGCCGCTGGCAATGTGACTACGACAATGACTGTGGGGACAACTCTGATGAAGACAAATGTGGTAGGTTCCCCTCTGTTTTTCTGCTTTGCTGCTCGCTCAAACAGCTACAGCCAACAACTCATTGTCTGTATCAAAGCTATCCTTTATAATATGATATGAGTTCTACTGTAAGCACACTGTTCAGATGCAACGGGTTGGAGTGGTAAGCAATGTATCACCTTTCACTGTTTTTGTCCGTTATATTTACACAATTACACGCATGGTTGAAACTTCTTGTTTGCGTTAATTAGTCCTGTGGCCATTTGCACATCTCACGTCATCTCATGTCTATTTTGCATTTCACACTGGCCTGTTGATGTGAGCCAGAGGTAGGTGTTTTCACAGTTTCAGCTCAACCATCCACAACCTCAGCTTCCCAATCCTTCATGTGCCCCCCAGCTTCTCTTTTGATCTGTGAGCCTTTTCTTTCCTTTTCAATCCCACTAGCTCCTTAACTCCTCCACTTCATATAGTAGAGAATGTTGCGCCATCCCCACCTCTGTGCCCCATGAGTCAATCCCTTGATATGAATGATCAGCCTTATTTTATTCTTGTATGTCTGGCTCTCAAGAGAGCACCCTGCGCTCTTTTTCCAGTCTGCTCTATTCCCACCTTTCTCGTCTCTTTTGCCTTCCCTTAAGCCTCTCCTTGCTCCTTGCTCCTCGCCTCTACTCTACTGTTCCTTCTCGATTATCCTCCTTCACCCTTCTAAGCTGTCTTCTCTCTGTCCTCAGTGCCTCGGCAGTGTTCGGAGAGCGAGTTTTCCTGCACAAATGGCCGCTGCATTGCGGGGCGCTGGAAGTGCGATGGGGACCATGACTGTGCTGACGGTTCAGATGAGGTATCGCTCAGCCGTTTCCATTCTAATTGACATTCTGCCTTGAAATCTGACATTCTAGAGGCACTAATGAATATAATCCTTCGGTTTGGTCCAGAATGGCTGTGATGTGAAGTGTGACAGTGATCAGTTCCAGTGCAAAAACGGCCATTGCATCGCCATCCGCTGGCGCTGCGATGCTGATGTTGACTGTTTGGATGGCAGTGATGAGGAGAAATGTGACAGTGGCAGTAAGGAACACACGCTTATTTTCTCCTGGATCTTTATGAATCAGCAGCAGATTTTTCTGTGTCATTCATTCCTCTTTTCTTTTCTGTCATTGCCGTTCTTTCAGTGGGTAGACACTGCCCCCTAGATGAGTTCCAGTGCAACAACACTCTTTGTAAACCCCTGGGCTGGAAGTGTGACGGCGAGGACGACTGTGGAGATAACTCGGATGAGAATCCAGAAGAGTGTGGTGAGAATCACTGCTTTTCGACAGTCGTCAGTATTCTTGAAGACCGCTAAATACCTCCTTCCCTCTTTCTTAATGTTTCTCTCCTTCCGTCCCTTAGTTAACTTCCAGTGCCCACCCACAAGGCAGTTTCGTTGTCATAATGATCGCGTGTGTCTGCCTATATCAAAGCGCTGTGATACTGTCAACAACTGCGGGGACAACAGTGACGAAGTCAACTGCCGTGAGTTTGTTTAGTCTTGTTTCTCAGTCTATTTAATCATTTCAAAGAGAGACAAAGTTAGCTCACTGTGAAGTTACATGAAAAAGTCAAGAATGCATTTTATTTAAATTGCAATAGGATAGAACTCTAAATCATGGATTGGGGTGATTCATGCACATACTATTCATCAGAGTGATGACCTCTCTGTGACACCTGTACTTCTATAGCATCGGCTCCTCCCACAGCAGTGTGTCAAAAAGACGAGTTCCAGTGCTCTAATGGCCGTTGCATCAGCTCTGTCCTGCGCTGCAACTACTTCAATGACTGCGGGGACTATGGTTCTGATGAAATCAACTGCAATAAGAAAGGTGTGGGTCACCGTATAGATGTCTTAATAGACAGTGTAATATTGGTGTCTCTGTGAATTCATGCAACCTTTTGATGTGCTCGCAGACACGGTGCTGAATGACTGCCGCAGTAACAGGACAGTGTGTGGAGATGGAGATGAAGCTCACTGTGTGGCGAACGGCACCGACTCGTTCTGCTCCTGCAAGCCCGGCTTCCAGTCCAATGGACGTAACAGATGTGAAGGTACGGTTTCCTCTGACCTTGCTCCATTTGCGTGTGTCATTTTGTGTTGTGGTTGTAACCTGCTCTGGAAGGCTTAAAACTATGTGTCATGTGTATCATGTGGCCTCCGGGTGTTTCGCAGATAAGAACGAGTGTAAGCAGTTCGGAGCGTGTTCCCACATCTGCAACAACACAAAGGGCTCCCACAAGTGCAGCTGCCACAAGTACTTCACCAGAATCAATGACACCTGCAAGGCTGATGGTGAGTACTTTCACCATAACTGACATTTCTTTCCAAGCGTATGTATGTACTCATTCAGCTTACCAGTCTTCATTTTCTCATGTCCCTGCTCCACTACAATGATCTGTTTGTCCTTTTCCTCGCATGAAATGATTTCCTGTACACACCCAGCTCCTAGACAAGTGCTCTACATCGCTGACGACAGTGAGATACGCAGCCTGGACCCTTCCATGCCAAACTGGCGCTATGAGCAGGTCTTCCAGGGCGATGCTAACGTGCGCATTGATGCCATGGACCTGCATGTCAAGGAGAACCGCATTTACTGGACAAACTGGCACACAGGGCGGATCTCTTCCTATGATTTGCCTTCTTCCTCCTCCTCCCCCAATAGCAACCGCAACCGACGCCAAAGTGACTCAAGGGTCACAAACGTTGAAGTAAGTGTGTGTGTATATATATATATATATATATATATATATATATCTGACTTATTGTACTTATGCATGCATATGATGTAAACACAAGCAAAACAGATGTGTGTCCAACTTTGGAGGGTCTTAGTGCTGTGTCTCTGTGTTCAGATCCCTGATCTGAAGATGCCCCGTGGCATTGCTGTGGACTGGGTGGCAGGGAACTTGTACTGGACCGACTCTGGTAGAGACGTCATCGAGGTGGCCCAGTTAAGTGGAGGACGCCACCGCAAAACACTCATCTCTGGCATGATCGATGAGCCTTATGCCATTGTCGTAGACCCACCGAGAGGGTGAGTGCGTCTTTGGTCACATGGCAGTGAAGTCATAGCTACTTGTAGAAAATCACGAGAATGCAAATGAAGATTTAATTGTGATAACAGCATAGATAAATGCAGCTTTTACATGTTCTTCATTAGAAAAATGTACTGGGCAGACTGGGGGAACCACCCCAAGATTGAAACAGCTGCTATGGACGGTACCATGAGAGAGACGCTGGTGGAGGAAAACATTCAGTGGCCAACTGGTAAAACATACACACACACACATACATAGGTACTTCTCCTTACAAGGTTCATTTATTGGTCACAACACAGGGTTGCGCCATGAAATGTAAGTTGTAGTCCATTCATGCTACACACAAATAGAACATATATACAAATATTTAAAATACAATAAAAATAGAACAAATATATAACAATATATACAGTAACTTATATGCAAATCATTTAAATACATAAAGCTTGTCTAATACTGCTCTCCCCCTCTCTCCGTATAGGTCTAGCGGTGGACTACTTCAACGAGCGTCTATTCTGGGCCGATGCTAAACTCTCCTTGATCTGCAGTGTGAGGCTGAATGGCAGCGATGTGGTTGTGGCTGTAAACAGCATTAAGAACAGTTGAGTGGCACATTCTGTAATCTATACAAGTTGCAATCCACACCAGTGATCAGTCTTTATTAGTCAGGAGTGGGAGCACAATGTAAGAATGTGTATTTTTGCATTTAACATGTCTCCTCTGTTTCCACACAGAGCTCCACCATCCCTTCGGCATCGATGTCTTTGAGGACTACATTTACGGCGTCACCTACATTAACAACTACGTCTTCCGAGTGAATAAGTTTGGCAAAGGCCCCATTGAGAACCTGACAACTGGAATGAACCACGCCACAGATATAGCTTTGTACCACCGCTACAAGCAACCTGAGAGTAAGTAGAAATCAGACACATCTGCCAACAGCAGCAATGCTCACTGAATCTAAGGCGGTGAAGAAGAGATGACGAAGGCAGGCAGTTATTTTTTTCCTATTTTTTAATACTGGTTCTCTTCCTGTCTTTGTCAGTGACCAATCCCTGCGACAGGAAGAAATGTGAATGGCTGTGTCTGCTGAGCCCCAGTGGACCAGTTTGCATCTGTCCCAATGGACGCACGCTGGACAACGGCACATGTGTGGAGCTGCCCACTCCCACTCTGTCTCCTATCTGTGAGTAAACACACACTCCCACATAGAGAACACACACACTGGCAGCTGAACTCATTCTGTATGACTAAAAAACTTCATTGTCTGCAGCTCCTCCCAGTGGTCCCTGCTCGGTCCAGTGTATGAACGGTGGCAGCTGTTTCCTGAATGCCCACAAGCAGCCCAAGTGTCGTTGCCAGCCGAATTATGGAGGAGATCGGTGTGACATTGACCTGTGCAGGGACTACTGCAGGAATGGAGGCACATGTACACCTTCCCCTACAGGTAAGATATGGACTTCCTTTCAAGCTGGTTTTGGCATTTTGTGTGAACTTTCTTTGACTTGTGAAGTATAAGATAAATAATAGTTACATTTAAAGTTGAAATACCGCTTTATAAGCTAAAGTATGGCTTTACAGGCCACATTCATGTTTCCGTTGGTTCTGTAATATGACACATTCTTGTTTAGCCTTCCATTTATTTATCCCTTCATATGTCTTTCCTTCCACAGGTTCTCCTACCTGTCGATGCCCGAAAGGCTTCACAGGGCCAAACTGTAACCTGCACACCTGTAAGGATTACTGCAAAAATGGAGGCAATTGTACAGTCAGCGCCGGAAACCAGCCAACCTGCCGCTGCCCCCTTTCCTTCCTGGGCAACCAGTGCCAGTACAGTGAGTGTTCCTACTATCTAGCACACATGCAAGTTTACAAATGTTCAAATACTTTTTTTGCATTCGCAATACCTCTGATAGATTATGATGTGGGTGGTGAGCAGTGCACTAACATGTTTATGTGTGTGTGAGCAGGAAGCTGTGAAGGCCACTGCCTGAACAAAGGTACATGTCTACAGAGTGAAAATGGCTCCAAAATGTGCCGCTGTCTGCCTCAGTACAGCGGCAGCACATGTGAGATTGACAAGTGTCACTATTGTCGTGACGGCGAGTGTATCCCCAGCAATGGTTTCACATCTACAGGGGACTTCACCTGCCGGTAAGACATATCATTTGCTCAACACAAACAGACGTGCACATGCAAAGATGTCTTTGTCTTTGCTACTCACAATTTGTTCTGTCTTCTACAGCTGCACAAATGGAAGAGTCCAGCCCAGCTGTTACACATGTGACACGAATGAGTACTGTGCAAATGGCCAGTGCTCTATTAACTCCAGCACCCGCCTTCCAGAGTGCAGGTAAGGAGCAGAGTCTGAATAGCTCAGGCGCACTATTGCATACAAGCAGAGAGTGCATATGTCTATTTCCTCTCTTCTTGTGTGTTTAGATGTTCACCTGGCTGGGCAGGGCATCGCTGTGAGTCCGTAGCCACCAGTGACAGTGCCTCAGGTTCAGGTGGACGTAAGTCGACACTTCTCCCATGACATCAATAATAGAAGTTCATTGAATGTGATACAATTCTCCATGCACTATTCTTATGTGTGTGTGTGTGTGTGTGTGTGCACGTAGGAACAGCCTCCATAGCGATCCCTGTGCTGCTGCTGTTGCTGCTGGTTCTGCTGGCTGCAGGAGCGTTGTTCTGGTATAGAAGAAGGATGAGAGGGTGAGTAACACTCTCATTTTAAAACAAGAGACAGTTGAGACCTTTTCGACTTCGTGTTCCCTCTATCCCTCCCTCTTTCTCCCTCTTCCCTTCTTTCCCTTCTTCCGTCTACACTTGTCCTCTCCTCTCTGTAATGGCATCTCTTCTGCTCCTCAGGTCTAGCCGGCCCAACAAAACCGGCTCCAGGCGCTTGCGGTAACGGTTGCCAGCGTTACACATTCCTTTCATAGCTTCATTCAGTTCTGCATCCTGATGCTTTCTCTTTCTGCGTCTCTCCCTTACCCATAAGTCTTGGTTGCTGTGCAGTGTTTGGTCCTGTGTTGAATGTCGCGCCATTCTCTCAGATGTTCGTGGGAGCTATAGCTCATCCCGCTCCTACAGTATCTCTCCTGTATAATTGCCCTCTTCAGAGCGGCTCAAGGGCAGATCTATTGAAAAGATGCATTGAATAGATCTGTCTATGCACTAGCCAGTGCTGTAGATCCGTCATGCTGTTGTCCATCATATTGTGCCATATTGTACTTACTGTGCTGTGCTGTGGTTTGTATTGTGGTAGTGTCTCTCATAGTGAGAGATGGACAGTGTGACAGCATTCTTTCAAACTCAAGATTGGAAAATGCAGTGTGGAAAATCCAGCATTTACTTAGAGGTAGATACCATAGACAATGCAGACATTCATAGCATATTTAGGAGGATTTAATGTGGCTTTAAAAGATAGTCTGTACATTAGCAGTCCTGTATCCAGGTCCTCTGTGTCTGGGTCTTGTCATGGGCTACATGAATGCTGGGTTTGTGTTGGTGCTGTGGCTTAGTTCCCTCAGCCTGGATGGTGGTGAGAGCCATGCGATGCCTCTTCCCTCCCTTCATAATGTGGCTGTCTCCCTGCTTGCACTGTTTAGGCTCTTATAACCTTAAATGAAACACAAAGGTTTGACTGTGCTCGTAATATGTTGTGTAGGGCCAAGGGCTTCCAGCACCAAAGGATGACCAACGGGGCCATGAATGTTGAGATAGGAAACCCTGCCTACAAGATCTACGAGGGCGAGCCGGATGACGATGCCGGGGAGCTGCTAGACGCAGACTTCACGCTGGACCCAGACAAGGTAGAAAGAAATACCAGGCATGCATACATATACACAAATGCTGTAGCCTCTGCTCATACTGTGTGTATGATATCTAATGGATGACCCTTTTCAGCCCACCAACTTCACAAACCCAGTATATGCCACTCTGTACATGGGAGCACACAACAGCCGCAACTCTCTGGCCAGCACAGATGAGAAGAAGGAGTTGCTATCACGTGGAGATGAGGAGCCCCTTGTGGACCCCCTGACATAGACTGTCTATTGACCTGGATCACAATATTCCAAACACACCCCTCTTCTTGCCTTTTAAAGAAAAACAAATTTTAAAAAAATCGATAAAAAGTGTGAGAGAAAATTGATTAAAAAAAAGTGTGAACACTGTATAAAATGTACAAAAATGAAGGACTACTTTTGTATGTGATTGCAGTATTATATTTTGTTCTTTTGAGATTCCTCTGGTCAAAAATGAATAACATTTTCTATGAGAGATTTTTAATTTACACCTTGTCCCTTACCCTTTACCTAAATAGCCACTACCTCTGTGCAAAATGAAATGGAAACAAGAAAATCTGAAAAAAGATACTATCATTGGAGCAATTTTAATTTTTTATTTTTGTATGAATTGTATAGAAAAGAAAAAAACATTGTTCCATTTCACCAGTGCCAACTGTTTGTTGTTTGTGTCGACTTTGAGCGGGAAAGGCAAAACTCAAAGTTTTCTAAATCGGTACATATGTTGTCTTGCTGGAGTGTCTTAGCAAGATTGTGTGAGACAGATTTGTGATAGCACCGTTTGTGTATAGCACATGGAAAATGTCAATACCAGATGGCAACTACAGTATTTCCACATCATTTCTTCTCAGAGAACAATGTTCATGAAATGATTGTGTTGTCTTCCTTGCACAGAATTCATATTTTACGGCATAGTGTATACTGTAGGCTTTATACCGTAAGATGTAAAACAGGTATGTTTGTTTTTATCACATTGTATGACAGTTGGAGCTCATGTGTTGCTGAAGTGAGAGGGTGAGAGGTGCTTTTGGTGTGCGATTATGGAGTCGGAGAGAGAGGAAGTCGGTCATGGGTTAAACATTCCAGCCAGAGTGGTGGGTGGAGATTACAGATGTAAGGAGATGGTAGTTCTCTGTTTATAAGAGTCGTCCTTCACAAGGAAAGGGAGGCTGCAATTATGGTCAAATTGAAAGAAAAGATGGGTCTTTTCTTTGTCTTTTATTTCTTCAGTCCATTTTTTTTGTAAAGACCAGATATCATCCGCCTGGCTTTGTGTGTAGATTTATCTTTCTACCTTTAGAGGATCAAAGTCTGTACGTTCACAGTTTTATAATCACTCAGTCTTAAGTGCATTATGTTCATTTGGTCTTTAGCTCTTTCTAATCTCTCACTCTCCTCTGTGCCCTGCTGCTGCTAATGCTACCATTCTGGTCGCTCTGACACGTCCTTTACGCTCAGCCTCTGTCTCAAAATGCTGCTTTCTGTCAGAAATGTGTCAGCCATATGTTAATGCATGTGAAAAGTAACACCAATCTTTAATGTAACTACAATAACAAGTTTTTATTTTGCTTACCTGTCAGCAAGTGATATTTTACGCTGTTGTATATGTTTTGACTTTAATTGAGAGAGAAGTACAATCATTTTACCGAAAGGACATTTTTGCAAAATCATACATGCATTTTCAGAATTGTTTTTGATTAGTCCTTGTTTTTTTTCTAATGAAGAATGACACATAGCTTTTATAGTACACGATGCATGGAGGCTCAGACTTTCTTCTGGAAAGAGAATAATGTTTAATTTTTGCTGGAGTACTTTACAAACTAAATAACAGATATTGTTATAAATAAAAATTTAAAATAAATTGTACAGAAAACAAACCAATGTGTTTTGTGTTTTTTTCCACAACATGCGTGCTGATACAGTGATGAATACTACGACTCAGTGTGGGTTGATTTAATCATTTATTAGGCAAATTGTAAATCAGATTGTGTACTGTAGACATAAAGTTCAATTAATGTATGAAAATGTCATTGTGATTCTGTTATAAGTTGAGAAACTTTATCAATCAACAAAATAATGAGGAAATCATTCATCAAAGAAAGTTAAGCTCAATAGGTGAAGATAATACATTCTGCTAAATCATAAACTCTTAAGATGTAAATGCTGTCTGACACACCTCAAAACGCCCCATACTGATAATATGAAAAAAGAGAAGAAGAGATACAGCATAAAATACGATATGTGCATTCTAGTAATTGCTTGATCTATATAATCATATTCATGTTCGTGTGTGAAAACATCTCTCCTCTGCTACTTTGTATGGAAGTCTTCACTTGACTCCTTTAGCCTTCAGCTCCTCTTTGACTCTGCTCAGGTAGCCAGGATCAGGATACCCAAAACTGTGGAAGCAGAGTATGTACAGGTGTTAATGCATAACATTAACAGACTTGATGTCAAAAAAGAACACATATTCAAAAGAAAGAAGAGATTTGGCTACTGTACCTCTGTGGTCCTCCTGTAATGCTGGTCTTGTGGTGAATGTCGTTCCAGGTCACTTGGTTGTCCATCCCAGTCGTTCTGGACGTCCCAACAGTGAAAATGAGCTTCTGGTCAAACGCTTTCTTCAACAGGACCAGCACTTCTCTGCCCTCTTTGTTATTTGGCAGATATGCTGTTCTGTGAATACCAGAATAGTACTTCCCAGGATTTGAATGCTTTTCCTGCAGAAGGAAAACAAGAAGTAGAAATAACTTACAACCATATTAGAAATAAACTAATTGACAAAATGTCTCAAAATATTTAAATGAAGGCATTTACCGTCTGTATTCCACCTGTAATATCATAGTTGATATGTATAGTGCCGTAGCCTGGGAATCCAGGGAGGGATGACGAACTTTCATAGCTCGTCATGGTTCCAGCCGGCTGGTCTCCTTCTACCAGACCAAAGACATCTTTGCAAACAGGACATATGTCCCCCATGCTTTTTCTTGCTTTCGCCAGGCATTCTTCACAAAACTCATGTTTACACTTAAGCCGTTTCTTGTTGGTGAATTTGTCCATGCATATAGGACAGTTTTCGTCTTCTGCCGAGTCTCCTGCTGTTGCCCCCCCTCCTGTGGCTGCTTCAGTGTTGTATCCACGTTGTCCATACAACCCAGGTCCACCGGAGGCTCCCTCTGACTCCAGGCCAGTCAACCCAAAGTCACCACGTTGTTGGGTGAAGCTCAGAGGTGATGTGGTAATCTTCTGGTACAGATGAAGAAGAGCTCTGACAGCGTGGCTCTCCATTGACGCGTTCCCTCCAGATTTTTTGTAGCAGGCTTTGACTTCGACTTTGCCCTGACTGGTGCACGATTCTTTAAAGTCCACACCAAACTTAGTTTTGATCTTAGCTACTTGTTCTTCATAGGAAGTAGTCATCAGCTTCCACTGGCGCTCCTCCATGGTGAGTCCAGCATTGACAAGAGGGTCTTTGATGCTCATGCGAATGTTCGGTGATGTGTCTTGAGACGGCCATGTAGACTCTCCAAAAGAAGTGCTGGTATTTGTTGTGGTGGTTAAGGACTTTCTGATGGCATCTTGACTTTGTCTTGGCCCACATACGGTCATTTCTTCAGAGGACACAGTAAGCAGGAGCTTGTTGTCCTTTCTCTGGATGATATTCACTGTGTCCTTCCACTCTTCTGGATTCACTTCCTTGAGAGGAATGATTGAGACATCTGATTTACCCAAGTCCTTCTGGACAAGGCTTGTGAAATCATAGAGAGCTTTTCGTGGGTCTCCATCTTTCTGGTCTCCTTGAAATGTCACATTAACTTCTGCCATGATTTTAACTCCATTCTCTTTCTCTATACGTTTAATTTCCTCCTTGTAGATGTGGTTCACGTACCAGAAATGGTTCACAGAACAAGTGCACTGCTCCCCTCCTGCTGCAGAAGCTGCACTAGGCTGCACCATAGGCTGCACCTTTTCCTGAAGAAAATACAATGAACTAACTTAGTAAAAAGCCTTCATTTTCAATGCAATTCATTTCCTGCAGATTCACTACACAGTACATACATTATTTTGCTCAGACACAGATGAAGGAGGAAGCTTTACTGAAGCTTCCTGTGGTGCTTCCTTTGGTGTCTTAACCTCTCGCGGTGTCAAATAAACAGACATTATTTTGACTGTTTTTCCATCTCTTCCCGTCAGTTGTTGTCCACTTAGTTTCTGAAGCTCACTCAGGGCTTAAAAAGAAAAAAGAAGACAAACACAAAATGAATATATTTCCCAAAAAAATTGAAGAAAATAACTATATACACACATATATATTCAATTTGTAACTTTCATACTATACCTGGAGCGGGTTTAAGACTTATCGCAGCACTCCCATCTTCTGAGAAACTTAACACTGTGCAATCTCCACGGTATTTGTTGCTTTTGTTGTTGGCCCAAGTCTGAAGAATTTTCTCCAGTTGAATTTTACATTTCTGCTGTTGAAAACCCTCTGACCGCTCGACTGAGAGAGTGACTTCAACTTCTTCTTTGTTCTATTATAAAGTCATCAGAGCCAGAAAACATGTTACAGTTAATATGAATGCATTACTAATCAAGACAGTAGGTCTGGTCTGAAAATAACTTTCTCTAGAGAATTGTAAAAATAGTAAATGGAAAGTAAATAGAAAAAAAGCCAATTGATTACTTTTTTTGTCATATTTAGTTTGTGCATGTTCAGCACATGACACTGAGGTCATGTTATTTATATGGTATTGGAGGTATTACTTTTTTATGTAACTTACATTCCTTCAATTACGTTACAGCTATACATCATTGTTGCTGCCCCCTCCCTCTGGAACTCCCTGCCCCAACACCTCAGACATTCTTCGTCACTCGCCACTTTCAAAACTGCACTTAAAACTCACCTATTCAAATCTGCTTTTAACCTCTAAAGTCAGTCATGTATGTTTTCTTTCTTTCTTTTCATGTTTATTTTATTTTTCTTTTTTTCTTTTTTTTCTTACTGTTATGTCGTATATTTTGTTCTTATTATAAATGCTTCTATTGTTTCTGTTTTTAACATGTAAAGTGTCTTTGAGTGCCTTTAAAGCGCTATATAAATAAAATGTATTATTATTATTATTATTATTATTATCATGTTGATGACCTAAGCGGACAGCCTCAATACAGCAAACAGTAACCGCTGTGATAGAACCTGTGACTCATTTACATTCTTTCACTTTCACATACACTTTACAGAACAAACATGCACCTGGTTTAAAATGTATAAAAACTGCTCATGTCTTGGAAATGTCACCACCACCGTGTCCACAAATATAATAACAGGAAACTGGATTTGAAGTTAATGTTATTGAACACCTAAACACACTCACAGGCTCACACAAACACCTACCTCAGCACATCCGGCAGGAGATGTCGAAGCTTCCTGCGGGTTGGTGTCAGAAGTCTACAGGGTATTGAAATAAAAGAGACAACTGCAGCATGTACAATTACATTTATAACTTAACACAGTCACTGTAAATATTCACACAAAATACCACAACTCCCTATCCAGTTGTCTTTCAAACTTTTCTTTATACAGCTACTCACGTCCATGGCCTCCTCTTGGTCATTGTCTGACATTTTGAGTCTTCTTCCTTGAACACAGAGCAGATGACATGAACAGATGACCGCAGTGCGTGTTGTCACACTGCCAGTTCGGACAACCAACAGTGAATTATTTGATGTATCTTCATAAAAAACTGCCAAATGTCAACATTACGTTAAAAATGAATTGTATCGCTCCACTCCACTTTCGTTTACGGACGGCACTTTAAATCTAACTTTAATGCGTTATAAGTTCGCCTTCAACAGTTTTCTATTTCCTACATTTTTCACACGTTTTGTCACAACCTTTACATCAACTTTTAACATACGTACAGCACCTAAAGTATGAGTTTTGTGACTTATATGAGTCGACTTACCTTCACCTCGCTCTGCACTTAAAACGCAGCTTCTTCCTGATAAATGAAAGCGAAAGTATTGCAGCTCCGCGAGACGAGAAGAGTGACGTCACAATGAGGACTCGACACCAGAGCCACAGAAACAACTTTAGGCTCTGCCCCTCGACACAGAGATGCAACTGCGGACTTTTCCGTGTGAGGTCAGATAATATTACAGGATAAACAAGACTGAAACACACAGAGAGAGGGACAAGAAAAACTCAAGCCTTTTTAAAATAGTTTTTGGTTTTGTGTGATGTTTTTTTCTGAAAGGTACATTATAGCCTTGTTATGAAAAGTGGAATATAAATAAAGTTCAATAATATTCTTATTCTTCCAACCTGAGCTCCCCATTGACATCAGGACAGCAGGAACTCACATCTTCCGTTACAGACTGAAGACTTATCTCATCCGACTGCGTCTTGGCCCATAAACTAATATATAATGAAAAAACATCTTTCTCCGTCTCTTATTGTTGCTAAATGTAGCACTTGATTGATCAATTGATTTTTATAACTTTTAATAATATAATAAATCACAACAGGAGTGTTACAGCGTGAAATGGAAGAAACAAAGACACATATTTCAGTTTTGTTCATAGACTTTAAATCAGGGGGCTGTCTGTCTGGACATTTTCAACACTTGGATGAACATACAACTCAAGAGTTTAATCTACAAAACAAAATGTCAGACAGTTTTTGCTTTAAATAGCTAAATAAGCAAATGTAGGCTTCAACTACAATTCTTATACAACACATTTGCATGACGTGTTCAGAGAATAAATTACATGTTTCATAGCCAGCGACAGCGACAAACTGGACTTCTGCACTGGCCCAAGCACTTACAACGTGAAAGGTAAGCAACTTATTTTCAGTTTTATGAGTGGTGGGAACTAATGGCTGAGAGGTTAGAGAGGTCAGTGGATGTGAAACTGAGAGTTCAAATCCTGCCTTCCTCCGTCTTCAAAGCCTTCAGTAGATCTGTTGTCATTTATGTGAACAAGATCAACAAAGAACACCTAACTTTAGACCAGAGAAATGACTCAGTAAGAAAGGCTGAAAACTACAACAAAGGCAGAAGCGAAAAGATCAAATCACAGCTCCCCTGTCTTGCCAAACAAAAGCTCTGTGAAACAGTGGTCTAACTTCTCAGATCAAATAGCTCATGATGATAGAAACCTGGTCTGCAGACTGGAGGAGTGGTGTATCTTGTGGTCCAACACAGATAGTCAAGAAGTCAAATAAACTATTAAACAATCGTCAAGTGTGTCAGATTGGACAGCTCAGATTGATAGAAGACTGGTCTAAAGACTACAGGTTGTGGGATTGATCATTATGTGGTGCAGTGACTTTCTAGGTCTAACAACCCCAATGAAGAGGTCAAAAACACAAGAGAATAGTTGTAAATTGGTGTGACATTGGTGGCGTGGTTGGTTAGTCCCAGGTTAGGAAGGCGCCAAGGCCCGGATTGAGTCCTCAGCGTGAGCACACCAAAGTCCAGAGCACCAACCACCACGGAGGTGGTGAAGGGAGTGACTGCATTTCCTCCTGGTGTTTTGGGTAAATAAAAGGAGGGGGTTATGGAACAGAAAACCACACATTTGAATGATTTGTTTATTATTTTGGAATGTGTGGCAGACATGACCCCTCGTGACCTTCTGAGTACATTCATACAGGAGAAGAAAAAGACATGGATGAAGCGAGTGAAGACATTGTTATCCTCAGTTTTCGTCCATTAACTCTGCACTCATCTGGGGAGAAAAGCAGAGGACACAAGAATTTGCATCACATTTTCATACATGTGTCCTATACTGTGACATTTTTATGACATACTATGACTTTTTTTTAAGAGCTGCAATAATTAGTCAGCTAACTGATTAGTTGATTGAAGAAAAATAATGTATTCATCATGAAGAAAATCTCTCAAAAATGGCAACAAAAAAATGGCAGAATTTTTTTTTCTGCCTCTAAAATATGGAGATTTCCTGTTTTTTCTGTATTAAATTGAGAATTACAACATTTAAACATGTTTTTTTATGGCATACTATATTATGACTTTTTTACAACAAACTATACTATGACCTTTTATTACATACTGTACTATGACATTTTTATCACACGTTCTCATTGCAAACCATAGTTTTACTTTCTTATGACACACTATACTAGATATTTGGGCAGGTGGGACCTTGCGTGGTGCCATCAGTGTATGAATGGGTGAATGACGACATGTACTGTAAAGTGCATTGATTGGTCTGAAGACCAGAAAGGAATTATACAAATGCAAGTCCATTTACCATTACCATTATTATTTTTGTATGACATATTTTATGACATTTTTATGGAATGATACTTTATGACTTTTCATCACATACTGTACTATGACATTTTATGGTATAATATATTATGAGTTTTCTTTATGAAAAGCTACTTTGATAGTTTCATGACATTGTTATGGCATTAGCTACTATAGTATGACATTTTTATGGCATCCTATACTATATCTATACTCTGGTAGAGACGTCATCAAGGTGGTCCAGATAAGTGGAGGACGCCACCGCAAAACACTCATCTCTGGCATGATCGATGAGCCTTATGCCATTGTCGTAGACCCACAGAGAGGGTGAGTGTGTCTTTGGAGACTGGGGGGGTGGTCACATGGTGACGTTATAGCTACTTGTAGAAAATCACGAGAATGCAAATGAAGATTTAATTGTGATAACAGCATAGATAAATGCAGCTTTTACATGTTCTTCATTAGAAAAATGTACTGGGCAGACTGGGGGAACCATCCCAAGATTGAAACAGCTGCTATGGACGGTACCATGAGAGAGACGCTGGTGGAGGAAAACATTCAGTGGCCAACTGGTAAAACATACACACACACACATACATAGGTACTTCTCCTTACAAGGTTCATTTATTGGTCACAACACAGGGTTGCGCCATGAAATGTAAGTTGTAGTCCATTCATTCTACACACATATAGAATATATATACAAATATTTAAAATACAATAAAAATAGATAACATAAAACAATATATAGTCCTTGTTTTTTTTCTAATGAAAAATGACACGTAGCTTTTATAGTACACGATGCATGGAGGCTCAGACTTTCTTCTGGAAAGAGAATGTTTAATTTTTGCTGGATTACTTTACAAACAAATAAAAATAAAAAATGTCAAAATTGTAGAGAAAACAAACCAATGTGTTTTGTGTTTTTTTCCACAACATGTGTGCTGATACAGTGATGAATATTATGACTCAGTGTGGGTTGATTTAATCATTTATTAGGCAAATTGTAAATCAGATTGTCTACTATAAAGTTCAATTTATGTATTCAAATGTCATTGTGATTCTGTAATAAGTTGAGAAACTTTATCAATCAACAAAATAATGAGGAAATCCTTCATCAAAGAAAGTTAAGCTTAATAGGTGAAGATAATACATTCTTTTAAATCATTAACTCTTAAGATGTAAATGCTGTCTGACACACCTCAAAACACCCTGTTGGAGCTATTTATTTGATATTAGTATTTTGTTATTTAATTTATAAGTAGTATTGTTTAATTATTCTAGATGTTTGATATATTAAGATTGTTTTTTCTCTTTAATAGTAATTAATTTAGTTATATTATGTTTTGTTGTTTGGGTAATTACTGTGGGCACCTGTGGCTATATATATGAGTAGAAAGATAGGACCAGCATGCACCGGGGTGGGCTTATATAGTTTTTACCAACACAGCACAGGAGAGACAGCACGACAGGAGTTTTCTTTGTTCTTTTTGTTTGTTTGCTTGTTTTGTTTGCTTTACTAAATAAATACAAAAATCGGAATCCTGCATCGACAATCAACTCTCTTCTGCCTGCGTAAAATAGGTATTTTAGGTATGTCTGACACACCTCAAAACACCCCATACTGATAATATGAAATACTACAAGAGATGAATCATAAAATAAGATATGTGCATTATAGTAATTGCTTGATCTATATAATCATATTCATGTTCGTGTGTGAAAACATCTCTCCTCTGCTACTTTGTACGGAAGTCTTCACTCGACTCCTTTAGCCTTCAGCTCCTCTTTGACTCTGCTCAGGTAGCCAGGATCAGGATACCCAAAACTGTGGAAGCAGAGTATGTACAGGTGTTAATGCATAACATTAACAGACTTGATGTCAAAAAAGAACACATATTCAAAAGAAAGAAGAGATTTGGCTACTGTACCTCTCTGGTCCTCCTGTAGTGCTGGTCTTGTGGTGAATGTCGTTCCAGGTCACTTGGTTGTCCATCCCAGTCGTTCTGGACGTCCCAACAGTGAAAATGAGCTTCTGGTCAAATGCTTTCTTCAACAGGACCAGCACTTCTCTGCCCTCTTTGTTATTTGGCAGATATGCTGTTCTGTGAATACCAGAATAGTGCTTCCCAGGATTTGAATGCTTTTCCTGCAAAAGGAAAACGAGAAGTAAAAATAACTTACAACCATATTAGAAATAAACTAATTGACAAAATGTCTCAAAATATTTAAATGAAGGCATTTACCGTCTGTATTCCACCTGGAATATCATAGTTGATATGTATAGTGCCGTAGCTTGAGAATCCAGGGAGGGATGACGGACTTTCATAGCTCGTCATGGTTCCAGCCGGCTGGTCTCCTTCTATCAGACCAAAGACATCTTCGCAAACAGGACAAATGTCTCCCAAGATTCTTCTTGCTTTCGCCAGGCATTCTTCACAAAACTCATGTTTACACTTAAGCCGTTTCTTGTTGGTGAATTTGTCCATGCATATAGGACAGTTTTCGTCTTCTGCTGAGTCTCCTGCTGTTGCCCCCCCTCCTGTGGCTGCTTCAGTGTTGTATCCACGTTGTCCATACAACCCAGGTCCACCGGAGGCTCCCTCTGACTCCAGGCCAGTCAACCCAAAGGCACCACGTTGTTGGGTGAAGCTCAGAGGTGATGTGGTAATCTTCTGGTACAGATGAAGAAGAGCTCTGACAGCGTGGCTCTCCATTGACGCGTTCCCTCCAGATTTTTTGTAGCAGGCTTTGACTTCGACTTTGCCCTGACTGGTGCACGATTCTTTAAAGTCCACACCAAACTTAGTTTTGATCTTAGCTACTTGTTCTTCATAGGAAGTAGTCATCAGCTTCCAGTAGCCCTCCTCCATGGTGAGTCCAGCATTGACAAGAGGGTCTTTGATGCTCATGCCAATGTTCGGTGATGTGTCTTGAGACGGCCATGTAGTCTCTCCAAAAGAAGTGCTGGTATTTGTTGTGGCGGTTAAGGACTTTCTGATGGCATCTTGACTTTGTCTTGGCCCACATACGGTCATTTCTTCAGAGGACACAGTAAGCAGAAGCTTGTTGTCCTTTCTCTGGATGATATTCACTGTGTCCTTCCACTTTTCTGGATTCACTCCCTTGAGAGGAATGATTGAGACATCTGATTTACCCAAGTCCTTCTGGACAAGGCATACGAACTCAGAGAGAGCTTTTCGTGGGTTTCCATCTTTCTGGTCTCCTTGAAATGTCACATTAACTTCTGCCATGATTTTAACTCCATTCTCTTTCTCTATACGCTTAATTTCCTCCTTGTAGATGTGGTTCACGTACCAGAAATGGTTCACAGAACAAGTGCACTGCTCCCCTCCTGCTGCAGAAGCTGCACTAGGCTGCACCATAGGCTGCACCTTCTCCTGAAGAAAATACAATGAACTAACTTAGTAAAAAGCCTTCATTTTCAATGCAATTCATTTCCTGCAGATTCACTACACAGTATACTATCTTGCTCTGACACAGATGAAGGAGGAAGCTTTACTGAAGCTTCCTCTGGTGCTTGTGTCTTAACCTTTAGCGGTGTAGAAACAGACATTATTCTGACTGTTTGTCCATCTCTTCCCGTCAGTTGTTGTCCACTTAGTTTCTGAAGCCCAATCAGGGCTAAAAAAGAAAAAAGAAGACAAACACAAAATTAATATATTTCCAGAAAAATTGATGAAAAGAACTATATATACGTCTATATATTCAATTTGTAACTTTCCTACTATACCTGAAGCGGGTTTAAGACGTATCGCCGCACTCCCGTCTTCTGAGACATTTAACACTTTGCAGTCTCCACGGTATTTGTTGTTGACCCAACTCTGAAGAACTTTCTCCAGTTCAATTTTACATTTCTGCTGTTGAAAACCCTCTGCCCACGCGACTGAGAGAGTGACTTGAACTTCTTCTTTGTTCTATTATAAAGTCATCAGAGCCAGAAAACATGTTACAGTTAATATGAATGCATTACTAATCAAGACAGTAGGTCTGGTTTGAAAATAACTTTCTCTCCAGAATTGTAAAAATTGATTACTTTTTTTGTCATATTTTGTTTGTGCATGTTCAGCACATGACACTGAGGTCATGTTATTTATATGGTATTAAAGGTAATGTTTTTTGATGACCTAGTTGTAATGCAATATGTTCATTGAATAGAATATGACTATTTTTTTACAGTCACTATAAATATTCACACAAAAATACTACAGCTCCCGAACAGTTGTCTTTGAATTTTCTTTTTGTTCAACATTAGTTTGCTGATACAGCTACTCACGTCCATGCGCACCTCTTGGTCGTAGCCTGACATTTTGAGTCTCCTTCCTTGAACACAGAGCAGATGACATGAACAGATGACCGCAGTGCGTGTTGTCACACTGCCAGTTCGAACAACCAACAGTGAATTATTTGATGTATCTTCATGCCAAATGTCAACATTACGTTAAAAAGGAATTGTATCGCTCCACTCCACTTTTGTTTACGGCACGCTAAAGCTCCCTTTAATGGGTTAGAAGTTCGCCTTCAATCTTTCTTATTTCCTAAATTTGTCACAAACTTTACATCAACTTTTTGAACATACGTACAGCACCTAAAGTATGAATTGTGTGACGCATATGAGTCGACTTACCTTCACCTCGCGCTACACTTAACACGCAGCTTCTTCCTGATTAATGAAAGCGAAAGTATTGCAGCTCCGCGAGACGAGAAGAGTGACTCGACACCAGAGCCATAGAAAAAAAGATATGGCTTTTTTTTTTTAAATTTCATATATTTTAAGAAGTTCATAACAAATCTATAAAGGAGCTTCAGCACAGAGAAGATGTTGTCTCAGTTGGTCTGAATCAGATGTCAACCATTGAGGTCGCATATCTAAAAGTGTGGGACAAATAAACGCACCTATCCACTCTATCTACCTACATATCTTAGCATTCAACACAACTGACAGTTAAAGTAAAAAACATTAATACACTTTTAAAGAAATTGTAGTTATATAGCCTCATGGACATTTATTCTTAATGGCTGTCTCCTACATTTGAAGTTTCTCTATATCATTTTCCTTTTAAATTCATTTTCTATATTCAGTTATCAGTGGCAAGATCTTTTCACCTACAGTATATCTGTCATATAGATGTATAAGTCACCCACTGTCACAGCAGATTAATTTGCTCTATCACACAATTTAACAAAGAAGGGTTAAAAATATAAACGGTAAAACACTTGGTATTAAATGCATTAAAAACAATTAATAAAACTGTTCCACAAAAACAAAAAAGTGAGGTGTGCAAAATCTCTTTATTTCTGTCATACCATCTTTCAACAAACAGCATTGAAACTGATCCAAAATCTTTGCAAATATACACAAAATCAAACATGATATAATTGTGACGTAGGTGTAACTAATACATGTCTTGTAAAAAACAAAATCGTATAAAAATGATTTTCAAAAGCAATTTCAAACACAAACATAAGGTGCTGTGAAATATAGAATAACTTCAATGTAAGCCTGTCATAAAACAGAACCCAAAAAACTGCACTTCAGACAAGATACTCTCAGATCTAAAACATTCTTGCACCAAGAAAAGCAAACAAAACAACAAAATATGACTTCATTCTTTCTGGATCTGTTCATCCTTCACTTGCTCCACTCAATCTTAAAACTATTATCTCTTCATATCGTAAAGTAACCTTCAGTCAATACGAACTTTCCCTCTGTCCTTGTCAACTTCGCTACATCAGCCTACTTATCTTATCGATGTATGTGAATATACTGTGCAGTCCAATTCTATACTATATGGTAACACATGGAGAGCCGGGTGAATGCAGGTAAGGCTGCCACGGTGGTACTGTATGCAGAGGTGGGAAGGAGAAGGCATCATTGTGAGCTGCAGCAGTGGCACAATGCCAGGTTGAGTGGTGACATCATCGTTGTACTTTGACACTAGTGAGCAGAACGACTATTCAGCTTCATCTTTCAGGGTGAACCTGGAATAAATAGAGGAACAAAGACAAATGAAAACTGACTATGAATTAAATCATCAGCAATCAATTCATTTAATGGTCATCATGTAACAATGAAAAAGAAGAAGATGGGAGCACAGTAAAGAGATACTCGACAGAAACGTCTTGAATTTCTCCTGCATTATAACCAAGTTCTCTGGTATCCATACGTACTATACACTCAATATGTTACAAAGCATTCCTTCAAAATAACCTAAATACACTGCTTTGTCCTCCTCAAAGCTCCACAGGAGGCATTGTACTTAGCCTCTTTGGTGAAACACTGTTCAACTGAGCATATGGATGGATAGGGACAGCCGACAAGGGGTTTATGCTTTTGGAGTAGTTCACGTGTTGTCATTAATCCAAGCTGACCACAGCCCCTGTCCTCTTTAAGTGAGGAAACTATGCATTTTTTTGCAGCCACCTTTCAATCCGAGTATCACTTTAACAAACTTGCACACAGTCTGCTCACCATTCTGTGACACCAGAAATCAGGTCAACCTGGGCCAACTCGATCTGCACCTAAAGAATAGGAATGACATGTCAACATCAAGCTGTACATACATCTGTGTTGTCATATTTGCAGTATTTCTGCATGTATTCGGTGCACTTCAGAGTGAAAGAATTTAAAAGCTCAAAACAGTTAAAAATCACGAAGCAGCCTAGCATTAGTGCACAGCTTGGCCACATCTGTATAAGTGTGGATTTAACAAAATGATCTCAATGTGTGCTGTGGAGGAGGCACATACAGTACGACACTCTTTGGATACCCTGATGGTCACTTGTTAGCCTTTAGAAGTCTCAGACTGACCTGTCCAATAATGTCGCGGCTCCTGAACGAGGCTGAGTTATTCTTCACTGACACAATGAGGCGTTTGAACCTCGTCTCATCCACAGACAGATCGTACTCAAACCTTAAAAAAAAAAAAAAATCGACAAAGATGATTCAATGTGAACACTAACAAAGCTCTTAAGAGATTGATAAAAAAACAGCACAGGAATGTAATGATAATACAATTACTTAATTATTTAATTACCTCTCATTGTATTCTGGGTTGAGGTCTCTTTTCTTCACGGCTGTCTTCCTCTTGGTGGCCTTGCTTTTGTCTGGCAGCAGCATGAGGGACACATAGCTGTCTACTCCGTCCTTACTTTGAGACAACAGACCTCTGTACACAGAAAGAGAACGCATATCTTAAATAACTGTGTAGAACCGTAAGAATATTTCAAAGTCCCAGTATATGAGAGCAATATAGCGCCTCTTTGCAAACTAGAGCTGTAATCCACAATGTCCTCCACTGTTTGTTAAGAGGTAGGTTCATAGACCCTTCTCCAATGTTACTATAAACATAAATGAATATCTGGGAAATAAACTTGATGTAAAGCCTGAATTGGAAAGAACGACCTTCACAAAGCCTCAGATACCTGAAATATCAACGGTTTGTCATTGGTGAGAACACAAGCCGACTAAAACACACTATTTGAGGAAGCACACCTGCAGGCATGGACGATGACGATGAGATGTCTCTCCTGCGAGGCGTAAGAAAGAGACAACTTCACCTGCCCAGATCCAGAGGCAGAGGCAGCACACGGCAGAGTCCCTGCACTGATCATATCCACCATTTTGGAATGTAGAACCTATTGAACAGGAAGAACAAGTGTCATTGTTAATTTATTGTTATGTATTACTATACTTGTGTGTGTGTGTGTATGTGTGTGTGTGTGTGGGCAGATGTGTTTGTCACCTTGAGATCAGCCCTCAGCAGGATCTGACTCTCAGGTGCGGCTCCATCCAGATGGAACCACTGGTCCAGGACCAGTTGTGGCTCTGCAAGCAGCTCCTTCACAGGAATCACCAGTGATCCCATTGGCTGGTCCCAACCACTGGACAACTGCAATGCAAGAAAGAAAGGGACTGAAAAAAATCACTACATTGGTGCTGTGAAATGTGAGATGCAGAGTAAATGTAAATAAATGTCTTGCCTTTACTACAAGCATCTGATGTTTCGGGTCGTGGACCAGGAAGTAGAAACACTCATTCCACTGAGGATTGGTGCTGCGCTCACACAGCTGAAAAGATGATGAAAATATGTGATAAGAGTTGTTACAAAAATAATGTATCGATCAGACTGACAATAGAGCAACATGCATCAAAAGTCTCACTTTGGTTTTGTAGGTTGTTTCACCCAAAACAAGTTCAGCTCCTGCTTTGGGTTCCTTTCCACTCTTCTTCAACTATCAACGGAGAGAGAGGCATTCAAGTTTTATCATGTGAGAAATCATTTGTTTATTGCATCGTATGTAAATAAACTAGAGGGGACTTACAGGTAATGAATGTGCTCTCTCCAAGTGGACAAAAAGTAGAGCAGCGGAGGGGACAGCTTTGTTTTGATAAGACTGGAGAGATTGAAGCTCCAGGACCTGTGACATGGAGCAAAGCCAGGAAGGCAGTAGATGATTATTTGCAACGTGCAATGTGTCCTGCGTGCTGTAATGTGACAAGATAGCATTATCTAGGAGGCTGCCTTGCTATGGACACTTAAATAGTGCTTGTTTAAAGAGTGTCAGATTAAACAGTGGGTGATACAGTGGGTAAACACAAGTAAGGACCGACCTCGTCAAGTCTGACTGAATTTGACACTGTAGGAACCCATTCCAGAATCAAGTGGACCCGACCAGACTTCACATCATTCAGAGTGTACCACTACAACAGAGAGAAAGTCATTTAAAGGAAGCAAATGACACAGAACAGAGTTAAGAAATCCCATGGCACGGCTTCAGATCATGAGTTATTGACTAACCTGATCTGTGTACTGGGATCTGATGACCTCATTTAGCTTAATACTGAATCTGTGAACATGAAAACAGGCAAATGATTAACAAGATGGCTTACTTCCAGAAACATGTTGACGTTATGGTGTATATTGATAGAACTTAATGAAAACTGAAGAAAATTAATTAATTAATAAAAAAATGAATAAAGATAATTTCCAGGCATTTGTAAATACCTGTACTCCTGTATACTCCTGTAAATATTTCATGATATATATATATAACATATATACATAATATAAATCCACCCACATCAAATATTAAGTCTATGTTGATGATTGGCAGCTGCTGGACCCCACTGTGAATGGCTATTGCCTTTCAGTGCAAAATGATGTAAAGTCAGAGGCGTATCTCTGTAATAATTCTTATCATGCAGATCAGTGCACTCAGTATTCTACACTTCTTATCTTAAGCACTTATATAAGTGACTGATTAACCAACAATAAGACACATACCTGCCAAGGAAGTCATCAGCATCTAAATCCTTATCAAATGCTTCAAACTTGATCTCCTGAACGCTGCGCCCACTCAAAACCAGCTGTTAAAAACAAACAAAGCACATTTTTGTCCAAAATACTGTACATGCATTGAAATCCAGACAATATGCAAAGCTTAAACTGAGAATACTTCATACCTCATACATTTCCTTCCATGTTGGGTTCAGATTCTCCTTGATGACACGACTTTTAAATGTAACTCCCCCGATGTTGATCTTGACATAGGGGTCGCTCTTGCCCTTCACCATGCCCCCCATCAGGTTATCCTTGGCCACCAGATTCTGGGCCTCCAGCAGGTGAATCCTCAGCAGCCCCTGCAGGAAGAAGACTGTAAATGTTACAAAGCATAAAGCGAATCACTGAACACACAACATAGTAGCTTGGTAATGTGACTCTACTGTATACACATTAAAGAGCAACCCAGATTGCTGCACCTTGCTGTACACTGCGAACGGAAGTGTTTTCTTATTGTTTCAAATAATACAATTATACAGAAAAATCAAAAAGGGGCAGTGACGAAGAACAAATACAAGAGTTCCACTCGGCTAATCAAGGCACGAACCCACCTCTTCACCAAAGTCCTGGCTGGGGGTTGTGTGTGGTTGAAGAACCTCTGTGACCTCTGCTGGCCCCAGGGTGTCAGTGGGAAGACTAGTCACTGTGGCTTGAGCAAGGTTGGCTAAACCAGTACTACACAGACACGGTGCAGAAATGAAAACATGTTTCTTATTAGGTCCATTATAAATATTATATTTATGGATCTTTGACCCAACATTTAAGGGTAAAAGATTCATATTTTCTTATTTGCTGTGACGTGGAGCTCACCCCGCTGTTTGCATTTTCTGCGGTTCAAAGTCTTCTTCAACTGCTGTGTCTGACTGTGTGGGATGCTCTTCTGGATCTGTTGGCTCCTCCACCAGCTGAGCACAATTACGTGAAGGTTATGAAGGTGTAAATAGACTGGTTAAACATGATAACAACTGACTATAATGCGCTATGACTCACTGCAGCAGCAGGGAATGTATCAAGCGCAGTGTGAATGGCAGCTGGTTCAGCGGGAGCAGCATCTTCTGCGGAGGCCGCAGCATCTTCGGCTTCAGAGTATTTAAACGGGCTGGATACGGCAATCGATCTGAAAATACCCACCGCTGTTACAAAACACCACAGCCAGACTCCTGACTGGAACTAACAACGGAGAATATTAGCTTTTATAGGAGCATATTCGCTTGTACATCTGACCGAAAGCCAGGCACTACATTTTTTATTTCATGTTTATGTCTGAAGAGTTGTATGTGTATTATTAAACCAGGCACACGACACTCACTCATCTTTTGTCAGCTCTGAGCTTTTTTTGTCCTCGCTGGCTGTGGAAATAACCGTGTCTTCCTTCTTTGAAACAGTCGCAGAAGGCTGTGGAGCCTCAGTCATCCTTGAGCTCAGGACCTGTCAACATCACATTTGCTGTTGGCTATTCTGTGTATCCATGACAACAGTAACAATGCCCTGTGTGTGTGTCCTCTCTTACCTTGAGTTCAGCCCTCAGTAAGATCTCACTTTCAGGTAAGGCTCCATCCAGAGGCAGCCACTGGTCCAGGACCAGCTGTGGTTCAGAGAGCAGCTCTCTCACAGAGACTACAATAGATCCCATTGGCTGGTCCCACGCGCTCGACAACTACAGAGATAAGGACGGATGAATAATGCCGGTCAGAGCGGGAGATGTTCCTGACACTCGCAGCGGTCTTTAGCTACTTTTGTAGAGTAAACTCACTTTTATTATGAGCATCTCCTCTCTAGGGTTGCGAACCAGGAAGTGGAACGCCTCATCCCACTGAGGTGATCTGGAGCGATCACATACCTTCAGATAAAACAAAAAAAAGAGGAGGGGTAAGTTGGGCAAGGGGTTGTTCTTTGTTTGTACAGTTATTGTAATCTGATTAAGTTGTTACTTCTCTTCTTCTCTTGCCACTGGTATTTTAAACAGCCTAATAAAGGTATTGACAAGTATTACTGTCAAGCTTTATGTCTTCTTCAATACCACCAGTGGGGGGCGGCAATGTCTACATTTTTCAAACTTTAAACATAGTACCAGTTAGTCATCTATCCCATAAAATGTTGAACTATTTGCCAACAAACTGGTTAGGTTTCTTGGAAATTATGATGGGGACTTCATAATGACATTTTATCAATTAATGATTAACAGAAATATGAATTAGTTGCAGTCTATGCTGGTACAGCAAAAGTGTGGGTTTGTTTAATGTCTTTATCATCAGTCTCATACCTTGGTTTTGTAGGTTGTTTTACCAAAGACAAGCTCGGCTCCAGCCTTGGGCTCCTTTCCACTTTTCTTAAACTGAACACAGAAAAACATATATGTGACATTATGTGAGTAGTTTGTATTCTCTCACTGTAATTACGGCAACAACCGTTAGAGTCAACTTCCCTTTTAAAAAGATGAAACCTTCCTGAATAATTGCATCACATAGTCCAACAACAGTGACTGCTGCGCAGGACTTTTTAATCCAGTGAAGACGAAAACATTATCCTAAAGAGTAGGAGTTTTTCACTTCATGCCAATAGAGCATCTGTTCATCAACATGTGCTTTCCAAATAGCTGTCCATCTATAACTCTGAGAGAGCACACTGTTATAGTGTTCTTCAGTACTAAATTACAAGGGACTCACAGGCAATGAGTGTGCTCTGTCAACATAAACAAAGAGCAGGGCTGCAGAGGGAACAGTCTTGTCCTGGTAAGACTGGAGAGACTGCACATGCATCACCTGCAGCAGAGAAACACATGCAAAATACATTAAAATGACTCAGAACTGATGTGCATGGTGAAATAAACAGGGTATCATTATGGAATAGAACTGATGTGGGAAGAATAGGCAACACTATGGACAATGATTATAGATATATGCGTGAATAAGGAGATAAAACAAATAATAAAAACTGCACTAACTTGGTCCAGGGTGTCATTATGCGACACTGCTGGTACCCACTCCAGTATCAGGCGAACACGTCCAGACTTCACGTCATTTAGGGTGTACCACTGAAACAGAGAGGGACACTTACTGAATTAAAGCCATTGATGACACCGCAGCAATGACTAAGATACTGTAAGGCAATACGGACCTGGTCTGTGTACTGGGAACGGATGATGTCTGCCACACTGATTTTGTATCTGCTCAGAATGAAAATTAAGTCAGACCCTTTATTTGCACTAAAATGTTAAATCTAAATTATAAATATTTTCTAATGCTGTGAAAGGTTTGTTTACATAAGAAATGGTAGTAAACACAGAAGAAATAAAACTAGGATGACTTGATAAACACCAAATGCTGATTTCTCCATAACTCAACCCAGGCAGAAATATACCTGTCATTTATGCTTATGGTGAAATAACTACAGTTTGAGCGTGTGCATGTTGGCCCACTGAATACCATGCTGAGGCAATAAAGCGTTCCAGTCATGGGCAACTAGAAACCTCCACATTAGCCCTTACCTGCCCAGGAAGTCATCTTTGTCCATGTCTTTGTCATACAGCTCTACTTGCACCTCTTGTCCTGCCTGAGGCCTCAGCACCACCTTAGAAAACACAAGAGTTAAAACAGATAAATCAGCAAAAAACGAGGTGGATAGCTTCAAGTTTTATCATTGCAATCCTATTTGAAATCATGCTCAGAGCAGATCAGACTGTCACTTCATACACACCTCATACATCTCATTCCAGACTGGGTTGAGATTGTCCTTGATCACATGACTCTTAAACGCAACTCCCTCCAACAACGTGACCCTTATCTTGGCATAAGGGTCACTCTTGCCCTTCACCATACCACCCATCATGTTATCTTTGGCAACCAGACTTTGGGCCTCCAACAGGATGATTCTCAGCAGCCCCTACAGGAAAGGATCATTAAACTGTATGTTGCTAGTTTTTTTGTATTAAATGTGATTGCGTCATGCCGTGGTGCATGTATTTGCTCCTGTAGATCACTATTTTGTGATAGTACCTCACTGGCAAAGCTGAGGTCTGGGGAAGTATGAGGCGGTTGTACTATCGCAGGGCTTGGTAGTTCTTCCACCTTCTCTTCAGTCACAACAGCTGCTGTTTCCTTTACGTCAACATCTTCATGTGAGGTCACTGAGGAGGCAATAGTCTCCACACGAGGAACGTCCACTGAACTTGACCTAAAACCCAAAGAGTAGCAATAAAAAAATGTAAATGATAAAAGGGCCAATGGAAAGTATGGACAGACTTTTTTAATTAACTATCTCACCTAAGCACTGTGTCTATTTCCTGTTTTCTTGGAGCCGGGGAAGGGCCTGATGCTGAAGTGACAATGGCCTTATCAGTGGTACCCGGACATTTGCTGGGAATCAGCATCTGCAGTTGAGTCAAAATTATTATTATTATAATTTTGATTGTATACATCAATATCAGTAGAAGTACAAAATGAACGAACTGCCTCAAAAGCCTCATGACAAAGAAATAAAAGATACAGAGACATATAAATAAGAAAGAAACAGCAAAAACATGATCCAGATATTTACACTGAGTAAAAATAAAATATAGAAAATACAGAGAAAAATAAATGAGAGAAAGGGACTTAAAGTAAAGTGATAAAGAGATAGAGATAAAGAAACCTAATGGACATTTACAAAATATTTAAAATAATTGAAATAGAGAAAATGACAGGGCAACTACCTTGAGTTCAGCCTTCAGAAGAACCTGACTCTCAGGTGAGGCTCCATCCAAATGGAACCACTGGTCCAGGACCAGCTCTGGTTCAGAGAGCAGCTCTCTGATAGGAACCACCAGGGAACCAATGGGCAAAGTCCAGCTGTGGGAGAGCTGGAGAAACACAATGCAGGGTGTTAGCATAGGTAGTATTTATATATCCCACTCTATTTACATCTGTATGACCGACACTCTTTCTGTTCCACTTTGATTGTGCACTGTAGTGAGTGTACCTTAGCAACAAGAATATCTTTTCTGGGGTCTCGAACCAAGAAGCAGAATGCTTCATTCCACTGAGGTGATGTGGTACGATCACACACCTACAGAGACGCAAGAGACAGTTCATATTACTGACAGATCTCATGCCAAAACTTACAATCTTACGAAAGTACCTTAAAACATAGTAATATAAATTCCAAGCAAAATTAAGTTTGCGGTCTTACTGTTGTTTTGCGGGACATTTCTCCAAGAGTAACCTCTGCCCCTACTTTTGGCTCCTTACCGCTCTTCTTAACCTTTAGAGAGACAAACAGGCAATAACAATAGAAGCATGTGTATTCTAAACAATAACTGCAGATCCTGACATCACCCGTAACATCAGTAGAAAAAGACTCACTGGTAAGCCATCCGCTTGCCCCATGAAGACAAACAGTAGGCCTGCTGAGGGAACCGCCTTATTTTGGTAGGACTGCCTGGAATAGAACTGAAGGACCTGAAGACACAGAAAGAACCAGTGAGTATGGATCAAGTTTACCAGCAAATGGCCCATCAATCCATGTCTAGTCTGGGAATACCAACCTGGTCCAATCTGTCTGACTCTGAGGCTGTCATTACCCATTCCAGTATCAGGTGAACTCGACCAGACTTCACATCACTGAGCGTGTACCACTGAGAGAAGAATTTCAAAAATGTTAACACAGGAAAAAGGTTACAGATGTATATCTAGTGGATTAAGGGTCTTATCAAAGCGAGTTGGAGACCTGTGCACCAACGGGAGTTGGACCCGTGATATGGCAGGCTTTCATGTTCGCTTATTCTGACCGCACTCTTTGAGGCTAAACATGCAGCAATGTGTCTGGAAAGGAAGATCCCACCTGATCAGTGAACTGTGAATTGATGATGTCCTTCAGACTGATCTTCAGCCTGCATGTTGGGATATGTGAGATTAGAATTTATCTCTAAAGCCATACATTTTATTTCACAATATGATTATTTATAGCTCTTTTACCTGCCCATGAAATCATCCTTCATGTCCATGTCTTTATCAAACACCTCCATGTGCAGGTCTTGGCCAGGCAGCTGGGTGAGAATCACCTGAGGGGTGAACAAATGTTGCAAATGTAAAAGGAGTGAAACCAATTTACAAATGCATGCGAACTTCGAACCACTTTTTCTTTTCAACAAAACTGTTAACTTTCAATAAATAACCATGTGTTATTTACCTCATACATCTCATTCCACGTGGGGTTAAGATTACTCTTGATAACCTGACTTGTGAATGTTTCGCCCCCGATGTTGATCTTGACATAGGGGTCACTCTTGCCTTTTACCATGCCTCCCATTAGGTTATCTTTCGGAACAAGGTTCTGTCCTGCCAATAGGTGAATTCTAAGCAGTCCCTGAAAAAACAATTGCAAACACATTAGAATAAGCATGTGTGCAATTTCAGAAAACACAACCCTAAAGTCAAAATCATAAGTGTAATGTCCTCCATTACCTCTGTGGCAAAGCTAGGATGAGGGGAGGTCTGCTGGGGCAGCTGTCTGGACATTCCAGACTCCAGATTAGATGACGCATCAGATGGAATACGTTCCTCATCTAACCACAGGACCTATGTTACAAAAGAAAAGAGAAGAGACTGCTAAAATACACAGTTGGGACACCATTATACATTATATCATATTCTATGATTAATAACCTCCAATATTGTGCTTGTTTATTTTGCTCTTTGGTCATTAATTGGTCTAATGCAGCGAAGCATTAGTGAATAGGTCTTGTTGCTATTTACCCTGAGAACTGTTTTGATATAGACGCGACTGGCAGATCCAGAGTTGTCCAACTGGAACCACTGGTCCAGAGACAGATTAGAATTGGACAGCAGACGGGACAACGGGATGGTCAGACTGCCCAATGTCTGCACGCGGTCAGCGTCCTTCACCTGGTTTATTTAACATGGAGGAAAGCCAAAATAAGACCAAAAGAAGTTTGGCTATCAGAATACCAAACACAAAGTTCAGTGCAGAGAAGCTAATCTGTTCAGCTGTTACCTGAATGTCTATGTCCTGCTTGCGAGGATCCTGGATGAAGAAGGTAAAAGCTTCCTCCCACTCTGGATTATTGGTTGTGTAGCAAGTCTGAAGACAAGAATAAAGTGTGCGTATAAAATAGAAATAAATGAAACATAATCTATAGTGTTATAATGTTTTTTTTTCCAATAGATATACCTTGCTCTCTCTGGTGATGTCCTGCACAGACAACTGCACCATGGGATTGGGCTCTTTATATCCCTTCTTCATCTAAAAGATACACAGTTAAGACAAATATGAATAGACAGCAAGGCATGTGAACAACAGCATACCGTAACCAAGAGCAGAGCAATAAATAGACTTTATGCTACACCCTGACAACACGTGGTTGATGTGATTAATAGTGTGCAAAGGGGTTATCATAGCAACAGCACAAATAACTGATAGGAAGTACCACACAGCATGGTACAATCAGGAAGTATAAGCCTGCATCGACAGAAACCACAAAGACAGAGTTTCATTCCAAAGATTCTGTCACTACTGTTGCCGTTTGTATATGAATCGACACAGTAGGAAGTGAGCGTTTAACAGCCTTGGACAAAGTTAGCCACACTCAGCCACACTGAAATGGAGGGCACGGCAACAACTTCGTGGAATGTCATGACAGCTGGCAGTTACAGCTCTGCCCCAGTTTAACCACACACAGGAAGCAGCTCTGCGCAGAGCACGTACGTGGGCAGAGAGGGTAGAGCTATTTGACTCACAGGAAGTGCCTCAGCCTTGTCCAGATATACAACCAAGATGGCTGAGGAAGGTGGATCGGCAGTCTTACTGGTGATGCTTTCATTCCTCTTTATGATCTGAGGGAGAATTGCAAACAGGTGATTCTAGAGTATAAGGGATTTTTGTTAATGCATCGGAGCAATGCATTCGTTGAATGAGTGTGAGTGAGTCAAACCTGCTCTAGTCGATCAGTGCTGGGCAGCAAGGACAACCACTCCAGTTTGAAATGAACCCGTCCCGACGGAGTTTCTTTCAAAGTGAACCACTGGGAAGACAGCCACAGGCACACGTTAACAATCCAAAGATTAAAAAAAAAAAAAAAAAATGCTAATTCAAACTGTGACTGAGACGATAATAGCTGTTACTTACATCATTGACGACTATGGATTTCTTCACAATGCCCAAATCCAATTTGGTCCTATATGGAAGAGGAGTGTAAGACAGAAATAAATAAAAAGAAGAAGAAAATGTATCGCTAAAAACAACAAGGATTACAGCACAGAAAGCAGATGGTGGAACTTTAAAAGTACAGAGACATGCTTCATAAAGAGGTGGTGTACTTTTTCCAAGTGGCCAGGAAAGATGACAAGTGAAAGGTGACGATGCTAAATTGAACGTAGGCACACAAGAGACATGAATATGCATATGTACCTGCCCAGGAAATCATCCTGGTCTGTGTCTTTGTCATATACCTCCACCTCCAACTCTTGACCAGGCACTTCATGGACTATAACCTGATGTACCAGACACACACAAGGACATGAAGACTGACAGAGGGATTTGTATGGAAGCTGGCTGCGCCCTCATGCGACCATGAATGAAAATGAGCATTCCTAGCGCTGTCAGTCTAATCCCTCAGAAGAAAGTGAAATGATACATGATTGAGTCTGTGCAATGATGACACAAATATGAAGCTTTCCATTAAACCTTTCATTCTTTTTACCTCATAAATCTCTTCCCACTTGGGAGAGTCTGTGTTGTCAATGTGTTTGGAGGTGAAGGTCTGAGGGCCAACCCTCAATATGGCATAGGGGTCAGACAAGCCAGCCATAACCCCTTTCACGTAGCTGTCCTTGGCTGCTAGATTCTGTGCCTCCAGTAGGTAGATGCGTACCACACCCTTAGAAATAAAAAGGGAGGGGGGGGGGGGGGACCAAGATGTAATGTACTGGTGTTGATGAGATGTGGAAATTATATAATAGTCTTCCTCTATCTGTTGGTGCATTTTTAGGCTTTTACCCTGGGCAAAGGAGAGCGTAGTTCGGCCACATGCAGGTCTGGAACCAGGGGGACAACCAGGCGGTTGGGCAGCACCAAGAAGGAGGCAATGGCGTCCATAATCATGCTGTCAGACATGACACTGAGACAAAGAAACAGCATTTTAATGGAAATGTACTGCTGTATTGACTTTATCATCTACTATTCACCGTGTAGTAAAACATCAATAAAAATATTGTGAAGTTGGGTGTATTATAAGGTTGTGGCTATAACCAATGTGCAAACCAATGGAAGTTGAAATGAAATGAAAATTTCAGCATGACTCACTTCAGTCCAGGGATGTCCAACAAATTAGTCATTCCAGTCCAATTGATGTCTAGTTTCTGGTAAGAGATAACACAGAGGAATGTGCTGTATATAGCAAATCAATCAGGATAGATGTGAAATCAATAGCATGAGAAGCATACGAGACTCTATCGAGCTACATGATGTTCACAGGACAAAAAGAGGTGAACGTAGATGGACGTACAGGCCGCTGGATGAAAAACATGGTGACCGCACCCACTATGGGCACATCTCCAATCAGGGGCTCCAAAATCACCCGCATCATCCCATGTAGCTGAGGACAGAGGAGCATGACAGAAAACATGGATAAACGCTGACAGAGTGGCACTTTGTCTGTATAATTCAGTTATCCATTTAGACAGGCAACATCTTTGTCTTAATGACTCTGTGATTCAATCGAATACTATTTTTAACCTTGAAGAGAAAACTGACCTGTATTCCTTTGACTCCAGCTTTGCAGAAGTATCTCTTCACCTCAACGTCGATCTCTACATTGCCAACATAGCTGAGGATACAATGAAGAACACAATGTCATCGACAGTCGGGCCTTTTAAAAGTTGTGGTACCAAGGTGACGGTGTTCCCGAATCCAAGGAACAATGGATAAACATTCACCTAATATACAGATCTAGCAGGACTTGTCCTTTGTCATTCTCCGTGTGTGCCTTGATCCCGACAACCTTCATGGCCTGCAGCAAACAGAAAACACATTTTCAGCACAATAAAAACAGCATGCATCATTTGTGTGAATCTTTACGGCAGTGTCATATTATACTTGAGCTATCAGTGGCATTACCTTGTCTCCCATATCCACTTTTGTAAAGCTGAGGGTTTGGAGGTGGGCACTTGAGGCTCGGATAGACGGAGCAATGGTTTCCACCAGCAGCTTCTCAAGGTATTGGCCAACAAATGGCCACACCTGCTGCAGCACCTAGGCAGGCCAACAAGAACGTGGTTATAAGCTGCTTTTATCGGTAAGACGCATACCATGATATGCACTCTACATCCCTGCAACCAGAGACTACTTCTTTAAGAAAACGTTGGCATTAAGCCACACTGTCGCAAAAACGGTCTTCCAACTGCCACAGCTTCCGTAAGCAATAACCAAAGAATGACAAGAGACAGCTGTAGTCTACTTTGAGTCCTTCCATACACCTCAATGAATCCTTTGCTCTTCATGTGTTACACAATGTTAATGTTCCTACGTAAACGTGTTCAGTTGTTAAGTCTTTATTCTTTTGGTGAAAGAACCAAAAGCAGAGGCACTGCTTGTTTGTGTGACTGTGGAAAAAAAAAGAAAAAGACCAGAGTTGGTTTCAGCCTCGCATAAGTGGAGAGTGAGTCATCAGCTGCCTGCTCCTGGGAGGGATGCAGTCTGAGCAACAGGGGAATCTGCTGACCTCCCGTTCAGTAAGCAGTCTCAAATCACTGCTTTGTCTGGCTCTCTGACGCTTAGATCTCGTGGTTCTGTCAGCATGAGTATTTTTGTTACTGTATTATCTTCATTAGATTGTCTGAGCTACAAAAAGCAAAAAGGGGGTGGGGGGGGAGAACAATGGCTGCAGCTTTATTAAGTTTGGGGGCTGGGAAGCTCCTCCTTCCTGTGAGCTAGGCTGTAAAATGAAATGGAAATGTTGAGAGGGTTTGCCTGGCACTGGGCCTGCTCTCTGCAGAACAAACAGAGTGGCTACACTAATGGGGGTGTGGCCTTTTCTGGAACATGGCAGCAACAGCAGCAGTGCTACCAGCTATTAGCCTAGCATGCTGCACAGAGGGTCAATCAGCACAACAGCTGAACAGACAGACGTGCGTTTGCTGCGGGGCTTAACAAAGGAGTAAATAGTGTCTTTGTATAAAGTAAACAGTGAAAACATGAAGCTAAATAGGGAAACACTGATATTTTACCTTATTCAGCCACTCAACCTTCTCGACATCTGGAAAGCTGACCTGAAGGAAATAAAGACAATGAGTGCACATACTTAAATTATGCATAGGGCCCGCTAAATACACAACAGGATACGGAAATGATTCAGTCGTAGCTTATTCAGTTCAGGAAATGTCATCAATAGCACCGTTGGTATTATTGGTTTTAGACTGTATAACTATTACCAAAAGAAAAAAGAAAAGCAGATAAGTGCAGCAACTCTCAAGGTAACGTTGAATGACACAGCTTGCTGTTGTGTGTGGTTTATCTTTCACGAGGGACAACACTTTTACAAGATGAGTGCGCAAACTCAAGAAAATCCTAACACGTAGCCACAGATGGCCCCTTTTTTTTAAAAATACTTTAATGAGGAGTATAGGCATGCTGTCTTGTTATGCAAGCTGAACTGAAATCACTCAAGGAAAACAAGTATCCACAGGAACCTTATTTGGGTGTGGCCAGATGTTCTGTGTCAAAACAGGCCCATGTGGGTTTCAGCGTTTCCATTTTGGGTACATGTACTCTCAGGATGTACAACTATGAAAATCAAAGATATTATACTTCATGCACAACTTCCTGACACCTTTAGTTCATATTGGTTTGAGTGTTGCTCCTGTTTTGGTTTTTGTAATACACTCAGAATTGCATCATTATACTTTCAAACAAGTTTAGTCTAGAAAGCAGAATCTGGCAACTGTCTGGCATGGCAGAAATAATTGGGGGAATAAAGCACTTAATTTAGCCGAAAGGGACGTTTGCACACCTGGTTGCGTGTTTCATTTAACTGCATATTTTATCGGTAACCTGTATCTTAATGTTGTAATATTATGATTTTAGGGTCACTGCTACGTTTTATCGTGCTATACGTAATTTAAGGTTATTCTAGGTCATTATGGGTTCAGGAAGGATAGTGGAAAGCTGATGTAAAGGGAATCGTGTTGATAGATGACAGTAGACACACGCTGACAGTTGTAGGGTCTTTCCTTACCCACGCCGGGAGGCCTCGCTTGCTTTTGGACACTTTCATGGACGTGTACTCCTCCTCGTTGTTGAGCAGCTGCATGGCTGACCTCAGGCGCGTCTCCTTGGCTTCTCGGGCATGTTTCCATCCCGTGTAGACCATCATCCCGAACACCAGCAGGCTGGTGCTGACCCGGTAGTAACCGGCCAGGTAGACGGGCAGCAAAGCGCCCAGACATTTCCCAAACGTCCAGAGCACCGCGACCGCACTTATCCCTTTCGGCTTGGCACCGTCCGTCTCCGCGACGCTCAGCGCTTTCTTCTCCGGGTCGCCTGTGCTCGGACACTCGGCGCCCTTGGCCTCAAAACTGGGCTCGGATTTGTCACTTTGCATTCTGGTATCCTCTAGAAAACGATCACTAATGTGTTACCGTTGGATACACAATATTTAAGAGTTTGAAAAAAGGATTTAATAACGGTTAATTAAGTTAGTCTGACGCCACATTCGTAACGTCAGTTAGCGCCAGTTTGAACTAAACGCACCGCTGTACGCCGCTTGTAACCTTACCGTTAGTTCACCGTTGGTCCGTGTCGCATCTTGAGTACTTTATCGTTGAATTGGAGCAGTTTTAACTGACGAAGCACGGGTCCAGAAAAAGTGTCAGACAATGTCTCCCCCCTCACACGGTCCCGTTATCTGGATGAAAACACGCCCACTCTCTGAAGCAAAAAAAAAAAACCGCATCTTTGACTCTTTCGCTACTGCGGCAAGACACTCATCCAATTTGTAGTCATTACTGCAGCATTACGTTACCGAAAAGCGAGATTCTCCACTTACTTATTCAAATACAACTTAAACTGTACCAGTGGGACAATGCATCATATATAAAATACCTCACTTCTTCCTGTCAAGTCGTTAACCCACCAGCACCCCTGGTCAGTGGTCTTTCTGCTGCTCCGGTCTATTCTAAAAACAGCCGAGTGGACATTCTCCTCGATCCCTTAGATCCGGTGAGACCGCACAAGCACCACCCATGATTCCCATTGTACACCAACACCACACACTCCACTTGTTTAAAGAGCCACACGGATATGAGGCTACTGGAGAAGCAACGGGTATTATATTCAAGTTTACACAGTGTGACTCCACCCAAACAACTCCAGCAATGGGGATGTAAACACGAGCATTTTACCAGAGTATATACAAGTAAATGTGAACTGAAGAGGGCAGCTGTAAAAAAAAAAAATTTAAAATTAAAACAAAGTGACAGATAACGCAGGAGTCATTGTTGAGTTGCTTATTATTTTTGTAAATTGACACCAGAGCAATCCACAACAATGTCAACACAAACTGCTTCCAAAATCGTCATGTCCCCACAAGGACTGCAAAGCAGTGTTGCAGAAATGGTTCAAACAATATGGATGACCTCATACATTTTCAATTTATCGTGCAGGCGTTTGAAAAGATCTCTTTCATACCAAACTGTTCACCGGTAAGTCAAGTCTGTAGGAAAACAAGTCTTTGTAATGTTTCCACACAACACAGACTGAGGGGTCTTCATATCGCCCCCTGGTGGAGAGGTACAAGCGTCTACTACTTCTGTCATCAGTTCAGTACCCTACACATAAAACAAGGCCATCTATGTTAAAAATCACAGTTAAGGATGCTACAGTCCTGGCTTTAATCAGTTAATGAGGCAGAGTGGTGATTCTCATGCTTTGACTCGCGATGGGGTACGACACCATCGGGGTGGTGGCATGACTCATGGTGATGCCGGGCATGGGCTGCGTCATGGACACTGCCACCGGGGCCACAGATACAGCCACTGTCGCCATAGAAACAGGTGGCGCCATCCCTTGGGCAATGGTCTGAGCAAGAGCGGCGGCGAGCGGGGTGATCTCAGGGTTGAGGTGAGGCAGAGGGGCTGGAGGCGGGGCAGCGTTACTCTGGGCAGCCGAAGGGGCGCCGGTAGATGCTACCAGGTCGTGCTGGATGAGAGACCGAGGTTGCAGTCCGGCGCTGCTCAGGGTGGTGTGAGTCTGAGCAATGCTATGATTGTAGGAACTTATTGCACCCAAGGGGGGCACCAGAATCTGCTCAGTGGGTGCAGGAGTGGAAGACATCGTCATCACCTTGGCCTGGCTTCGGAACTGGGCGTTCTGCTCCAGAAGAACCTCATTTGTGGCAATGAGATTTGAAACCTGAGACACACACGAGACATGGATTAGAAAAGGACCGGGCTCAGGGAAAGTCCACTGCCAGAAACCTTGGCTTTGTGTCCGGCAGAAAGAAAGTTCTTATAAAATGATACTTCTAAACCATATAGCTACTTTAAGTCAAAAATAATTGTTTAGACAGCCATCATTTCTTTACCGTGATCACAGCTTTTGCAGTTGCTGATTCTGCAAGTTTGTGCAGAATGATTAAGCACCCTTTACTCTTTAAGGTGTGTGTGTGTCTTATGATGTCACAGAATGTCTTTTCCTATTTTTAAATGTGCCCAAATATGTTCATTGTGGTTTTAGTCGGGTGACTGAAGGTCAGCTGCTCCTCGACCTTAAAACGGGAGTTTGAGAGACTTAAACTACATTGTTTTACTTGGAAAAATGACTTAAACAATAAATAGTTTACTAATATAGTTTCTGGTGACAGACTAATGGATATATTGACAAATTGTTTCAGCTCTACTTCACACTTCTGGCCCTAATAGCAAGTTTTGTTCAGTTCCTTTTTTCCCCATTTCATCTCTCCAAGATGTTCACTTGATATGCTGGTCTTCAGAGGCTGTGGGAACTTTAGATGAGAAGTCTTGTGTTTGATCACAAGGATTTCTTTGTTAAAATCACCTCTCAGCTCCTCAAAGACACTTTACTTTGTGTGTGATTTGTCAATGAGCTATAATAAAACTGTCCTTGTGACTAAAGTTAAATTTGACACTGTTATAAAATAGTCCTTTCACATGACACGATCATGATTCATTCAGTAAAGTTACATTTGACAATATATTTCAATCCGATACAACGGCCTGCGATAAATTCCTTTGTTGTTGTTTGTTGTTAAGACTATGACTTTGTGAACATACTGTATTGCACTACATTATGTAGTCAAATGTGTTATTTTTGCACACCATTGTATCTGGTATTAGTTGTACAAAAAGCTGAATTTGCATTTCAACAAAATTATTTTTAGATTTGAATGAAACACAAGTGCTATTAATGTAAGAAAGGCCTACCAAAATGTTAGTTTTCTACCATCTCTCATTCTGACCTGCTTCTTTAACTCCTCTACTCTCCTCCTCAGTAGGGAGTTCTCCTCCTCCAGGAACCTGAACTCCAGAGAACGTGGTTGCAAGGTGGCTTGAACTCCCAGCTCGTAGTGCGCACCTCCGCTCACATCAGCCAGCCGCAGCCCCTCCAACCGCCGCCTCTTCAAGTGTAGAGCCGTGTGGTCCATGGAGGCCTCTAGGGAGCTTGCATCAAACAGCCCGCTTTCCAGCAGAGGGTCATACACTGAGCATGAGCTCCTGTCAAAGCGCCGTGGCCCTGTAGAACCTATGGACAGACAAGTGCTCATCCCACCTCCACCTACCCCCCCGACTCCTGGGACACCTGGATCTCTGCAACCAGCCAGGCTGGGGCAACCCATCCCCATCCCCATCCCCATCCCCATCATGTTACTTCCACCTCCACCTCCCACAAGTCCTTGCATTCCTCCACAGGCACCTGCTCCTCCCCCACCTATCCCTCCCCCAGCATTCACCATTCCACTGGTACCTGGCCCTATAACACCACCCACTCCAACCCTGGATGGCTCATATTCATAGTCTTTTTGGACATGGCGAAATTTACACTTATTACCCCTCTGGCACTCCCCCTTCAGGAAGTCTCTGCAGATAGGGACTTCCCCACGGCTGTGGGGGAGATCCATTGGGGACAGGCCCAGTCGTGCTGCAACTTTCCCTCTTAGTCTGAGGGGTAGCTCTCCTGTTTTCTTGTAATAGTCCTCATCATCTTTAGATCCATGGACAAAGCGGCAGCTGGAGCGCATACACTCCTTGTTCTGGTGGTCATGACAGAAGACAAATTCATTCTTTTGCACTCCCAAGTCCGGCACCTCATTAAAGTCCGGGTGTCTAAAGCGGCAGCGCTTTCCTCTCTTGCAGACATTGCGTATGAAGTCCCTGCAGACACCGCCCACTTCCAGTCCTGCACCTTGCCCCCCACCTCCACTGTTTCCACTGCTGTTGCCATTTCCGAGCGCCCCTCCACCCCCCATGCTCCCAGAGCCAGAGAGGTTGCCCCCGAGACTTCCTCCTGAACCACCTCTGCCCTCCGCCGTGGCCCCTGCCAAACCAGATCCAGGTCCTCCTTCCTCACCCAGACTACCACCACTCCCACCGCCACCTGACAGGTAGGAGCTGTCCCGGTCAGGCATAACGCTTGGCCCAGCTCAAGGAGAAAACAGCACTCATGTGTGGGAGGGGGGCGGACATGACCTGCCAAACATTCACATACAGAGTTAAACAAGTCATGAATAGCTTTTTCCTTGGATTAGTGCAATTTCCAATTCAAAGATCTGCAAGACAAAAACATAGTTTAGATATTAGCTTTCCAAGTCACGTTACAGGAGAATATGACAGATCCTGGAGGAGCATGTGTGGTTCAACTGGACATGGCTGGCTTTGGCTGAAATGTTAGACTAGTTTGTGATGAGCCAGGCAAGTGCAGAATCAATCACCGGCTATCGCCGCACAATGCATGCCGGTTAGATTTTTGTCCAACTTGATCTCATATTGCTGACATCATGCACAAGTGGGTAACTAAAGCCTCATAAGATAGAGGCAGCCGCAGTTTATAGTGCAAGGCGCTGCAGTTGCTCTACACCTACTGCAAGACCCAGGGCATGATGGGAAATGCCTGGTCAAAGAGCTGATTGGCCCTTGGTTTTGACAACAAACACTATGTTTTATAGAAAATTATAATTATCTATGTAGATGTAATATTCACCACTAGATTGTTTGCTATTAGTCTCATGCTGTGCAATGAGGGTAAATATTGTGTGGTTGATCATAACAATAAAGGTTATTCATATAGCAGCAATGACAAAGAGCTTTACAAGGAAAATAATAAAATATACATTTCCACATATGTCATTACAAATTATCCAAACGTGGTCTGCAAACTACAGGTAGCCTAACAATGACATCTAACAGGATGTAACTATTTCCATAACTTCCTGTCTATCTTTGAAGGTTAGTGGAAACTGTCTGACTTGACAGCAGCTTTTTAATCATCGCCCTCTGCTGCTGCCGCCTCCCGATATCGTACACTTCTTTTGTGAGTCGCAGTTCATCTCCATCTAGCCTTTTAGCACGTGACAAAATCTGGTAAATAATAAGTAACGTCAGCATTGTTGTTGTTGTTGTTGCCACTGGTTTGGTGAAAAAGACGAAACATTGGATTCACACCATGCGACGCTCCATTGTACAGGGTAATGTTAGCTGTCAGTAAATAAAGAGCACTCGTATCATGTAACGTTAGCCTACCTAAATAAGTAGCTAAGCCTTCCCATTTAAGACGTACACTAGCTAGCGAATGCTATCTAGCTAACTGGCTAAATGCTAATGTAGTCTTACCAAATATAAACTAGAAACAGGATCCAGAGAATAGCCGAGGGACTCCCACGCAGAAACGCCCTGCTCTCGTTCACTGAAATGTATATGGCTGCAACGTCAACCAGACATGTGTTTTGTTTTTATGGCAATTCCTCACAGCCCTGGTCTGTTTACTACATTATTGCATATTTTACTACCAACGAAGAAGACGCTCTTCCTCTCCGTTTCCTCCAGGTGTCAACTTAGTGCTCTTCCGCCATCTGGCGGCGATAATGCGGCATTGCACTGAAGTATGATCAACTTAAAAAGTTTTCATCGTATACAGAGGTAGCCTTATCGCGAAACGACGGCGAGCTAAGATAAACAACCGCTGCATATTAACAGCATTTCATTTGATACACTTTCACCACCACGTTTAGTTGGGCTGAAATATGCGGAACATGTTTAAATCTCAAAGGTGTCAGCTGGGTTAAGTTGACTATCCGTGTGTGCGCCTTGGGGTGTGCACAGAGTCGCAGCACTCAGGTATGCCGAGTGCTGCTACGCTGACGTGTAGACAGCAGACAGCCTTAATAACAACATGAGTTGTCAAACCGCAAGACAGCTGTAGCCCACTTCCAGAGAACGCCTTTGTGTAACAGTTCCTCGTCTGTGCTCAGAAGCCCAGCATGGCAGCGCAAGGTGTTTTCCGCTGGATGCAAGCCTACGTGGTGCTGTACTGCTTCACCGAAGCCCTGTCCGCCGCCTCGGAGTCGAGCAGAAGTTACTACGACACTCTCAGTGTTGAGCCATCAGCAAGTGACAGCCACATTAAGAAGGCTTTCCGCAAGCTGGCCATAAAATACCACCCAGATAAGAACAAGAGCGCCGATGCAGAGAAGACGTTCGGAGAGATTGCTGAAGGTAAAACATTACCATAACCTTTTTTTATATATTGTATTTTGTATATGTAATTTACACAAGTGACATGGGTTGCACCACTTCTAAAACAGATGATTGTTTTATTCTCCTGATTGTAGTCAGCTGCTCACAGCTAATACTGATGCCGTCTAAATCAACTTCCATGAAGGTGTTTACTGTTATTATCGAGGCTGTAGTTTGTGGTATTGCAGGATTATCAGACTGTATTCCAGGTGTACCAGATGAACTTTTCATTGTGCTCCACTAAAGATAAAGTAATTCCCCTGTGTCCTCCTCCCTAGCCTACCGAGTGCTCTCCAACAAGGAGAAGAGGAAGCTGTACGACTTTGTGGGCCACGAGGCTTTTCTAAATGACGAGGCCTCTGTTGACCAGGACCATGACCATGAGACAATGAGCTTCCACTTTGGTTTTGAAGACCTCTTCCATGACTTCGATGATGGTCCCTTTGTGGAGGAGCCATTCCTCCACTGGACCTTTGCTCAGGATGGGGAGGATGAGAATGGTCTATATAACCATCACGGCGTAGAAGAGCATGGCCACAGCTTTTATTTTGCAGATGAAGAAGAAGAAGAAGAAGAAGACGAGTACTACTACTAGATGTTTAGCACCTTTGACACTGTATCGTGTGTCTGTTTTAGTGTACTGACTTTTTTTTAAAATAATAATAAAGCCTCCATATTGTTTTCACAGTATCTGTGTCTTGTATTCAGTTTGTAGAAATTCAGCTAAATAGATATTTAATGTGTTTTTAAAGCGCTGCATCGACAGGCACATGGCTCTGAACTGCTTACGTCTATTCCTCTGTGAAACAATCACTCATCTTCACACCACGCACCCAGTTACAAAACAAAGGGGATTGAGTATTTTTAAATTGTGGAATAGTTTGCCAATAAATATGACATCTTTCGCCTCCATCGATACCTTTTAAGCCCATGTCTTTTCTTTAGCCTTTTAATTATCATAATGAAGACATGCTTGACCACGCGCTGGTTTTGATCTGTTAGTATTTTATTTTGTTGTTTGAGCTATGATTCCATCAAGACATTCTATGCCTTGGTTCATTTAGTTTTATACTCTTATTGTTGTCTGTGTTTTTATTTTATCGTCCCAGTGTTTCATTTAATCTCTTTGTAAAGCGCGTTGGCCAACGTTTGTTGTTTTTGAATTTGCTCTATAAATAAACTTGTCTTGACGAAGGAAGCGGTGTGCGTTCTGCCTCTTTTATGAGAAACCTTGTAAGTTGAATGTTTGAGGTTGCAAGCTTGACAGATGGGGGAACCAATCGGACTGCTGGGCCACTTTTCCTGTGTGGGTGTGTCGAAGGTCCTGAGTTACTGACTAACACACAATTTACTCATCTTTCTTTTCCCCTGTGCCAGCACTTTAGATCTGGCACTGTTTTACTCCATTTCTCACAGGATTGTGCACTTTGACCCAGAGGATATCCTGTGCCTTCTCAGCAGTTGGAGCGTGAGCGCACTAAAGCCAACAACAGACCAAAGATCTTTACAGCTTGATGCACTTTTATCGAGATAAACGGAGATTTAAGCATTCTACAAAGCAGATAAAAGACATACTGGAATCATTAACTTACAGGCTTCACAATGATGGTAAGTATGCCTGAAAACCTTTTTTTGACAGCCTCTGAGAGTCATGTGACTTTTTCTCTATGGAGACATTCAGATTTACAGCATGGGCTGTAAGTGAAGTTTTTAATTCCCTTTAACTTTGGCTTGCCTACTAATGTGAATTTACTTCCAGCTGTTGATAAAAATTGTTTGTCACATTTAATTACAGGAAGAAGTAAACGAAGTGAACTCTTCCCTGAGTGTCCATGGTCATAACATCAAGGTTACAGAGGTGTTGAAAGACGGGGACACACTTACCTTCCTAGTTGTGTCTCAAAAGGTGAGTTTGCTGCAAGCTACATTAGATCTAGATTCATGCAGAAAACCAGTTGATGTGTTTGAATTATGGTATTGCAAAAACAGACTCTGATGACATGTTGTCTGTCGTCCGTGCCAGCTGTCTGGGACAGGGGAGTACCATGTGGACCGGACCTATGATGATTTTGAATGGCTGCAGCAGCACCTGTTCTCTCAGGAGGATGTGCCCGGGATACAGGGAGTCATAGTCAGTGCTTCATTTCATCTGCCCACTGTCCCTTATTTCACTTGTAAACTTCTTCCTACTTTTCTGACAATAACAAGACGATTATAGTCCTGGAATATCTATATGTGGAGTCTGTGAAGATGCAAAGCAAAATTTGGATTCTGTTGAAAACGTCCTTTTGGAAGTGTGCTGCTTTATGTTATCTTTCTTTCCCCAATTGCCTACCGTACAATAGAATTTGAGCTAAACTGCAGACTTTGACAAGTGCATAAAAGTATGTGTTCTTGTAACACAGTGCTTTTGTAACTGAGAAAAATCACAAATCAAAATGTTTTCTTCATAATATGACTTAAACACATTGTTAGATTAGGTGCGACAGCCAGCCAAGTTATGTGGAGCAGTTTGCGTCTCTTAACATGCTCCTCCTTTCATTCTTAACCTCCTCCTTTCATTCTTAACCTCCTCCTTTCATTCTTAACCTCCTCCTTTCATTCTTAACCTCCTCCTTTCATTCTTAACCTCCTCCTTTCATTCTTAACCAGGAAGCTACTTTTAGAGCTGCCATTCTGCCAGCTGGCCCAGTACTATTGGAAAATAAGCCACAGCTTTGTGGTCTGATTGGATTCTTTTTTTTTTTGTTTTCAAGAAAATGCAACAGCATCCTATCAGGAAGTACTTTTTGTAGACTACCTCCTAGTATGACCGTGTGTGCAGTGGGCCTGTGTTTGTCATGTATATAAGATCACGCTGTGTCTGCTGCGGGGCATAAAGTCTGCATACTGTAAATCCAAGCACTGCACGTTTCAAACGGAATTAACCTTATTTATGTTCCTCTCCCAAGCCAGGCACCTAATTAAAAAAAAAAGTTTTGTTTTGGGGAAAAAACAATCGAATAAATCTTGCTTTGACAAACAATATCAAGTAATACAATCATGCTCTGTTTTTCTTCCAGTTTCCTTCTCTTCCTGCAAAGCCTCAGGTGAATGCATCTGCCAAGGTTATGAAACAGCTTGGTGAGTGCATCTGACACCACCTCCATCAAATAGAAAGTTAGATTTGAAAGTAAAGTTAACCAATTGTATTCTCCACTCCAGTGTCTATTCTGTTGCATCGTCTGTTGAGTGTGATACGAAGTGATGGTGATGATACGAATGTTGATGCTCTCCCTGCAGGTTTCCTTGGTTTAGGAGAGTGGCTGCCATACTGTAAAGCACTGGAAAGCTTCCTCCGGCAGATTGCTGCACACAGCATACTCAGCAAAAATAAAGCTGTGGAGATCTTACTGACCAGCTCAGACGTAAGTGGACACAAATAAACAGCCTGCTTTTTTTTTATTCTCTTTTTAACGATGAGAATTTCATGTCACAAAAGGGTGCAACGTGATACCTTTTTACGAGAGAGGCAGATAATAAATCATTAGACTTTCCCCGACATTGTTTCAGAAGAGAAAATGGAACGTTTCATGTGACAAATATAGTGTCGTCCACATATAGAGAGAGGACTGAAGGCAGGTTTCTGCCTGTAGTCTCGTAGCAGAACTAATGATTCATTCAGAATGATCCTCTGGACACTTTTAGAGGAGCCTTTTGTATGTGGGCCTGTAATCAGTGTGGACTTTAAAGACGGCAGAGCCTGAAGTGGGATGCAGCTGTAGCGGGACTTTTGTCTGTAGATAAACAAATGGAAGAACAAAACGTTAAACAAGCTGGTGAAGTGTCACAAAATGAGTGCATCAAAAGCGACCAAGTACAAACTCTCAACCTGCTTGATGTGCCTGCAAATAGCATCAAGAGGGTGAAAGAAGATCTCACTTGATGCTTGAATCATGAAAACACATGCTAATAGTTTCCATACATTTTTGTTTTAAAGGTATTCCTGTTGTCAGACTAGATGAGATAAGATAGATACGATATACTTTTGATGTCTCCAATGGGAAAATGTTGTGAACTCAGTCCTGCAATTCTAGAAGATGCAATCATACAACAGCCATACAACAGCACAAAGCTTCCATGTAACAGTTTGCACATACACATACACATACACAAACCTTCTGACAATGTCGACATTTTGTACAACCCCCATGGCCAACATCCTACATTATCTATATACACAGTAGATGAGGAATAGTAAGATATAACACTATTAAGAGTAAATCATAAGGATACAAGTGTCTCTTTACAAAGCAATGCATGATTTGAACTCTGTATCATAAATGTAATACAAACACATGTATGTATGCAGCCACACACACACACACACACACACACACACACACACACACACACACAGTAATAGCAGTAATACGGCCTCTTCACTGTATAAAAGTCAGAGTTTGTGTCAGTGTTGGACGTGTCTCAAGTCCTGCTGATGTGACAGGTTCTATACACGTCCTTTCCTGTCTGATGAGCTTCATCGAATCTGGAATGCTCTTTATCGGGCATCAGCAGCTTTTATAGTGACATGGGTCAAAAAACATCCTTGACTCATTTTGGGAAGATTTCATATACTGTACATACTGTGCTTGAGAAATGTTGAAGCTTGTTTGTGTCTGTGGCTCTAGCCTCCAGGCAGACAGAGAGTAAAGAAAAACATTTTCAACCGGCTGAGTCAAGCTGTGGAAGAACGGAGGAAAGAAGGCCATAAGGTACACAACCGGGACTCGTACGAACAGGCTTGACAGCCTCTACGCCTCTATGTCAGGTTTTACTATCGTAATGTCTGTGTCTGCAGGATGTGGATGAGTTCTTTCAAACTGAACGCGATCGTAACCTTGTTCTAACCGGCTGTGCCAAGACTGCAGCTGAGGTAAGCCAGTTGGTTTTACCTGTTGGTTTTGTGTCTGTGTGTATTTTGTGTCCTCCGCCCTTTTTCTCTTCTCTCACACAACCAGAGACATTGTTCCTGTTTTTTATTTTTGCACTTTTATTTTTCTTGTAGCGATTCCTAGATGTGGTGCAATCTGAGCAAAGTAAGAACACTTCATTTACATTTTCGGAGACAAGAAGTGCTTATCGTTTGGCGTTATTTAGGATTTATTTGTGTTTTGTTTCAACAGTTAAAACCTATGGGAGGATATGTAGTGTATTAGTGTTCATTCACATTGCAACGCAAATTCTTTCTGTCCCAAGTCTGATCTTCGAGTTTGCTCCATGTGCATTTGATTTGCAGAAATAGCAGTGGCCTGTGGGCACTTCTCAGCTTCTCTGCATCTCTGTGTGGAACCAGGGGAGGATCCTGACAAACAGGCTTTCTCTAAGTGAGTAATATCATTGATCCAAGGCCAAAAATCACATGTTCTTAAAATGAATGCGTACAAGTTACAATAAATAAGCATGATAAAAAACAAACACTTTCTTACAGGGTTTGTGTGAAATTATCAGAAGTCTTTGATTCTATGAAGGTAAGTTGTTTGAGCTTTTTTAACAAGAATATATTTACATTGCAACGCACCATTGGGTTGGCAAATACACTGCACATAATGTGCTTGTGTGTGGGCAGAAAAATATGACAAGTGTTGCTGAGAACAACATGAACACTCTTGGGCTCGGCCTGGACATGGAGTCACGCTGCCAGGAGGCAGAAAAGGTGCGTCGTCGTATGTGTATGTTGTCTCTCCATCTACCTTAAATCCTGGCCTTATATTGAAGCGTGAAATGCCAGAATGAAACCTCTGATGTTTATCATGTCCAAAACAGGAGATGCTCTTCAGGAGAACCTGTAAACTAGTGGAGCTAGAGACCGCCAGAAGGAATGCAGAGAAGGCCAAACCTTTAAAGAAGGCTGCTGTGAGTGCCTGTACTCGAGTATCACAATGAACGAACTGCTAGATCAGATGTGCATGCTTTCTTGTGGCCAGCAGGTGTCAGTGACGCTCTGCTGAGTTCATCCAGTAGTAGCCATGGAACCTGGACAGCTGTTGAGAGGATGTCCATTGCAGGTTTAATCCGTATGAAGTATATAACGATAACTAACATCATGCTCCCCCTGATCATCAGATGGAGGAGGCGAAGAAAGCGGCGGAGACAGAGTTTGATCACATATGTGGAGTGGCTAAACAGGAGGTAAAACATCAAATTGGATTCTCCGTTTACACATGGCTTACCCGTGGCAAGTGCATTGTGTAACGTCCTTTTTGTTGACATTCACATACTGTGTTTTTCCCAGGTTGCTCGGTTCAAGGCTGCACGCGTGGAGATGCTGCAGCAGGCTCTGGTTCAGTGGTGCGAGAAGCAGCTTCTTACAGCCAAAGAAAGTGCTGACCAGTTTAACCAGCACCTGCAAACATTCAGGGGGATGGCCTAGTGAACCCACTCTTAATGAAGCATGCTCAGTATGTCTAAACATAGCATGGGATAACCCAAACATGTCCTTCACGCTGCTGTGCCATGGTCTGATGCTTCAGTGGATCCAGTGTAAATAAGGAAATGTAATTGAAAGAGAATGGGGAAACCTTACTGATAATCAAACAGCTCGATAATTTGTACACTCCCTCGGTCTCTCTTCAATCACACTCCACCATTAAAGCCCCTGTAGAAATGAGGGGTTTTGATTTCTTAGCAGTAGACTTGTAGTCGGGCGAGGCCATTGTGTGTGTATTTGTTCTATTCTCCATGCATACGTTTGTGCTGAGAGTGTATTGTGCTGCTCTCCAGCCACCACATCAGCCAGGGTCACACAGAATAAAGTGTGATGAATTGATTCCCAAACTACCTGCTTGCCTTTGTGTGTGTTTCTTACTCCTGGATCATTAATCAGTTGGTTTGACTGCTCCGGCAAGGACGTGGCAACAAGGACGATCTGTGTCGGCTTTTTGAAACTATTCTGGCTTTTTAAATATCTGTTAACGATTCTCCTTACAATCGTTGTGTTTCCCATGTGATCGTATGAAACCTGTAGTGAGGTCTGGCGTAAAACTAACTAGAATAAAACTATGGCGGACTTAGCTGAAACAAATTCTGCACATAAGCACAATGTCACCCCCCCCCCCCCCTTCTGTGTCTGCTGCGGACTGTAGGTCCATATCTCAGCACTGCTGTGCGCTTCATCTCATCTGTTCTGGCCTGTAATGTCTCCGTTGGGTGAAGGAGGAGGAGTGAATCCCATTTGAGGGAATGAGTCAGAGAGAGATAGATGACTGGTCTCATAAGACGAGAGGGTGGAGAGGAAGTTCGGCTTTTTTGATGATGAAGGACTAGATTAGTGCAATCATGCCATGGAGCGCCCATCCAAACAGAATGAATTCATGGATGGAATATTTTGGTGTGGCCTTAGAGCTGCCTGCTCTGAGCAATGGAACATGTTGTCCTTCCTTTGGGACAAATGTTTCATGATCTTTTTAGCTCATATCATTTCTATACCTGTATCCTCCATCCTCACAACTACTGCCAGTCCTCAGCCTGGCATACAGTCATACAATGTTGCCAAACAACAAATAAATGTGTTTAATTTTGTATTTTATCTATTATTAATAAAAAAGAGACTCTTGTTTATGTGGTCTTGGTCCTAGAAAAATACACAGATATATAGAGTTTAAAGGTCGACGGCTCTGTGCTTCATGTTTACAATCAACGCAAACATGCTGGTGTTTTAGCAGGTATAATGTTGACCACATTGACCATCTTAGCCTCAAATCATTATCAATTTTGAAAGCATTTAAAGTATTTCAGTTTTGACCTACTGGAAGCGCTAAAGGAAAAGAGGATCACCAAAGTCATTAGTATTCATCCTCTGGGAGCCATGAATGTTTATGCAGAATTTCATCGCAATGCCATATTATACCAACAATTGCCACATAATACCATATTGCATATATTTCAGTCTGATGGACAGGCACATCAAGAAAGTTCTGTACTTGTAAATGTGTAAAAAAAATGCACAAAAAAAGCTATAGTCCCAAAGCATGCATGCTAACGCTGTAGTCTTAAACTGTTCAAAACAAACAAAAGACAGCTGTTGTAGGAACCTGCTTTGTTTTAGTGCAAGTTGAACCAGAGCAGCTTGAGCTTTTTACAAAAAATAAAGCAAATTTAATATTTATTTCAGATCTTTGTACCCAATTTTGTCTTGTTTAAGTAGCAACAAAAAGACATTCACTCTCCTTAAAGTGCACACATTTATTGATCATTAATCCAGCAATTTCACCATTTAGGTATTGTACTTTTTTGTGGTTCATTGGTTTTAATGAGGTGCAGTAAAAGTTAAATGTAAGAAGTTTATGGACCATTTTTATGATTCTGTGCTTTCAATTTTTTACGTTATCTTCCCGAGAGGAGCACTGTGATACAAACCTGTGAGATGAGTGGGATGACGAACAAAAGGCATTATGCGGTACTTACAGTCAGCAACATAAAATGGAAATCTATGTATTTTTTCACAGGATTCTCTTTATTGTAACATTATTCTCTCTGTTATTATCTGAAGCTGTGATGCTTCCATCCCTGCTGCTTGTAACTGCACTATCAGGAAAGCAACATGTCTGGTGTTTTCATTTTGGGACGGCAGCAGTTAACTATCACACATAATGAGTGCACACACACGCGCGCACATGCCCACACACACACACACACACACACACACACACACACACACACACACACACACACACACTAATAAGAGCTCTTCTCTACTGCTGAGAGCATGACCCAGATCAAGGGTGGAGAGATCATGGCAACGCTCTGTGTCTGTGTGCATCCAATCGACAACATCCACTAAGCGCTGATTTGCTAAAGTAGCTCATTACTGGTGGAAAAGCAGCACTCAGCACACCGCTCTGTGGCCTGACAGAGAGCGTCTTAGTGCCAAGTGAAGGCAATCATTTGTCTGAATACACAGTGTGACAAAAGCCTTATGACTCAGACGTCACAACCGCACCAGTTTGATGAGTATGAAAAAAAGAAATTAAGCCAGGCCACAGTCGATTAGCAGTTTTTAATCAGTGTTTACAAAGGAGGTCTTTTATTGTTGCTTCCACATTTTCTGGTGTCTTGAGTTAGAAATCTGCACTTGGTGATATATATATATGTTGCTGTAGTCAATTAATGAATTCATCTTTTGTAACATAAGTCACAAGAATTGTCATGGGCATGTTTTATCTTGACAAAAATTCAAAAGTGAAATAGGATATTGTCGGATGAGATTATTCATACTTGTTCATCTGGTCATTAAATGTACAAAGGCTGAACTTTGATTCCTGATGAATCAAAAGTTAACAACCAGGATTTAATGCAAAAACAAATTCAACATTCATGGGATATTTGTTAATTTGTCTCATACAACTACTGCATGTGTTAGCCATAATAAATCATAAATCCTGTCTTGTCTTTCCCTGGCTGGTTCGCCCTTCAGACGTCTACATTGCTCTTCTCCATCTTCACAGCCAGCTTTGATATCTTTGAGATTCTCCCACTCCTGGGAAGCTGCAAGGACTCCATTTGACTACAGAATGCTAAAAGCTTTCAACTTTTCAATCGAAACTTGACATCCCTGCCAATTACATGGGTCTTGAAATAAAAAAAAATGAAAAACAAACTTTGAGAGCGTTGATCTTTTAACAACTTGTGTGGTGCTTCTGTCATAAGGTCCGAATCTCTGTCACAAATGAGTGAGACTGTTGCAGCTGAGTTGAGTCAACCCAAGGTTGTTGGGCACCTCATTAAATCGAATCACTGCCGTACACAGATTACGACTCATTCAAAGTTTGTAGGATGGAGAACAAAGCAGGAGGAGAGGGAGAAAAAGAGATGGATGCCAAAATGCAGATGCCCTAACCATCTGTAGTTTATACTGCTTCATAAGGCACAGCCCATTCTGAATGTGCAGCACGGCACAAGGTACTAAAATAAATGCTACAAAATAGAGTCTCTCTGCTCTAAAATCAACCTTAATGGCAGCACTCCACCGATGATTTGGATAGTGTTTACTGTATCAATTTTCTCCCCCTTGCAGTGGATTATAGCGTTGCAAAGCATTAGACTTGCTAATTTACTCCATTTCTCTGTTCACTACTGAATGGATCCATAAATATTAATACGTTCACACTCCCCTCCCGGCTGCTTGTCATGCACTGAAGGGATTGCGGGTGACGGTATGAAAGTGTTAATGAGGTTTGCAGGAATAATGTCAGCAGCGAACCTCTGGACAGGCTGACACGCTGAGGTGATGACTTTCCTGCCATTCTTAATACACAACAGTGTTCTCTGAAAATACCACAACATTGAAAACACTAACAGGAGACATGCGGTGGGGAGAAAAAACTGTCCATCGCCTGATTTCACAACATAATTATTCCTTTTTTTTTTCCTCACATAAACCCAAGAAATATCAAAGAAGGAAACACATTATCTGAGAAATAGTCATTATGTTTTGTCACTCAAAAGGTTACAGTACAGTGAATTTGAACAAGTACAGAATCCAGAGTGCACATGCCCACACAGATACAAATGCACCCATTAGAGTAAGATCAATTATTCATCAATTTTTCCACCACAGCTTTGACCAGAGTACCAGGACACCCACACGCAGTCAGTGCTCTCCACTTCCAGAGGTCATTTTGTCACATGTCTTCAACATGTGGCCTTTTGTTCGGTCTCCATCACCAACAGCTTAACCTACAGCACACTGTGTGCTGCATTGCATTGACACGTGGTTACTTTTAAATACTATTGTAGCAACAGTTGTTCTGCATGACCACTGCAACGTGGCAGAGGTGAAACAATCTGCCACATGGTACATTTTCTGTTTTCCGCAACTGGAAGGAAAGGTCTGTGTTTTGGAAAATCAATGAGGTCTAAGAAGAGACTCTGAACTTTATGTTTTCTGTCATCACACTTGAACTAAAGAAGATGGCCTAGTGATCTGAGTAGGAGGGTTCGTGTTATCTTTGCTGTTCTGCACAACGAAAGCAAGTTTATTTTTGGCTTGATTGTTAAATCTTTGATGAAAATGTTTTCAATGTAAATCTATTGATTTTTTTTTACAGTTTTTTCAATGCATTTATCTACCCATCAGCTACTTTACTGTGCCTCTGGAGCTGCACAGGATTCACAGTTTGGTTCAAGGACACCGCAGCGGGGTGATGCTTGCTGCCAAACTAGGGGCTCAAACCAGGGCCTATAGTTGAAGGACAGACTCTCTGCTCAGTATTTTTCCAAACAAACATACAAGGGCAAAGTAACCAGATGGAAAGTCATCCCCATGGCCAGGCGGCAAACAGAGGTTGAGCATCTGTTGCAGGGATGTATCCAAGCCCACTCCGGAGCTCAAGACAAGTCCCGCCTCACCTTTCCTGCTGCTGTTACCTCTGACTCCAGACTTGGCAAAGAAATACAGATGGGATCTCAAATGCCCCCTGGATACTGCTATTAAATTTCACTTTGAGATAATGCAAGCTAAAGTCTCATTAAATCCCAGTCAGAGATAATGCATGGTAAACTTCCATTATGGTTTGATTAGAAGGCACGGGGCCTGCCGTCGTGCTGATTGTGTTTTTAATCAGATCCTTCCTGCTGCAGAGCAAACAAGAGCGAAGAGGAGGGAAAAAAAGAAGGAACAACGCAGAACAAGCTGAGCAAGCAGAAACTATTGTTCTTACTCTGAGGACACTGGTGAAATTGTTGTGTATTGTTCTTGGCATAATGAAAGTATGGTGGATTTTAAATGCAATTGTTTCTCAGTGTTATTACTGTGTGACTGCAGAAAGGAATAATTTGGTGGAACACAAACCGATGAAGAAGCAAAAAGAGCTTTGCATCGGGTTTAATGCCTCAAGTGCTTTCAAAAGAAAAATGTAATATTTGTATTTTTTTTTTTACACTCTTATAAGAGGCGCGGTTTTAGTTCTCAGGTGCATTCTTAATCAGCAACATCACATTAATCATTTAAAAACCCTTGCTTTATGGGATCGTGTTTCAGGGGATGAATGGCATGTTTCACAACTGCCTGTAATAAATACAGCTACACCTTCTATATATGTCACTGATAATGTCTCTGTATACATCTTAGGCTGTGGAGTGACTTGGAAACAAAAGAAGTAAAGTGAGGGCATGGAAGTGTTAGACGAACTGTTTTAGTTTGTTTGTACAGAACCCTCTCTATAGTTTTGCCAGATATTTAAGTAACTATAGTGTTTGCACGCAGATGGCAACGAGCTTTTTTAAGAATCATGGAGCGGACCAGAGAGCAGTCAGCAGCTGTCTCTGTGCTTCCTGCTTGTTCAGACTCTGGGATTTATCATTGCTTCTACCCTTGGAGGTCACCATGCTCAGCAAAGTCAAACCAAGTTCATTTGTATTGTCCATTGTCTGTTACGATGTCTAATGAGGCTTTAAAAAGAACAATAGCAATGGCTACTATATTAGCTCTCTAAGAAGACAAAGAAATACTTGATAAAGAACCTAAACAAAGAAAGAAAGACATGGAAGAAACCTCAGGAGCGTCAAATCAAGGATACATCTTCTCTGCTCATGCAGCTGGGGGTGCAATAGGAACTAAAGAGGGGTTAAAGGTTAGAAGAAAAAATAAATAAAAAGCACAAATTAAATAGTCCAAATGTTAATATGTACATACTGTATATACTGTTTCCTGAGGAGTTTTCTTAGTTCTTGGAAACCAATAGGCTGAGGTCCTAAAGCATCTAAAGGGACGTGGGAGTTTATAAGAGTTATGACAGAGCACGATTATCCACTATTTCATCTGCTAGGAGCAGCATCTCAAAATCAGGCCTTGCCAGCCTTTCTTGAATAGGAAGACAACGGGGAGATGAACCTGAAGACATTTAGGAAGTCAAAATGTTTTCTTTTTTCATAAAGGTTAGGGCATATTAAACAATGAGAAATAACATTACAGCACAGTCTGGAAGTTAGTGTTAAAGTCTCAGATGAAGAGCCGATGTTCACACCTCCTGTACAGGTGTCTGGAGAGACTGTGCTGCTTCTCTCACCTGCTGCCTGAGCAGCAATTCTTCTTTCTGTCTCTTTCAGCTGAGCCTCCAGGGGAAGCAGAGGGCTTAGTAACTGGACCCGATAAAAAAAATGATTTTCTGCTGATTACAGCAGTTGCAGCACACACAGAAAGGAGGTGCTGAGACAAAGGAGAGGACATGAGACCTATTGAGTTATCCTATTAGGCCTATTTTCTATATAAGATACTATACATGTTTTACTATATATTTTACCCCTCTCCACAACAAACACACACACTGGACAAGTGAGGCATGTGCTGTAGCAGCAGATATAAGTTCAGGAACAAACATACTTTGAAAAGATCTCTCAGAGGATCACGATGTGCCGTTAACCAACTATTATAGAGAACATTATCACTAAGCACAGAGAGAGAGGGAACAAAGTCATTTAATAGGATGAGCACAATTGTACATTTTTAACAAGCTTTACCAGCTGTGCCCCCGTTTTCTCTCCACCATTACACGTGTCTATTGTGTGTGTGTGTGTGTGTGTGTGTGTGTGTATTTATAAGAGACTGCTCTCTCTGCCCTTCTCATAATGTGAAGCAGCCAATTAGAGGCTGATTGTGGTAAAATGGACATTACAGGTGGAAGAAGTATGGGGACATTAGAGGAGAGGTGGTCAGGAGAGACAAAGGGAGGAGAAGGGAAGAGAGAACAATGGATATGTAATTTTTTTTAAAGAACAAAAAACACACATTTCATGAAAACGAGATTAACTGGACCGTCTTTAAAGAATCCAAATCTGTCTTTGTACGTGGCAGTGCTGCTATTAATCAAAGTCAAACAGCTGAGTGAATTGTTCCCAGGGAGTGATAATGAATGATGAGGGAGTGCGTCCAGTCTTTCTCTGTGTTAAGATTAACTCTTCATTTACTCAGAGAGTTACAGAGCACTGGGGAATACAAGAACAGTGGTTCTGCATGAGTCATTGCTACACCCACGAGCAAAAAGATAAAAGATGATGGGTGTTTGGTGTGATAAATCAGCATATACCGACTGTATTCTTAAATGGTGATAGTTAATATTGTTAGTCATTTTTTATATTTCCCGAAACTAAGGGAGGTTTCTTTCTTGGCACGTTAGCGGCATCGAGCTCTCTTGGACAGTTACCACTTTTGCCCAGACTGAAATAACTAACTATTGGATGCATTGCCATTACATTTTGTGCACGTCCATTGAACCCAGAAGATGAATCCTTTGTTGATACCCGGAAATTTCATCGACTGCCACCAGCAAAGGTTTTCACTTATCCAGTACATTTTCTCAACTTCTACTGGCTGGAATGGCAAAAAAGTTCTAATGATTCTCAGACTTTGTGACCTCGTGGTTTTAGTTATTCCCAGACTTTTCATTTAGCATCCAAATGAGTTTGACATTTTTGTTTTTTAGGGAATTTTCTTAAGTGTTTGATGGATTGTCATGGCTTTTGGCAAAGATATTGATGTCCCCCTTGATTGATGAATTGTAATAACCTTTGTGAACATTTTATCCGTCCAATACTTCCATTTATGATTTGTGACCAAATACCTGAAACACTCAGCCTCAACAGTACTTTGTGCTTAGTGGTAATTATCAAATGTTAGCGTTCACATTAAACCGAGATGGTGAACATGGTACTTGTTATGTCTCGGCATGTTATCATGCTGACGTTAGCATTTACCTCAAAACACTGTTGTGCCAAAATAGTCTCACAGAGCCACTAACATGGCTGTACACTATGAGTACTATATCAGCAGAGCTTACACACACACACACACACATACACACACGCACACAAGTTGTTTGTTTTGTTCCCATTCAGACTAACTGATATTCCTTTTGGGTGAATCTAAAACAGATCTTGGCTCTGTTGAAACATAATCAATAGTAGCAATATGGCAAATAGTAAATATACAGGGTGCATTGACTGTTTAGAAACATCTTAAATATACAAAAATACAAAAGAAGTGTCGTTTTATGTGTAAAATGAGTATATGAACTAATGTGATGAACTAAAACAAAACAGCAGCATGTTCAATGCAACCTGCAGACACAGATTGGTGTCTGTGGACAGTAAGAGCATGGCGGTCCTCCACCTCCTCACCTAAAACAGTGATCCACAGAAACACACACAAAGCCCCCTAATCTGCTCTGTGTAACCAGCGATGAATATGAATGAGGATATGAATATAGATGAGTAAAAAAAAAAAATTAATATTGATGAAGGCAGTTTCTCAACACTCAGACTGATGGTGTGGGGCCACTGAGTGGAACCAATCAATTATGAAAGAGCAACCCCATGATTGGCAGGCAGGTCCGTCGCTCTTGAAAGTATATACAATTCCAGCTCAATGTGTGTGTGTGTGTGTGTGTGTGTGTGTGTGTGTGTGTGTGCATATAGATACATGTTTGATGTAAAAGCACAAGGAGTTTTATCAGAGAAGCCGTCGGGCAGCTGAACATTGCTGTGCAGTGTTGTCTCAGAAATCTCTTCACTGCATTTGTAACACTTCACTGTGACCTTGCACTGATTTGTCTGCAGCCTCAGTAATTAATAAGAGCTGGTACTTGTGTTGGTACATTTGAAGCTGTAAACAAAACGTAATGAATGCATCTACTGATGAACTAATGGCATCACGGCAAGATGTTTGTTGGGATGATAAATTACATGCAAAACAAGCGCATGCATTTTCCTTAATGGTTTTATTGTCATTAAACTGATTAAGTCAAGCCAGAGTGCAATGAGGCAAGCCAGTCAGATGGCAGAGGGACTGATGGAAGTTATGGGGGGAGGTCAAGGGTCATAATTTCTTATTGACCTGCTTACTGAGCTACCCTAAGGCACAGTATCACTGAAAGTGGATAGCTGACACTGCTTTGATCTTTTCAGTGTCCCACAGCACTCAATGCTTTAACTTTCCATTGAAACGCTTTCTGCAGGTTGTTGCCTCTTAGTGCTTCATTACAGAGCTAATGCAGCGTCTCCTGTTCCTACCGCTGTGGGATCATTTACCACCTCTTTACCTTGTGTTTTTCCCCATTTACCCCAGGTTTCCCATTCACAGTAATGAGTCAAGAGGCACCAATGGCTGAGTGAATCACATTGTTCCCCCACCATCTGTGGGATGTTGACAGTGCAGCCCTTGATCCCTGTATAAGAGAGAAGTGAGTCTTGAGTCTGAAATGTCTGCATGGACACCGACACATTATTGCTTTCCCGAAGAGTCACAGTGAGTTCAAGGGCTCTTCATTAGAGGACCGAGGTGCATATTTGCTCCCAGAGGAAGTGGCTTTTTACTGATGCTGACCTGATGCTCCAAGTCTTTATGTTAAGCTAAGCTAGCCCGCTGCTGGCCTCACTTTCATATTGAACAGAAAAACACAAGTGGGCAACAGATCTTCTCATCTCAGCAAGAAAACAAAAAGCACATTTCATTTAACAGGGGCCTCTTGTGCAAATTGAATACTTGAAAAATGAAAAGTACTGAGTATTTCCTCATTTAATTAAGAACTTAAGTGTATCAATTTCGACGATGTCATTTTGTGTCACCATATCTCGATATATGATTTCATCACGATACGGTTTCATTGAAAGAAGATCATATTGAAGAGTCGCCTATCATTTAATGAAGCCATTTAAACCATTTGTTAACGTCGTATGTTTAAGATAAATATGATTGAAAAAATATAAGTCTGTGATGAGAAGGCGAGTTGCTAAATTGCGGGTAACTCTAAAAATCTTCTTCCCCTCTGTAATACAGTAAACTGTCACTGTGCTCTGTATTCAGGCTCTAACAATGGTGTGTGTTACAGCAGCCCGTGCAAGAGTAGTTTATGTGAAACAGCTACTGAGGTTCATGTGTCAGCTCAACGGAAGACATGAAGCAAATATTTATGAAAGCTTGCATGTCTTCTGTATGTGAAGGGAAAGGTTTTGTAGTTTCTTTCTCTGTGATCTGACGTGGAACTCTTTTGATTCAATACAGACTCTGTCACATATACATACAAGACTGTCACACAAACTTTCACTTCCCTCAAACTAACTTCCTGGATCTGCTGTGACAAGGATTGTATCGACAGAGGCAAGTATCCCTGTGACAAGTGGGATGGTGGAAATTGTGACATGTTTCCGTGGTGGCGGTGCAGAGGGGTGTGACAGGCATAGACAGGACTGTCGACACCGTGTCATGAGATATATGTCACTATTGTGTGTGACATTCCCGCAGGGGCACAGTTGGTGTGAAAGAGACACTATAACCACCAATGTCCTATCGAGTTTCAGGACAATAACAGAGAGAGAGAGAGTCCGCAAATCATGAATGAATAGTTAATTAGATCCCATTGTGCACATCATTTGTGGATCATTTGTGGCCACCCAAAATAAAGTGTTACTTGATCATCTCTGAGAGGAACATAATCAGCTTATACGGATGAATCTCTCTGTAAAAAAACCCTCTCTGAAGGCTTTTAGCCTGCCAGAGGCTCCAGGGATGCTCATTTTTTCTGCTTTACAATACAGAAGCAGCAAAATGTTCACAATGAGCTTGAGCAGTAGAAGTCTCTATCATGGGAATATATTAACTGGGCATCACAGACAGACAGAATGGCCTAAATCAGATCATTGGAGCAAATTCTTTAATTGGCAAATGGGGTCTAAATTCAGACTTGAGCGTACGCTGATAGAGAAGGATAGATATTTTTAAAGCGAGAAACTGCATTCTCAAGCCCTATAAATCAGAGTTTTTCCCCTCTGGCTGTATTGTAGAGCCAATTAGTCAGATGGATGTGCAATGTTATCTTCACTCTGGCTCATCTCCACTACGCAGGCAGCCCCTGTAAACTACTGCGGCCAAATAGGTCCAGATAAGATCAGTAATAAAGAACCAACATGCTCATATTTCCGCCATCACAGCAGCTAAAATAGGAAAAGCAGAGGTTACCACCGTGTGGTGTCATATATACTCTCATTTAATCAAATCACTTAGTACCATTCATAACTGGAGCATTATTGAATAGGCAATAAACTGCTTCTGTAGCCTCTACACTCTCTTTCACTGTCGTAAAAATAACGTAATTTTTACCCGAGATTTTAGATAAAGTATTTCACATACACACAAGTTATATCGTTGTTTTAATCTTTTCATATCATGGACCATAATGAGAGTGTCTTAGAAACCATATCTTAAAGGGGTACTCCAGCGATTTAGTATTATACTTGTATACATTTGGGGGAATCAAAACAAATTGTTGAACGTGATGTTGAAACCTGACTTTTTTTTTCATGTGTTCAGACAGAACTTGAGGCAAATCTCAAGGCAGCCCAACTAGCATACAAGTCCATGAAGAGGTGCGAGTTGATGTGAACTCACAGAGGAAGGCCCGGACTGAGGGTAAGAGATGAAAATGTTTATTAGATTATCATATATAATATTATTATTTACTATAAATTGATAAAGCCATGGAGTGAGTTGTGAGTTCAGTCAGAGGCTTTGCTGAACATAAGCACACAAAGGCCCATGATTGGTATACGTCCTAGCAGCCAGCTTCTTATCAGTATAGTTAATAAACACAAACAACTTTGTGTGATTGACGAAAGGCAAATATTTGCCTCACATTCTGTTTGTACACACCTTTAGAGTCTCTAGATCATACACGTCCCTCAATGCAGCTACCTAGAACACACCATGTCTCTCAAGCTCCACACCACACTTCATAACACAGGCTTTCTGTTCATTTAATTAATTAAACAAATAGACTTGACAAAGCTCCTTCAGAGCCGCAAAAGACATTACACAAATGTTTTCACATGCAGTGGCCCTTTAATGGGGTGGATTAACATTAACAACACTGTGAAAGAATCTATAAAACTAAAAAAACGATAAAAACACTGTAATCCACTAGTTACTGTACAAGCCTCACTCTTACACTTCTTCTGATTGGTACAGTTGAGGTAACTACTGTCTCTGGGACTCGCACATCGGAAATGCCAAGCGTAATGAATGATACCAGCAGAGCGGCTGCGAATAAACAGACGTTGTCATTAAAACTGGCTTCAGGCTGTGCTTTCGGAATGAAAAACAGAAGCCGCATGTATTTCTTATACATTTATGTTAACAGTTCACTGCCTCCACAGCAGGAGCATCAACGCACAATATGTCTGTGCGGGTTGGCTTTGGCTGAGTTTATGGCAGAGCTTCCACAATGGTGATTTCTGTATAGTATTTAAAGATAAGAGGAATGAAATCTATTTATTGTTTATTCTTATGAGGTTTTGCCTCAATTTTCCAGACCAACACTTTGTTTAGCACAATTTATTGTAATAACTTAATTTTTTAGAATTTCTTAGCAATCAGTATTGATGAAACAGATGCCAGATTTAACAAATGTAAATAATTAGGTAAGATTTACAAAACCACTAAAAACATTTTTTTGTTAAAACTTTATTAAGGGCTTTATTACACCATATGAGAGTGGACATTTTACATGTTAAATCCTTTCAGGTGTAGCGGCTATAATTTGAAATAATTTTCGTACTTTCATAACAATGCAGAGCATGTTCTCTTTGAGAAAAGACAAAGGAGGAATAGAGTCAAAATAGACAAGAAGCCAGCAGGTCATAGCTCAGATTTTTCACTCCAGACGCTGTATTCATCAATCATGCAGGCCTTTGATTTACAGTTTACTTTAGTTGACTGATAAGCCCACTAAATGTTCCCAGAGGTTGGCTGAGCTCATGAAAACATCCTGCAGGGAGGTCAGAGTTCACCGCCACGCTCTTGAAAACTGTTGACATGGTGTGACATCATTAGTTTGATTCCCTGGCTTTGTCTTTGCACTCCCAGCCCCAGCCACCCCTCCCCTCCGTGTGCAGGACTCTGAGTAGTTGGGACAGATGCTCACTTCCAGAGACTTACGCCCCCGTAGGTGCATGAGAACTCGTGTGAAGGCTAGCTTGAGCTCACACATGGTGTTCACACATGACCAATGCCTTCAGTCAGAGGGGTCGGGTGCTCACCCATGGGACTGTGGAAGGGGGTTGGTGTGCCTGGTGCGATGCGTCTCCGTCTGCCCTCTTCCATATCCTATTGATGTCCTAAAGGATCCAGGTTAGAGGTCAGCCCTTGAGAGGTGGCAGGGTCAAACTTCCATCTCATGAATATGGAAGGCCGCTGGGCTCAGGGAACCATCTGGTCGGCTCTATTGGAAGCTGAACAAATGAGCCTGCTCAGAGGGTGCTGTATTAGTGTAATTACTGCGGATTTCCCAGGCCTAAAAAAACAGCACCAGTTCTCTATGGGTCCCCCTTTGCACCCGGCATCAGCCGGTGGATCAAGACTAAACTGAAACAGAGAAGAAATTCACTGCTAATTTGCTAGTTGTTTGGATTTTGTTAATGTACAAAGCCATTGTATTTTTGATTGTTGGATAGAGTTTTGTGTTGGTTTTGGTTTGTTGTTGATGAGGATTATGTTGTTGGGTGTTGAGAAATGTGCATAAGAAATGTATCGTCCCAAGACATCCTGGTGGCCAAGGGCTTTAAGGCATTTCATGTGATCTCAGTGGCTCTGTTTTGAGTCCGATGAGGACCTTTGTTGCATGTCATCTCCCATCTCTCTGCCCTTGTTTCCTGTCACCTCTCAACTATCAGGTGTTTAAAAGAATACTTTTTTTCCAAAGAAACATTTCAACATTTCAGCATAAAGCATAAAGACATTACACAAAGAGACACGGAAATGTGCATATTACCCAAAGGCAGCAAATTCAATTGAAGAGGCCAAAACAAGCCTTTAAGATGAAGCTTATTTAAAGGGAGTAGATATAGATTCAGTATATTTAGGGTGTAATTGTGTTGATTTATCATGATTCTGTATATTTGGGTAGTCTGACACCTTTTGTGCAAGATAGTTTTAGACACAATTTACAAAGAGAAAAGACCTTTCTATAGGCTATGAATGTAAAGCTCAGATGTCACGTGAATTTGATAAGAATCTCATCCTGTTTGTCACACTGTGAGTGTCTTTGTGGCGACCTTCACCGGAGGCGAATCGTGGGTCAACCTCTTGCTGTCATTCTGCTCTCCTTTCCTTTCTCCCTTTCTCCATCATTGACACCTCCCAGGAGTGACAAAAACACAATGCAACTCCGTGTGCCAGTAGCTGGCTGCATGTACGTTTGTCTCAAGAGTATTTTTGAGTTTGAGTGTGCAGTGAACAATGCTCCCATTCTTTTGCTCACTGATACAGGTGATGTAGAGTGAATGAAAGCAGAAGCACCAGCCTGCTGATTTCAAAGGGAGATTGGGAGTGTTTGGATACCTCTCTCATCTGACAGCACTGTCTGAAAGCTTGTTATTGTAGGAAATACAAACATAAGTCCATGAGGGCCAAGGTCTACGGTGCAGGTGCAGTTATGTACATTCTGTTTCATCTCTTTGTTCTGGATCGAGCGTCCTAAGGGTTTGATCTTGGTAAGAATCAAACCCACACTCTCAAAATCATATCGTAGGTGTGTTACATTTTCTTTTGCTTGTTCAGTAAATTATTTTACATGGGAAACAAATTGTTGGCTATTCATTTCCAGTCGATTGACGAATCCAATATTGACTAATCGGTTTATTGTATATCATATATTATGTCAATATGAGTTTTGTGACTCATTATTGATCATTTGTGCACAGAATAAGTAAAGGATTTTTGGAGGAACTTTGACCCTGACAGGCAGTTCAATGAGTATTTTGCCATACCATTTTAATTTAAACACATCCAATTAAAATACTCTGAAAGACCGTATATTTGTATGTACTTTACATAAAGGTGTATCAGGGTAGAAGGGAGAGTTTACGTTCAGAGCGGGTGAGCCTGGATCTTGCCTGTCAGGCTGAGTGGCACTAAAGACCCAGAGCATGAATAAATCACCACAGTTTGACGCATTTAAATACCAAATGGAACCATGCTCTCCACTGGGGAACTACAGGCATGCTTGAACACACTGCTTCATTTCCATGATGGCAGCAGGATGCCACTGGTAGACGGTGCGACTATGGGAGTCATCGTATTATGCAGCAGCCTCAAAAGTACTTCTGGCATGACTGCATTGCCTTTGGCTCAGGGTCAAAGAACAGAGACGTCCCATGACTGCAGCCTGAGGTGGGTGATAGCACAGTAATCTAATGATACTGTAACCCTGATGTGAACTCAACAATTCTCAGCTGCAGTGGCTGAGAGAAAATTCTCAGTCATGCCTTCCTTTTCATTCAGCTTCTCTGCGCCCCACAGCATTACCCTCCAGCCTCCATCTCTTATTGGTCACGGAGCTGCTCAGCAGCAAAGTCATCATAAACTGGCTAGCTGTCTAAAGGCAACCTCTGTTCACTTAAGTCAGCAGTGCTTAAACAATTCCCTTAATGTAAGCCAGAGCACTTTGAATTGGTGAAAGCTCATTAATTTTTCAGTTAAACATGTAGGACTACATTCATCAATTTCCTACACTGATATGCTTTTCTACTCTCTCTGGGGGAACCAAGAATTTCAAGGCTACCCTTTGGCCCTGATAGGTTTATTCATGCCATGTGACTCCAACCACACTGCCGTGTAAGTCTCTAATGAGATTGTTTGACAATTGTATGTGTAAAATGTACCTTGACCGAGCAGGTTTCCACCTGCCGCCACCACTACCACCGTCTGTGCGACTGTCCCAGAGAGAATGTAATTTCTTGTCAGAGGAGCTGGTTAATATTTAAACTTCGTGTTTGCCTAGATGTGATGAGTGACACAAACCACAGCACTGGGAGGGAGGGAGATGGGTAACGGGGCTGTTCCAGGTCAACCCAGTCGTCATAAAAAAAGGTTGGCATTGTACGTCTCTGCAAGCCATGGTATACGATGAATGTCGATGTTTCAGAAGCAAAAACATGTTTCAAATCAGCCCGTATCACGCTTGTAGAAATGTACAATGCCACCTGGTTAACATTGTGAAACCATTGGCAACAACACTACTTGATCAAGGTTAAAAAAAAGATCCTGGCTTGTGTTCAAATAATAACCTAACAACTAACATATCATATTAACAGCACACATATATATATATATATATATATATATATATATATATAGGGTGAAAGAGACTACCAGGAACAGTCCTAGCAGCCCTATAATGTGCTGACGACTTTAAGTTGTTGCTGTGGAAGGTTGTGTTAAAAGGTGCCACTTACTTGAATCAGTCATTGCGGAACCGGATGTCAGGGTTGGAGAGGCAGCAGGGCCATGCGTGTTTACTCAAATGTATATTTAGTAATTAGTCACAAGTAATGAGGCTTGGAAGAGTTGTACCACTGCTTCACTGGGTCCCTTGAAGAGCAGTCTTTATTGATTTACCTAACGAAGCTACTTTTTTCTTAAATCCCAAATGCATTCCAATTACTACCCTGAATCATGCAGCTGCAATTAGTCCAGAAGCTGATGTAGTGCAGTAGGGATGTGTACCTGAAATCCTGTTTTTTTACGCTAAAGTATATGTGTTTGGAAACTGTAAATAGTCCTGAGGCATCTTTATGTATATTTAACGTACATATACAGCAGCTAAGAGTAGCCTAATATTTGATCTCACAGTTTGTCTTATGTCAGGTGGTGTTTTCATAATAGACTACTCTCTATGTGAGACATTGTGTTTGAGTTAAAAAGACTCTTTCAGGAATATTCTCCGGAGTTTTCCTGTCCTTGACACCGTCCACTCCCACCTGCTACTTTATCTCTATCTCCAGCTCTCTCTCTCGCTAGAATCAGCGTGATTTATAAGGGCTAATAGCCACCCACTCCCTTCACGCTCTTTAACTCTCCATCTATTGATATTAGCCAGCCGGGAAATGGAGCTAAATTATCCCATTCACCAGGTGACCTTAACAGTCCATAGGATTTACCCTCTAAGAGAAACTCTTGTAAATTGTAACATTCCTGTACACCCACACATACACACTGACAGATTTCAACCCACTGACATCTGCTTATGCACATGTAGCAATTTAATTATGCAGCCATTATCGTAACGTTATAGAAATAATAATTACGATACAGCTTTTTTCCTCCTAAACTATGGCACAGTGTAGATAACCAGCAAAGCAAACAAGCACAAAAAGGCTCTCAGGGCTTTCAAGATAAGGTGAAAAATAAGGAAAAGGCAGACAAAGAAGTATTTCATATGAGAGCAGACTAGTAAAAGAGGCCACCCAACCCCCTCCCTTTACCCGAATAATACCCTCAGAGAACAGACCGGTAAACCTCTTCATCAGCCCCCAGCCCATCAGTCTTGCCATATATGGACAGAACTGGGTGGGGTAGAAGGGATACAAAATTCCATCTCTCTCCTCACTTTTCCTCACAATGCAAATCCTACCCCCCCCCCCGGGCTTAATCACTCCAACGTGTACTTATTCACCTTGCTTCTTCCCATGTGGAACAACCCGGCCTGTCATTTAACCCAAAGCTAAACCTTGTGCTCACTGGGCATTTTTTGTCTTGCAAACAAGTATTTGTAGGCTGCTGGGATGAAGTGCTTTGGTGGATTGAGGGTAAACAAAAGTGCTGCGCGTGAGTACTGCATCTTTGACAACATCTCATCCTCTGACAGGAAAAGTGCAGCGCTTCTTCTTTGAAAATCTGAGATATTTTCAAGTTGAAGCACCAAGAGCAGCAGAACAAAAAAAAACGTGGATTGTTTTGGACAAGAAAATGTGCTGTGAAAAGCACTTTTACAAAGACAGCTGCTTCAGCGCCACACACATTCTGTCTCCATTGAAAATATCTATAAAAAAGGCGCTGATGCTCTAAACAGAAACCCAGTGGGCACAAGACCTAACATTATCTTCAGGATTATTTCCTCCCCCCATCTCAGCTGCCCATAAACAGGCAAACACAGACACAGACACACAGACACACATCAGCAGCAGTGCCACTATCTCTATACCGGCAGCATCAGTGAAGAGACACATTCTGACTCCAAGTCTCAGACAGAGCATGTAGCTAACAAAGAGCAGTTGTCTTTGTTCAGTGCAGGAGAGGGAGGCGTGAACAAGGAGGGATAAGGATGGAGGATGGGGAGAGACGCCGACTTCTCTTTTTTCTGTTTGAGCTCAAAAAACAGCAGACAAGAAAAATCCCCCCCCACTAATCAAACACATACACAATTCTACCTGTTTCAACCCAGAGTCCTGAGCTGCAAACACTTACTGTGCTTAAGCAGGTGGTTTTAAAAACGATGAAATATATTTTTGATACTTACAGTAGTGGTGTATAATATAATGCAATTTATTGCTTTTAAGCATGCAGTGTATCTCTGCTCTTGAAGAAAGAGTTTAGCTTTATCAATGCTGACAAGACTAGGCCCCAGCAATGCAAGCTGATGTGTGAGACGGTACTTTGATACAGTGGAATAGTAATGGAAGTATCCAAATTGAGACACAACAACAGCTTATTGAGCTAGCATGTTTGTCAATTAGCACAAATGCTCAGCACAAACTACAGCTGAGGCAGATAGCAATGTTGTTCATTTTGCAGATTTAGTCATAATTTAAAAAGGCCATGCAATCATCATAGGTTAATACAATTATGCCCTAGGTATGCTAGTTATACCAGTTATGAAGCACACAGACACACAATAAGCATATCATTTTGTGATCACTACAGACCATTTCTCAAAATAAAACATGATGAAGATTGAGTTTTCCTTTTCGAGGGAATATATTGCAAACGGCATCAAAGTCAATTTAATATGAATTCCTTTTTGAATAAAGGCCCCCCCCATCCCAAGGGCCCCAGTGCAACCGCGCCCGCCTTCACTGTCTATATTTACGCCCCTGCAATTCAAGGATTCATCCTCTGGGTAACGGGAATGTGTGTACATAATGTCATGGCAATCCCTCCTGTAATTGTTGATATTTCAGTCTAAATCAAAGTGATGGACCATGACTGCCATATTGTTATTCCTAGAGCCGCGCTGCTGGCATGGTGAAAACCTGAGCAAGGGAGAAATGTGACCATCAACATTTTAACAACCAACCAACAATCACTTCATGTTCAGTTTCCCAGCAGGAAGTAAAGAGACACTAAGTTGTTGCGACCTAGAGAGAACTGAAAGAGCTAAGTAAACTTCTTTCATTATTGACTCAGAACCTTTCGGTGTTTTCCTGCTTCGTTCTCTGGAGACACAACGCAGTCGGTACGGTTCCATGGTCCTAACATACTGTTGATAATTATTTAATCATGAGAGACAGATGGTAAAGACATCTTTAACTCTGTGCTGTCATACTTTGCAAAAGATTGCATGGAAAATAGTTAAATTCATTGAAGAATATCTTAAATTCATGTTTTCCCAGCTGTGTCTGAAATCTGTAGTTTAAAACCCCCCACAAAATGAGTAGACTAATTAGAGCAATTCTCTTCTCCTCCTTTGCAAACATCAGTGAGCTGCGGATGCCACATGTCAATTAAATATTAATGCTCTGGGTTTCTTTTTGTGAAAGGAAGAAAAGACTTTTCTGATTCATGTTTTTAACATGGGAACATAAGAAAGATGGATTAATAAAATTGATTAACACAAGGCCATTATTGAGTACTATTCTTGCGGCACACCCAAGAACAATTACCTCTATTAATAATTTTAGCATAAAGCGAATAAGTAATAACGGCTTCCTCACATACACACTTATACAGACAGACACACACACACACGCTTCAGAAACTATTTTGATTTCGATTGGGCCAAAACAAATCAAGCAAGGCCTGTGTTTGACAAATCCAAATGAAAGTCAATCCCCAAGAGCCGCTGCTAAATTGCTTTGCTCAGGAGCAATTATAAAGGGATCCCTTGATTTTGTTGTTAAGTGCCTCGTATTGGTTGCGGAGTGGCAGGCTCTAATGTGGACACTAATACAAAGTGACATGTGTAACAGGACTCAGGGCCCCATCACCTCCGTGGCTATTAAGACCAATTCAGATGAGACGTTTCACACTCACGCTCACCTTGAGCCCTTGGCAGTGCCACTAGATGTAAGCAGTCAATGCCAGTGGAAGAGCGCTGCCTTACATTTCTATAATGATTGTTATACAATGATTAACACAGTAAACACATAAAAAAAACGTACTATTCTGGAAAAGTAATCTTTCAAAATTCACATATATGGCTCATCCTGGTTCCAGACCTTCTCAAACCCCTTCCCTCTAAATCTGGCCCGTAGCTGACTCTGTCACCACTGTTTGGGCCAATTTGAAGTTTAACCTCATCTGTTAACAAACCTCTTATCCTAAGACACATATCTTCACACCTTATTGATTTTACTATGCAGGGGAGTTCAAGGCATCTTATTAGAGTGATGTGTAAGAAAATACTTAAAGTAATAGTTTGACGTTTTGGAAACATTTATTCACTTTCTTTTCCGGGAATAAGATGAGAAGAGTTATACCACTGTCATGTTTGACCATTAAATGTGAACTACAACCTGCAGACGGTTAGCTTAGCTCAACATAAGGACTGGAAACAGGTGAAAACAGTTGGCCTTTCAGCACCTCTAAAGATTCCTTACGTACAAAAAAACTTGAAAAAAAGTGTAAAAATGACAAGTTATGGTTTTAATGGGGAATATGTGCGAGATTACGGGAGTCCTCACTGGTTGTCTAGCAGCCTCACAGCGAGGCACACAACCCGCAGATACAACTTGTTGTCAACCAAATGAGATATAACGTGTTAACCAGTGAGCTTTAGAGGAGCTGGGAAGTCGATTTTGTTACATTTGGAAAGAGCAAGACAAGCTGTTTTCAGGCCTTACGCTAATCGTCTCCTGTCTGTAGCTTAGTTAGCGACATGAGAGAAACATTGATTTTCTCATCTCTCGGCAAGAAAGCAAATAAGTGTATTCCCCAAAATGTCTAAAAGCTATTTCTTCCTGAGACATGTGAAAGCTACATGGTAAACAATATAAGTAGCCTACCACCTGAACACTCCGTTGCAATCCAATATAACAGCCCTGCAATAAATTCAACCACAGTGAAGCTCATAATGTTCAATTTGTGTTGAGCATGTGGCTGACTCAACTCAGAGGGGATTTTCTGAGGCTGTAGTTTGTGCTGTTGTTGTGCTGCATTTTGTACCGTGTTTCTGTGTCCACCAACTAGCACATGCTTTATTTGTTTATCATTCTACAGTTGATGAGGGGAGACACAGACAGAGATTTCGACCATGACAAACATGGTATTAGGTTAGCAATAGGAAATTGAAATAAAATTGGAACTGTCACTTTGTTCTTGAGAGTGACAGTGTTTGTTATGTACACACAAGCATGTTGGTGTGTGTGTGTGTGTGTGTGTGTGTGTGTGTGTGTGTGTGTGTGTGTGTGTGTGAACGTGACACATCTGCAGTTTGTCAGCAGTGTTTGCAGTGTTTGATAATGTCACAACAAGGTGACAAATGCGCTACATGTTCAGAGGCATCTGCTCTAGTTACAGCTGTATAGCATCAAGCTGTTCATATTAATGCCAGTTAAGATCAGATTTAATCTAATCACCAAAATCGAATTAAAAACTAAAACATTTATCTTACAAACAAAATCCTCTGTCCTCTTATGCTCTGATAGACATTATTTAACATATCCTAAACTGTGGGTGGACTCAGACAAATGCTTAAAGATAGCGGCATCACCAGTTCACTTTCAGTGAGTGTGTCTGTGTGTGTCTTTGACTACTTCAAACATTCATCTCATCACTCCTCAACACTTCTCATTTAATATTCTACCCATCAATGACCGAAAACAAGCACCAACGTTATGTCAGCACCAAAACTGACATAACGTCTTCTCAGTAGAGCGTAAAGCAGCAAAAGGATAAGAAGACTTGCGAAAGGTAAAACAGGGGGGCATAAATACGTTTCTGTGTGTTTTCCCAGCTGGCCATGTGGAGCCTGCTGTGTGATCAGAGATCTAATAAACCGGTGGATATATGCTGCATCGCCTTTCCTGGGAGGGAGTTGTTGCCATAGCAACCACACCACAAGCACTGCAGGTTAACGGTGGGAAATTAGGTTTTGCCGGGTTGCAACTAACACACGGGGGCGATTGCTGAATCAACGTTGAGCTCTCTGTGGTGGCAGAACGATACAAGAGGCTCCCACAGTGTAGTTTTCGGATACCAAAAGAATTCTTTGAACGAGTTCCAGTTGGCCTCCAGCAACATGAATTACATTTCACTAATGTGTTTGTATTTAGAAAGGCTTTACTCTATATTTGCTCCATGCAGTCAGTCAGCACTAAATCCTTAATTTGAAAGGAGTAAAACATTTAAAATCAGATTACCATAATCTCTCAAACGCTCATAATAATCTCAAAAAAGGAATTCTTCTAACAGGTGGTTTTAAGTATTTTCTAAACTCTGTGTGTACTGTGTGATGAAAACATTTCAGATCATAGAGTGCAGAAGGTTGCAATAACATGATTTCCATTTGTAGTTAAATACTATCGCATACATTACAGATTGGCCCTACTAGACTAAGGCTGAAGGAGCATTTAGTGCAGTTAATGTTATAAACAATCAAAAATGGAAATAAATCAGATACTGTTGCCTACTAAACCCTCTTTTACTCAAAGCTGTCATCCGTCTGTTTTGCTGAACCTTTTAATGTTTGGCTGTTTGTGTTCAGAAGTAACCTTTAGGCTAAAGCTGTTTACTCTTCATGCATTTCATTAATGAGGCGACTGCATAAATGTGTTCAAGCTTCATCGTTTTCTGGATTCATTTCTGCCCGATAAACAACACAAACACACGAGGACTTTTTGTGGAACATCATAGATGAACCTGCGCAGGCCGTCTGAGTAGAATTTACAGAAGAGAGAAACACTGAAATGATGAAAAAATGTTGTTGATCTTCAGTCAAAAATGTAACTTTTCTGCTTCCCACAGGCCGTCACTCTGAACACGTACGATTAGTCATACACTGTCAATAACCCACTAACACCAAAATATCAACCGCTGCCTTTATAGATTATAATGTTAGTTTTAAAAGCACAATGTGTTGCTTAATACGCACATTTAATCTGTCACTGTCAATCTCACACACTCTATATACAGTACATATAAATCTTAATTCATATTATAATCATGTATATTCATTCCTTCAGAATGTATTTGTTCATTTGTTATGTTTACAATTGCTTATCTGTTCAGCTTTGTTGTTCTTGACCCCAGCTGTTATTTCCATTTTTGTGTTAGTACATTATGAGAGATGCAGAAAATGGGTCAAATTCCTTGTTTGTGCATGATAGGCCAATAACACTGATTCTGATTCTGATTAATTCCAGCATGAACAGCCAAAACATGCACGTGGCATCTGCCTGCAACACTTTATTGTCTCAACACAGAGTTGATCACATCTCTTCTTGTAGCTATGGATGATGAACCTGTCAGGCAGCTCCCAAAGCAGCAGCTCAAACAGCAAGTGATGAAACGTTGTCATTTTCACTGCTCCCCCTAGAGAGGGGGGGGGGGGGGGGGGGGGGAGCGAAAGAATCCAAACAAGTGACACTTCTGAGAGAAAAGACTTCTCCCTTCCAACATGACTCCTGTGTGCAAGTGTGTGTATACGTGTGTGACATAGAGAATGAGAGAGACTCACATGATCCACTTTAAAGTCCATTTCATTACCATAATCATATAAATTATTAATTAGCAAGTCATTAAAATTTATATCAACTGTGTCCATGGCACCAAAAAAGTCTTGTGATGTCCTCCCCTCAAACAAGCCTTTTCCTAACTGATGAATACATTTCACTTATGTTGACGTGAGGAGCGACGACAGAAACACATTTTAAAGAGGTCAGCAACAGACACATTCGAACAATGAGCTCTCGGCGGTGCAGTGGGCTGCGTATCGGTTCATTCACCACAGAATTCACCACAGAACTCGCAGCTCGTGGCCGGTAGGGTGGGACTTTTTTTGTTGTTGTTCCCATGGTTTGTGATGATGACAGAACAGATGGCGAGGTTGCCTGTTTGGGCACCACTGTTGGTGTCAGACGCGTTTCAGTTGAGCTGACCTGCACCAGGCAGCTGCTCGTCACTGGAAGCTTTGCGCCGCATGCAGCTTTTCCACTTCTGAAGTACCACCGCGTTTCCAGCGCTGGAGATCAGAGCAGATATTCCAACCACGGGGCTGTTTTCCACTGATAAGATTTCGTCCTCGTTAATAAGGCTGATTGTTTTTCATTAAAATCTTTAACCCCTCGCGCATCATCTTGGAGTTGCGGATACTGCATGGGTCAGATACAGCAGCCTGCAGCAGGAGGATACAGCGCTTCAGAGGTGAGAGCAATGTGTTTATTTTATGCATCTGCTGAGATTGTGATACATATGTTTATGAAATATATCAACTGATCTGTTCTCCATTTCCTGCTCGGTAGAAAGGGGGGGTATATCCGTCCTGTCTAGAAAAGAGTGTTTAAACTCGTAAAGATGAAGTCATCATTTTTACGTTTTAAGAAATGGAACAATAACGCGTTCTCTCTCCGTGGCGTGGGTCCTCCTGCAGCGCGTGTTATCACCGCAAAGAGGAAAGGTAGTGTTAGCTTCAACAAACAAAGATTTTATAAAGACACAAGATTGATCCGAAAAGTTGAGCATATTTATTGATGTATTCTCAGCATTTATCTGCTATGTGTGCGTCGGGTCAGTCTTATCAATACAATGTATAGAAGTATTAGATCTGCAAGGACACTGTGCTCTGCAGTGTATCTATACACAGTATATGATTATTATGAACCTTTCTCAAGTCAAGACAATTTATGAAAAATATGAACTGATGATTAAAGGAAACAAAAACAAAACATATCAACATATACAATCCGTGCACTGCAATCCTGTGATAATATTAGACATTATCTGCTCATACTTGTACTTACTTACTAGCCATGAAAAGCCAATGTCAACTCTGAGCCTCTAAAGGGCTCATTATTAAAACTGCAGTCTTGCCATCAGTCCTGACATTTCACTACGTTGTGACACCAGGTTCAACTAACAGTGAAGTGTAACATTTACACAAACTGCAGCATCACTCGCCAGTGCAGAGTGCTGCTGAAACAGCTGAGTAGCAGCAATGGGCTAATGTGCTCCATCAAAGCTATTTGCATAAGACTCAGGGAATTGGCAGATGTCTCTGAAATGAAGACACAGTAGACAGAGACAGGGTTCCAGGGTTTCTACTCAGAAGTTGGAGAAAGCAGGGGGAGTGTGTATTGTTAGGGTCACCTTTGTCAATGGGCTCTGTTGTTTCAGCTGCTGCACAGCGGCACCTGTTACTAAGACCACTAACACCACAAAGAATCACCAATATAGGTTATCACGTATGTTTGATTAGGAAAGGAAGAGAATTAGGCACTGCATGATTTGCGCGCTTGTTTTCTGGAAACCGCAACCACACAGCTTGTATGTAGTTGACTTTGTCTTGGGAGTAAAAGCAGACAATTGATACAGATGTCACCCAATGAGCCAATGATATAGGAGGCCGTGGCACCTTCCCCCAATCTTCACAAGGCACAGTGACGTATTTCCTCAGCTGGTAATGAGGAGTGTGAGAACCTGCCAAAACAAAGACACGTCTTGGTGTGTCCGTGCGTATTTGGGTACGAGCCATTGTGAGCCACGGGGCCTAACTCTGCAGCATGTGTCAGTGCTGGGGTTCCCACAGCAGTGGAGACGAGGGTATAACAGCTTGACCTTCTCCCTTTGTGAGCGTGATCTGAAGGGAAACATGGAAACAAGACAGGCCATTGTAAGGTTTAGTCAAGATGTTATGACTGAGTCAGCTGTTATGTCAGCCATAAATTGAAAATAAACTTTAATTTTAGATAGACAGGGTGTAAGAAACTTTAACGTGTGGATGTGATCAGGCAATATAAAAGTTAAAGTTGAACAAAAACCTGGTGAAAACTTGTTAAAAAAAATCACATTCCCATTTATGCTATTGTGCCCTTTATGAAAAAAAAAAAGCATTATTAATGACACAATCTTTTTGGGTTTAAAAGCCAGTTTCAACAGTGCAAGTTCATCTTCCTTGACCTCTGCATTGTTTCAAATAGTGATTCCTCTGAGATTAGAGACCTGCCCCGTCAGTGTGATTGATCGATGCTCCAATGACAACAAATTGGCTTTTCACAGACATTGCAACTGTAAGGATAGATGAAGTGGAGGGGGACGATGAGGGCATATAAGCAGGGAGAAACAATTGAGCGGCAGCGAAGAAAAATTGTGTCAAGATCCATCTCAGTTCCACGGGGAAATAAAGCTACCGTATGGATTTGCAGTAAGCAGAAATGCAGAGACAATTTGCCATGCTGCGACTTTTAAACCTTAATGCAGTCTGAAGAGACATTGTAAAAGTGTGCAGCAGACGTTCCTTTAATTCCATACGTTGTTTTGAATTTTCTCATTGCACCTTCAGCTCTGTTGCGTTTTCAGTTCATCCGTTTCCTCCTGTGGCCTTCCAATTAAAGGAAGCAAAGCTCTCCCTCCTTACTTTCTCTCGTCTATCTGACTGAGTGGACAGGCATCCTACTCCTCCTCGACTCTACACCTCTGCCATCAGCAGCTGCAACGGAGCCCTGTGTGATGTGAAGTGAGACACTTGCATACTAATGGAGCAGAAACAGGATGTCTCTGAGGCAGGCCAGCACAGTGGAGACATGGAGAAAACATCAGGCAGCACCACTCAGCTTCCCAGCACCACATGATAGCTCTGGGTTGAAACTGATTGTCTAGAAATACTGCCGCTTCAGTGCAGAAATCTAGAAATACATTATTACAATGTGGTGTACGCTGATACAGACTTCTGAGCATTTGTGCATTTCACGGTTGTGCTTACTGTTGTTTTATCACATGGTTTCAAACCAGTAGCATTTCTCACTGACGTGTTCCTTTAGCTGCCTGATGGCACTGATAGCTCTACTCATGTCTTCTCATTTGGTTATGAAGCAGACATGCCCGTGGCATAGCCGTTGCTATGGGGATGGCATGTCTGAGAGCCTGTTGTGCCGCTGCTGATTCAGAAACACTGCTTACATTTTGCACCCAGTGAAAAGGGCCTTAGAAATAGAGGGGGGTAAAAGCAAAGCCTCCTATGGAAAATGATGCAGTGTGCGCTATCAAGTGAGGTCCCTCCCGGCAGCACCAGTGGCAGATGGTGAAATGTAGTATTAGCAGCATTGCATCTGAACTCTTAGAAGGTGTAAAGTCATGTAGAAGGAAATGTCCTCAGACTAACCTTTGAGACATCCTTTTAACAAGTCTTTCAAAGCAAATCGTCTTTTTTTTTACTTCTTCCTCTGTAAACAATGACTGCCGCCTGCACACACAAACACCAACATTTCACAGATCTAAAGAGGAACGGTCCTCCCATCTGACTGCACTGCAGGCCTGTGTTTCTTAAGTGACTCTGATTGTCTTCATTGCTCCCTGTATTGTGCAGAGATCCTGTCTTATAACTGGATTTATGAGGCCTCAACATGAAGAAGACAAAGCTCATTATGTGCCACAATTATATCTCGCTGTCATGTTGCAAACCTCAGGGTCAGTGGTCCTCCGGTGGAAACATCAGCTATACTAGGTGTGTATTTGGAGATGACGTGTGTGTTTTAAATGTGTAATGTGTGCTTAGATTAAAGCCTCATAAGGATTGGGTGAGCAGAGAGAGTAAATCCCTCCTGCTGGATGCTTCAATTCAGACAGTCAACTGGATAATCCCAAGCTGTTGAGGGATTGTATCTGCCTCCTTCCAGTGGTCTGCATATGCATGCATGTCACAGCGTGTGAGGGGAAACCGAATGTGTATTTTTTGGCATTGTGGAGATGGGAAATGGCTTCAGTGTAAATACATATGTATGTAAAGTAATCAGTTTCCCACCGTTTGCCCTTATCATGTTTTATTTGATCTAAATAATGTAGTCCTTCTAGCACACATACACACAGACATTACCAAATGCATTTACAGTATGCATCAGTTTGTTTGTTCATCTATCGGGAAGTCAGAGGTGCTGTACTGTACTGTAGGAGATGACACTCACAAGGTGAAAAATGAATTGTGAATGAGTTGGGACAATCAATAAATATGTGTGTTGATTCAGATATATGATAGATGCTGTGTAGGAAATGGATGGATGGAGTGTGCTTTAAAAGTGTCTTTAAACACATGGATACGTAGTATGTCAACTGCATGAAAGCTATTTGCTGCACAAAGTAAATCATGTGAGATGGAGATGTCTCGGTATAAGCTATAGAGAAACCTATCCCACACACACTGTAGCAGAGTGGCAAAGCAAACAGGTGGGAAGTCGGTGAGGGGTCATGTATTTGGTTTGCAAAGCTTTCCCGTAAAAACTCAGAGGTATCCTTAAAGGAATACGTTACACAAAAAAATACAATTTGTATCAACTACTCACCTCGTGTTACCTTGAATTCTTGAAGAAACATTGTTTTTCTCACAAGCCTCCAAGGCGAACAAAGAAAAAAAAACTAAGAGTTTCGATGAAATAACTGTAAAACTATTTCAAAACATCCGCTTACAAACTCTCACACAACTCGTGCAGTATAATCCAAGTCTCATTTATCCAGTCGTATGCTCACTACTACCGAACACATGCATCTTCACTGAAACATAACTATTCAAAACACAAATCAGTCTAACGCCTGCGCAGGCTTACTCAGGGTAAGTAATTGATATACAAATGGTCAGGCATTTTGTGGGTTAAACACAGTTAACTACAACCACTTCAGTGGAGCTGATCTCTGGCCAACATTAGGCAATATGTGAGTCTACTGGGCAGCTTGTAAGTATGAATTTCTATACTGCAGTGATTATGAAGAAAGCCATCAGTAAGAAAGAGCATATGTGCTCAGCAGAGCTTCCTTGGGTCAAAAAGGTCAGCACGTACACACAGTGAGAGAAAGGTGGGGACGGATGCAGAGCCCCGTAGTGCTGCCAGTCTGCCAGAAACCTGGTGCCAGGTGTCTGAGTTTTATGGGCTCAGCATGAAAGCAGTGATTACTCCGCCTGTCTCCTCCGATTTAATACCCGAGCAGTGCCACACATGAGGGAAGAGAGAGGACGGACAAATGTATCCCCAAATGAATCTCTATATTCCAAGCCACAGTAGATCGTAGTTTAATTGAAAGACATTTGAATGGATTATTTGAGAAACTGAATGATGGATGGTTAAAGGTAGAAAGAGGAGCCACATGTTCAGCAGTTAGGATCTATCAATAGAGCCAAAAGAAGGTTGAGGTCCCTGCTGCCACACTTCAGTCACACTAAGAGAATCAGTTTGATCAGTTTGAGTGTGACCGGGTCATTGCAAAGACAGGCCACCTGATAGCAGACACCATATGTGTTTTTACTTAAAAAGAAAGACAAATTGGATGAGCTGTCATGCTTAACATTTCTGCTGCATATTTACTGTATTTGAGACAAGCTGATTTTAGCCTGCAGTGCCACTCTTCTGGCATGTTTACATTTCTAGAAACAATCGCATTATGTGTTTTTTCTGCAGAGCATAGTGTTCCATTTTGTATTTGCTGAGGTGCTTTTATACTATTGTACCTGCAAATGTGGAAAAGAAACTGTGAGGTGTCAACACATCGCAGGGCGCGAACAGACAGCACATGAAAGGAGAGGAAAAACATCTGTATCTGTTGTATGTTAATACTGGAGAAACTTGCCAGTTTTTATGTCAAACAAAATACACCCAACTATCGCTCTCTGTTGCACACACACACAAACACAAACACACACACACACACATTGGATGCTCAATGTCACTATATTTATGAGGATAAATGTGAATTTCTAAGAGTGTGAGTCAAGCTAGAAGCCGACACTGGGATGTTTAGTGAGTGAGAGAAAGCCAAGAGTCGCTCTGTCTTTCTCTCTTGCGAATGTAAAGAAGAAGCTGAATATTCATTTTGGTTGTTTATTTTAATAATTGGCACTTTTGACAGCTCGCTCATCACTCAATTACTCACTTGCACACACACACTCACGCACACACACATGCTGACAAAGTCATGCCTGCACGGTCAGGAATGTTTAGTCATTACATATTTTTTTTGATCACATAAGAGTTTAATATACATGGATATATTTATGGGTTTGTTCAAAGAAACTGATGGCTGATTCTTCATCACCATTGCTCATGATATAAAAGCGTAAAATATTACGATCCCTTAATTCATTTCACATGTGTGTGACTGCTTCCTATGGGCCTGTATCATAAGTAGTGAGTGATTAACAGTGAAGAGCACACACTCCCTGTTTATTAAGCCTGTTGTGTAATGGGCTCACAGCCAGAGCTGCCGGCTGTGCCTACACCACACACTCGTTCAAGAGGATCACTGGTACCAAGCTGGTATGGAGATAATCTACCGGGCACAAGAGCGCAAAACATGTTGGTAATCTCTGAGGAGACAGATACGCAACACGCATCAGGGAAGCAGAGCTAATATCAACCCAATCATCTTAGATAATGAGAAAAACAGTCCACAACTTTGCTTCACTTTATCCGCTAGTTCATGGTGTTCTATGGTACATTGACATTTTTTGTGATGGAATATCCAAATTATAGCTATCTTTACATGAAGAAACAGTGCCAGAAATGTTCACTCATGATACAGAGAATGGCCACGCGAACGGCATAATGGTTTAAAAGTATTTTTTTTGGCATGCATGGCCTCACTCAATTTCGCTGTATGTCAAGATTCAGAAGTAACTCTTTCTCAAACTTATTCTTATTTTCAAACTGTGTCTGGCTGTGTGTGAGCACATTAAAAGGTAGGGAATGAATGTCTACACGAGAGCAGGGCAAAAAGACAAATTTGACAGATATATTCTGTCCTGTTGGACACGTCAACTTAGTCCCCTAAATATCTGCGGGGTGGCACTGTGGAAAACTGCCACTTGCCTCATTTGTTACCCTTCCAAGGTAACCAAATATGTCGCTCTTACTTTTTCACGCTCTCTATTCCGCTGTTTTTCTGTTCATCTTATTCAACACGTTTTTGCAAACTGATAATCAAATAAGGCTTTATTATTTACAGGCTTTAACATTGTACTTGCTTTCTGTCTTTCTTTAGGCTCAAGGTGAGGAAGTGAGAACAAACAAGACAATCAGCAGAGGTCAAGTTTGAACCAGATGATCTTCTGCCCTGGCTTCTGCAAATAACTTTCTCCTAGATTAGAAATCACCACTGTGGAAAGTGCCTACAGCATTCAGCAAGCAGTGAAGAAGACTAATGCTCATGAACGTTACCTCCAAGCCTTTCTCAAGAACCTATCATCTAAGCTTCGTGTGAGCTGAAGGAGCAGACAAGATGGCGCTCAGTTCGCAGCCGTGGCCTCCTCTACTCTGGCTGTGTATGGGATTCTTTCTGTCCTTTCTGGCACCAGTATATGGCAAAGAATGTCCACATTTGTGTGTTTGCGAGATCCGCCCTTGGTTCACTCCCCAGTCGACCTACAAGGAGGCAACCACGGTGGATTGCAATGACTTGAGGCTCATGCACATCCCTACCAACCTGTCCACGGATACTCAGGTGTTACTGCTCCAAAGTAACGCCATCTCTCAGACCAGTGGAGAGCTGGAGGCGCTGTTCAACTTGACAGAGTTGGACCTATCCCAGAACAATTTCAGCACTGTGGAAGCTGTGGGCCTCACAAGCATGAACCACTTGACCACCCTGCATCTGGAGGAGAACCAGATTAGCCAGCTGCCAGACCACTGCCTCGGAAACCTCTCCAATCTCCAAGAGCTTTACATCAACCACAACCAGATAAGCGCCATCTCCCCTCGGGCATTTGCAGGCATGCGCAGCCTGCTGCGCCTTCATCTGAACTCCAACAGGCTCCATGTCATAGACAGCCGCTGGTTTGAAGAAACACCTAACCTTGAGATCCTCATGATCGGGGAGAACCCAGTTATTGGCCTCCTAGACATGAACTTTAAGCCTCTCGGAAGCCTGAGGAGTCTGGTCCTGGCTGGCATGGACCTCACTGACGTTCCAGCAAATGCTTTTGTAGGTTTGGATAGCCTTGAAAGCATTTCTTTCTATGACAACAAACTGGTCAGAATCCCTCAACTGGCCCTTCAAAGAGTTCCCAATTTGAAATTCTTGGATTTGAACAAGAATCCAGTTCACAAAATCCAGGAAGGAGATTTCAGGAACATGTTACGTCTGAAGGAGCTGGGCATCAACAATATGTTGGAGCTAGTGTCATTTGACCGCTATGCTCTGGACAACCTACCAGAGCTGACAAAGCTGGAGGCCACCAACAACCCTAAGCTGTCTTATGTGCATAGGCTGGCTTTTCGGGACATGTCCTCTTTGGAGAGCCTGATGCTCAACAATAATGCCCTCACTGCCCTTTACCAGCACACTGTGGAGGCGTTGCCTAATCTGCGGGAAATCAGTCTGCATAGCAACCCATTGCGTTGCGACTGCGTCATTCAGTGGATGAGCTCTAACAGGACCACAGTACGCTTCATGGAGCCCCTGGCCATGCTCTGCACCTCCCCGCCGGAAGTCAGAGGCCAGCGGGTTCGAGAGATAAGGCTGCTGGAGTCCCCGGAGCAATGCCTGCCCCTCATATCCCACAACACCTTCCAGAGCCACTTGAACCTCGAGCTGGGCATGAGTGTCAGTCTCGACTGCAGGGCCATGGCTGAGCCAGAGCCTAAGATCTACTGGGTGACTCCTCTTGGTAGCAAAATCACAACGGACTCTGTTTCAGAGCGGCACCACTTGAACAATGAAGGGACCCTGCGGCTGTCTCATGTTCAGGTGGAGGATTCTGGTCGTTACACCTGTGTGGCCCAGAACACAGAAGGAGCTGACACACGGGTCGCCACCATCCGTGTGAACGGCACGCTGCTCGACAGTGCCGAGGTGATGAAAATCTACGTCAAGCAGACCGAGTCGCACTCCATCCTGGTCTCCTGGAAAATCAATTCTAACGTCATGTCCTCCAACCTGAAGTGGGCCTCAGCCACCATGAAGATTGACAACCCGCACATCACCTACACAGCTCGGGTCCCCGTAGACGTCCATGAGTACAACCTCACACACCTTCAACCTGCCACAGAGTATGAGGTATGCCTCACTGTCTCCAACGTCCACCTGCAGACGCACAAGTCGTGCGTTAATGTGACAACACGTGGCGCTACCTTCGCCCTGGACCTGTCAGACCAGCACCCAAGTGCGGCTGTGCTGGCTGTCATGGCGACAATGCTGGCTTTCCTCAGCCTGGCCACTGTGGGCGTCTACGTTGCTCGCAGATGGAAGAGAAAAAACTACCACCACTCTCTGAAGAAATACATGCTGAAGACGTCCTCCATCCCCCTGAACGAGCTTTACCCCCCACTCATCAACCTGTGGGAAGTTGATGGGGAGAAGGACAAAGACTGCAGTGCAGAAGGAAAACCCTCTCCTGTTGACACCACACGCAGTTATTACATGTGGTGAGGACTCAGTAAGGAGGCCTGGCTGCCTCTCCAGCAGCACTAAAGACACACTTTTGCCATTTTGGTGCAAAAGTCGAAGTTGCAAATGTTTTTTTTTGTATTCTTAGCTTTGCTAATTAGAGGCAGAGTGATCAAGGACTGGATTTTTATTAGTATAGCGTATCGCCTTTGTTTGATTCTTTCTATCTTTTAATTGTTTTGGACTTTCTACGATTGAAGCTGTATTTAGCCTCCAGCTTGTCTTAGTTGCTATGCTGTTGTTTCCGTGGTGCATTTTTGACACTCTTTCTTTTGGGTTAATAATACAGCAGCAGGGGCCGATGGTCTTCTTGCAGCAGTAGTAGCAATCAGTGTTTCTTTCTCTGTTTTGTAAAACAGTTAATCTGTTGTGCACTGATAGATAATGGAGTTTGTATGAACTTCAGTTTAAAGCTGACAGCGGGGTTTAGACTTGTTAGTCTACTGAATATTAGCAATTGTGCAGTAATGTTGTATCAACTATACCTTTGAACTTTCTGATTTAAATTGCAAGAGAATAGGATTAGTAGTTTACTGATAAATGTGATGTTAATGCTAGAAATATAAATGTTTGCTAAAACATTGAGTCTTTTTACTAAGGTGCATTAGAAACTTTCTGACCCTTTCCCCGTTTACTCACTTATTTTGCTAGACTTTTTCGCTCATTGCTTAGTTTATTTTCACATGCGATCTGTATACTGAAGAAGTTACAATAAATACCGTTTGGTTCTTTTGCAGACAGTTGGTCTTTATTAACTTCCCAGTTATACATGTTGTTAGTTGGAGTCTTAATCGCATGTCTTTGAAGAACTTAAAACTCATAACTGTCTGAATCAGCTTCACACCGTCACAGTGCTCACTGCCCTGAATCATCCTTTCTGACAGAGCTTATACTCTGTCAGCTTAGCTCCTCAATATGCGTACTAACGAAACACATACTGTACATTCACTCTGGAGACCAATAGACAGACAGATATATAGATATTAGAGCATGTGCTGCCCTCTGGTGGATGCTACACTTTAGCTACATAATAAACCTTTATATGGTTGTCATATACTGTAGGTCAGTAATGATAAAACAGAGTAATAGCAAAGTAGCACCTTGAGGTTTAGCATCAATTAACTAAACCTAAAGTTTCACACACAAATTCAGTGTAAAAAGTCACATTAAGCCAATAAATGCTTTTTATTAAGCCATGTTCAGGCCACAGACATTACACACAATGTAAAACTAAAATCTTGAAAGAAAGAAAAATCAGGAAATCACTAACTTAACTAATTAGAACACACAATTACACACACACACAGACAAAAATAATGGGATTGGTTAGGATCCCATTTGTCACAGATTTATCAGTGATTGTAAAAATTTGAATAATTTACAATAATCTAGCAAATCCACAGTGTCATTTTAAATTGGCTGTATAGTTTACAGACTTTTAGTCTGTAGCTCGGCCAGCCTTTTTGTTGATAATGACAACTTGTACAACTGCTTGCAACGATTTGTTTTGACATTTACAAGATGCTGAGTCATTCAGTGCTCTCTCCACCTGTGCTCAAAGGCGTAAAAAGAACAGATGTAGAAGAAAAAAAAAAAACTGCCTTTTCTATTAATTTCTTCGGTAAAAAAAAGTTATACAATTTTACATTTATGGGAATATCTGCTGGAATGGAAGACATTTTCAACTCCCCATCAGTAAGATGGCACATATTAAATTCCTGTCCTTGGTTTACTCCACAACCAACACCGGTGTAAGAGAACAACTGGAACCCTGTGTTTAAGACAACCGGTTCAGGTCACTGTTGACCCTGAGAGACACAGCGGAAACCAAGATTAGAGGCTGCGCTGTCCGGAGTGTTCTGGCTACGGGCTTCACATCGGTATCTGTAACAGTAAGACTGGAGGAGGGGAGAGGGAGGGGGGAGAGAAACAAAAACATTTACTGTGGAATTCATTTTCTCAGCAATGGAAACTGCTTTGTGACAGTATACTTTAAAAAAAAACACATAAGGAAAACAATCATACAGCCAAGCACAGTATTTCTGATTTCTTCTTTGATCATCCTGCTCCTACACCCGTTTGTGCACATTCACTAAGCCTGGCTGACTGTTGTCCTCCCTCTCACATTCCAGAAGAAAAGAGAGAATAAGAGCGAGGCGGTATTTCCCCTTTGTAATCAAACAATTAGAGAGCAATAGGGAGCTCCTCTTCTCCCTTTGGAAATGCTGATGTCAGAGCTGTTGTTGACTGGATCCAATACTTGCTATGAAACAGGTTTGGACAACCAGCCAAAACTATTTTGTTTTCACTCATCCACTCACATCACAAAAGACTTCACTGCCCATAAAACTAACCACCCAGTGAGCTATTTTACCAGGTCAAATATGCAAGTAGACAATTTCTAATGTCATGTTAAATAATTTAGATGTTGATCTTGATTTTTTTGTATAAAGCTATAGAGCATAATAGTGGTTGTCTTTTTTACCTTGTGGCACATGTAAGAGCCTCCCTTCTTCACCTTGTCTGTGCCGGACGGAGGACCCGTCTGAAAGAGAGAGAAATGATCAGATATCAGGACAAAAACTAAACATGGGCAACTCAAAAGCTCAGAGGTATTTCAGAGGTTCTTACTGGGTTGTGTTGTTGATCTGTGGTGTGATGCACAGTCCACCAGTCTGAGGTCCATTCCCATGCATTCCCGGCCATGTCATACAGACCAAAAGCATTGGCGGGAAACGACTTCACCTGTATTTGTGTTTGCCAGAATGAGCATGTGACTCTGAGGGAACTTTCCAAGAACTTACTGACAAAAACAAATCATTTAGTGTGGCAATGGCTCATGACCACAGTCATCCAATTCCTCTCAAACCTAAATCACGATGCACCTTTAACACACCCATAACAACAACATCTCTTAATCTTTCATTTTCTCACCGGTGAAGTTTTGATGTATCCGTCCTCCGCAGAGTTGTGGTTGGGAAAATCCCCCTGCCAGAGGTTGGCGTAGTGTTGTCCTTTAGGGTTCAACTTGTTTCCCCAGGGGTAACGTCTACATACAGGGGCAGTATGTCAGGCAATTGACATGTGACAAACCCCAGCACATTGCCGTATTTTACAGTCACATAATGAGTAAATATCGTACCTGTCTTTAAGGCCGCCCCTGCAGGCGTACTCCCATTCTGCCTCTGTAGGAAGTCTCCTGTTGGCCCAGGAGCAGTAGGCTACTGCATCCGCCCAGGACACATGTAGAACAGGATGGTCCAGGCTGCAGAAAACAGGTTGAAAGTGAATGACTGAGCTTGTATTTGGTTTATCAGTTTGCTTTACCAAAATAAAGAACTGACATAATGAAATAAAAGAGGAACAAAATCTACAGTTGTTCTGTGTAAAAATGCCTTTTGACTACAGCAGTTGGGAGTTAGACTAATCAAGTAGGTTTTGTCTTTTCACTGCCAAATTCCCAGTGTTTCACAGACAAATGTTGTAAAAATTGCAGTGGCGGGTGTTGAGAATACTTGCAGTCCACAAACAGGCACAGAAGCATGTGTACGAGCATATCAGGAGCCAATCAGCGGCCTATTTAGTATATTTGCTTGTTTGATTTTGTAGTTTTTCAGTTTGACAGATACGTGTTGGATGGAAGTTTGTCCTGTTGGATGTATAGGAGGTTAAGTGCGTCAATTAATATGCAAGTATGTATTTATATTTTGTGTCTTCATTGTCAATATAGGACTGGTAAGTGTTTAGTGTTTTAACGTGTGTAGAATACTATTATTTTATATCACATATATAAGTATTATTTATAATGAGGTTTTAAACACTATCGAACAGGGGGACAATAAATACAAAAAACAGGTAAAATTGGGTATTTGGGAGTTTCTCATATATGTGGTGTCTTTCTACATGTTTGTGATGTTGGAGTCTGGACCATCAGGGTGTCTCCAGTTGGCCCCTTTCACTGGAAGCCACCAGGGGGCAGCAGCCACCTAAAAACAAAGTGACATAAACAATGGTTACTGACTGATATTATGCTTCTTTCATACTCTTCATTCCATTTTCTCTCTCACACACATAATTCAGGGTTCATCCAGAATTGTCTTTGGCATAAAGAATTGCAATTATAGTAATGGTTTCCAGTTTTGCCACACTAATGGGTACACAGCGCCTTCTCAGCCACATGATCAGGCTGCACATGACAGCTGAGATGAAGCACCAAGTTCCCTGATGTCTGGCTTTTGTCTGTGGGAGGCCTGTGTCTGTATAAAGATGAAAGAATGTGCGACCGCAGGCTGGCAGGTTTTCCTGTGCTTAGTACACAAATATTACTGTAAAGATGTTCAAATAAAAAAAAAAAAACACATTACACAAACACCGTCTTTCTTCTCCTCACACGGCTCATGTGCCATTTCATCACAACCGAGGAATGTCTATTTTATTAGTTTTATTGCTTGGAAATAAATGGAAAGAAGTAACAACATTCAAATGACAGACAGACAGACAGACAGACAGACAGACAGACAGACAGACAGCTTCTAAGAGCAGGAAGCAGAAAAGGCATGTGAACTTCTCCCCCTGGCCTCAAGTTGGTAAAAATGTCCAAGGCAGCCCCAAAGAGTGAGCAATAAATCTGTGAACAATTTCATGGTTGTGTGTGGTATGTGTGATGTGTAAGTGTGTGTGTTTCTACAGGGCTCTAAAAGGCTGAGGCCAATAATCATGACACTAACAATGCTTCACACTGGTGTGGCGTAAAGAAGTGAGTTGTACAGGTATGACGACAGTTGATTTGTTATACTTACTGCTCGGGTGATTTGGTTTTTCACACTCTCGCTCAAAATCCCCTCGAATACAAATGAGTCTCCAAATGTCTCTGCCTGAAAGCATGAGGTCAAAAACGTTTAGAGCAATGATACCTTGTGACACTGAAATAAACACTGCTGCAGATTTGCTTTCATAGTAATTGGTTTGATTGATTAAATACATTTGTAATGAATTCAAAAATACAGCTTGTGGTTTAATCTTGAGATACATACCTCAGTAATGTATGCTGTGGCATTTACAAAGCTCTGGAACTGTTGGTTAGTGACTTCCTGGATGTCCATGTAGAAGGAGTCAACATGCACCAGCCTCTGAGGCCCCTCACCATCTGCAGGGATGCCTGGATTGTCCGTTCCCATCAGGAACTGTCCTCCAGAAATCAGCACCATCTATATGGAAGAAATAAACTTGGTTTTTTTGCACAAGTTTGACCAGATTATGACCTTAACCTTCTCCGACCAAAGCCAAAAAAAACAATCTAATTGAAGGAGCTTGTTGAAGGACACTGTAGCATAAAGCACATTGTCCTTTTTCTAGTTCATGCTGAGAGCAAGGAAATAGAACTACCATGGTAGTCTTGAAAGAAAAGTCCACAGATTTTAAACTCTTCCTATTCAAGTTAAGTAGCGTGAAATAAGCATGCAGTTATTACCGATGTTCTCCGTGTCACAGCTGCAAAATATGTTGTTATTCCGCATCCCAGTGGCCCACTTGGAATGAGGAAGAACTACAGAGGGATATTCATATTTGGCAGCTGAGAATGTGTTGTGTGGAGAAGAGTTGGAACAACTGATTTGCAGTGCAAAACTGCGCAGTTGACAGTTTCAGTGTCTTTGTTTAAGGGCAGTTGAGCGGGGCAGGTGATACTGAATCAGCCTGCTGTCGGACTGATGGAAATGGGAACTTGTTTGGAGAGTCCCTTATGTGTAAGATGTCAACATTTAAAGAAATCAGATAATCCTTTTTTTCCAAGTTTGATTTGAAAATGCAGGTTTTGTTTATCTACTGTGGTCTGAAAGTATGACTGGGCGTTAATTCAATATGATGAATTATCGTGTTTCAGCAGAATGATATCGTGATGAAGTCATATGTGGAGATATTGTCATACACAATTGCATCATCTAAATTGATAGTAACAAGCACATACCAACTCAAATTTCTTAGAAAATCTGATTTGATAAGAATTCTGCTTATCGGAATACACCAGTGTAGTTAAATATAATTATTGGTTCAATGTGATGACTGTACTACTACTGTATTTGTGTTAATGCATGTAAACATAGTCAGTGATTAGCTGGTAATATTATTGTTTTTCTGAAGCGGTTGATGTTAATTTTAAGTTCTTAATAAACAAATAACACACAAATACTCAGTACTTTTTATTTGTGAAGTATTTAATTCACACTGGAGAGCACACAAATACAGTATGCTCTATCATGTGGTTATTTCATATTACAGGTGCTGGTCATATAATTAGAATATCATCAAAAAGTTGATTTATTTCACTAATTCCATTCAAAAAGTGAAACTTGTCTATTATATTCATTCATTACACACAGACTGATATATTTCAAATGTTTATTTCTTTTAATTTTGATGATTATAATTGACAACTAAGGAAAATCCCAAATTCAGTATCTCAGAAAATTAGAATATTACTTAAGACCAATACAAAGAAAGGATTTTTAGAAATCTTGGCCAACTGAAAAGTATGAACATGAAAAGTATGAGCATGTACAGCACTCAATACTTAGTTGGGGCTCCTTTTGCCTGAATTACTGCAGCAATGTGGCATGGAGTCGATCAGTCCGTGGCACTGCTCAGGTGTTATGAGAGCCCAGGTTGCTCTGATAGTGGCCATCAGCTCTTCTGCATTGTTGGGTCTGGCATTTCGCATCATCCTCTTCACAATACCCCCTAGATTTTCTATGGGGTTAAGGTCAGGCGAGTTTGCTGGCCAATTAAGAACAGGGATACCATGGTCCTTAAACCAGGTACTGGTTGCTTTGGCACTGTGTGCAGGTGCCAAGTCCTGTTGGAAAATGAAATCTGCATCTCCATAAAGTTGGTCAGCAGCAGGAAGCATGAAGTGCTCTAAAACTTCCTAGTATACGGCTGCGTTGACCTTGGACCTCAGAAAACACAGTGGACCAACACCAGCAGATGACATGGCACCCCAAACCATCACTGACTGTGGAAACTTTACACTGGACCTCAAGCAACGTGGATTGTGTGTCTCTCCTCTCTTCCTCCAGACTCTGGGACCCTGATTTCCAAAGGAAATGCAAAATTTACTTTCATCAGAGAACATAACTTTGGACCACTCAGCAGCAGTCCAGTCCTTTTTGTCTTTAGCCCAGGCGAGACGCTTCTGACGCTGTCTGTTGTTCAAGAGTGGCTTGACACAAGGAATGCGACAGCTGAAACCCATGTCTTGCATACGTCTGTGCGTAGTGGTTCTTGAAGCACTGACTCCAGCTGCAGTCCACTCTTTCTGAATCTCCCCCACATTTTTGAATCGGTTTTGTTTCACAATCCTCTCCAGGGTGCGGTTATCCCTATTGCTTGTACACTTTTTTCTACCACATCTTTTCCTTCCCTTCGCCTCTCTATTAATGTGCTTGGACACAGAGCTCTGTGAACAGCCAGCCTCTTTTGCAATGACCTTTTGTGTCTTGCCCTCCTTGTGCAAAGTGTCAATGGTTGTCTTTTGGACAACTGTCAAGTCAGCAGTCTTCCCCATGATTGTGTAGCCTACAGAACTAGACTGAGAGACCATTTAAAGGCCTTTGCAGGTGTTTTGAGTTAATTAGCTGATTAGAGTGTGGCACCGGGTCTCTTTAATATTGAACCTTTTCACAATATTCTAATTTTCTGAGATACTGAATTTGGGATTTTCCTTAGTTGTCAGTTATAATCATCAAAATTAAAAGAAATAAACATTTGAAATATATCAGTCTGTGTGTAATGAATGAATATAATAGACAAGTTTCACTTTTTGAATGGAATTAGTGAAATAAATCAACTTTTTGATGATATTCTAATTATATGACCAGCACCTGTATATCGTGATGGTCATGTTGCCCAGACTCAAAAGGGTGTCACCATCATCCATCTTCGTACCTTAACTTTCAGTTGAGGTTTCAATGATATTGAACACCATTTCAGGATCCCCTGGTGATTAATTGAGAACAAAAAAGTCCCAGAAGGGACCTTTGTCCCATGTCTGCTCTACTGTCAACTGTTCAACAAAGTCAAACGGACGGCAGTGATGGATTACCTGACTCTGCGTTTTCTTTTCATCTCCCTGAGCCTCGGGCGACCTTTCATTAGCGCCTCTTGAGTATTTGTTATCAGGGTCTGCGGAAGCTGTCCTGTCCTCCACATGCTCCAGAGCAGCGTCTCTCTTCAGGTTCCCACAGCCGCAGCCCGCTGCTCCCTGCGGGACGGTGGGCTCCGGCTGAGCCCCGCATGAACCCCGAATATACAACACTCTGTTCACACAAGTAAAGACGAAAAACAAAGCGAAACAGCGCACCATTCTTGCAGGACGCGGCTCAAGAGCTGCTCATTTTGTTGATGCTCTCACTTCCGCAAAGTCACGTGGGCAGTCAGCTGCGTGCAATGTAACTCTTTCCTGCTCGAAGTGAATATTTGTTTATTTCTGTTAAAAGAATATTGTTACATTGCAAATCATGTTGAGGGATTGTAAATATAGCATATGCCTATTTTGATGTAAATAAAATAACTTCCCTTAAAATACCATTCAAGTAATTGTTAAAACAAAACCAAACTAGTGGTGTGTGTTTGAACGTTTATATCGAATAAGATACTTTTTTTTTTCGCACCGTAAAAACCAACGCTCCCCGGTGTGAGTGATAACGCGTCGTGGTTTCCCCTGGTGGTGAGATGCGACCACATGGACATCATTTCCCGGCTATCGACGCTCCGGCTGTTTGAGCAGCAGAAGAAGAAGTGGCAGCGAGCCAGGCAGCTCAGCCGAGGAGCCAGTGTGCTGCCCGCCTCAGCGAGCACAGCCCCGGAGCTCCGACGGCCGCGGGGAGGTGAAAGAGTTGACACAAATAACTGGATTGTTACAGCTGCGGAAGAAGGCTGGATCTCCCCCTCGGCTCGGCGGTGAAGAGGAGAGCCAATGTCGTCCAGAGAAAGCTGAACACCCACGACCGAGGTAAAGTTTAAAGTTTACCATCCTGTCTTTCTGTCTCCCCTCGTAGCGGAGGGGAGGGGGGGGGGGGGGCACAACATATTTAGTTCGCTCTCCTTAAATGGTTAACAAAATGCTCACATCTCATCATGATGTCGTCGTTTACACAAACAGGGACCAAAAAACAATCACGGAAACGAGTCCGATGATAATTTCGGATTACTGTGAAACGGTGTGATTGCAGATGCCGAATCAAATGACAGCCCCACCATTGGACGCGTTTACTCAAGTTTCATGTGCGTTTTATTGGTCCGATCAACGGGCCTGTGAGGATGATGTGCACTTCTGTGTAATAGTTGACCATTACGTGATTTTTACGCCGTTATTTTAGGCGTGCAACAGACTACGCGCCCGCCAATAGTTGTATCGACCTCAGTGAGAGGCAGTGCCTCAGAAACAAGCGGATAACCCGAGTGTCGTGGACCTGTAGCGCCCACATCTCAGCTTCAGCGGCGATGACCTGTTGCAGGTGCGCACACCTTCCTGGTTTAGCTGCAGCTCCTACTCATTAACGGTCCAGCCCTGAGCCACAACACAAACTGGTAACGGTGGCATCAGAGAATTTTCCTGCAGCTTCTATGCAAATTCTTGCAGGTAGAGAGTAGTAGTAGTGTTTTGTCGCAACCTCTCAGGGAACCCTTTCTTTTTTTTTATATTGCACTGCCACCTCACTGGTAACTCAGTGGCTACATAGATGTGTGTGGATATTCATAAATGCAAACTGGTTGTAGTCACAGGTAATTATGAGAATCCACCGATGGTGTTGCATAATCTGAAGCTGAATAAATGTAATTGTAGATCATTATCACAAACATATTACGGGTAATATCTTAACTGATTTCAAAGCAAGGATGCGTCTGCTGCTTTTTGGACTTTTGTGATGAGCGCTTGTCTGACATTGGGACTATGTGACTAATTTGTTCTCCTTCCCTCTGCTGCAGTTGTTCACTGTGTGTGTGTCAAAGATGTCGGACAAGATGTCCAGCTTCCTACACATCGGGGACATCTGCTCCATGTATGCGGAAGGATCCACCAACGGTTTCATCAGCACCCTGGGGTATGTCCATTCTCGCTGGTCGAACATTATGTGTGTGTGGGCCCGCCTCACACTTTTCTGCTATACTGCAAGCGGAGCAGTATTTGGAAGGAAGGAAGTCACACAAGTTCACTTTCTTTCTTTTTTTAGAAAGTTTGATTTAGCGATGACTACATTGTGGTGCTATCAGAAATGGCATTTTCATTGGATTGTGTGTGCCTGATGAACGTTTGCATGTATTTTGGGCATCCCTTCCCACCGCCAGTGACGCGATGCGATTAAGAAGCTAAGGAGAGATAAATAGATGCAAGTTTGCATTTCATCCCTCAGAAGAAAGCTGTGGAAACAGTGGGAGGCCTTTGAAGTGGTGCTTTTGGCAATAGCTGACCCCGCCACTGACAGTGTTGGGAGAAAAGGAAATACAGGGGTGATAAATGGCCAGTTAATGATAAAGTGTGTGTGTGTGAGAGTGTGACAGGTGTGGAGGGCAGATTTGGAGGAAAAATACCAGATTTGTGCTGCGTACAATACTCAATGCTAATGGTTAACCTCTTTTTACAAGCCACTCCATCACCCACACAGTCGCAGCAATGTTGTTGTTGTTGTTTTTAGTTCTACGTCATATTTGAAACACAATAAAAGCAGTTCTGATTTTTTACATGTACGACGCATATTGATCACATACATGATCACTAGAGCATTGATTAATTGGTCTCAACATACAACATAAAGACTCGCACTTGTTGCACTTCCTCTTCTGTCGTGAATGTAAACACCGCAGTAAGAGAAAGTGTGCATTAATGTATTGCTGGTAGAAACTACAATATATTTATATTAAGGTGCCGTATATTGTGTCTAGCATCTCTATCAGGACTCAGCTCAGTGTCCATGACCCCCCCCCCCTCTGCTCATGAATTATGGAATGACCTCCAGCAAAGACACTAGAGACATTGTGGCCTTTCTCAAGTTCCTGTGCTTCCCACGTACACACACACACTCACACATACGAGTGCACATAGGGGGCTCAGTGGTAGAGCAAGGTCGTCCTTCGGTCAGAGGAACGGCGGTTCGATCCCCGGCTCGCCTAGTCCATGTCGATGTGTCCTTGGGCAAGACACTTAACCCCAAATTGCTCCCCCAGGCTTGCGGTGTATGAATGGGTATGTGTACAGTATGTTTAGATGGTCCTGATGGGCACGTGGCACCTCGAAGAAAGAAAGCTCTATAACTTCTCCAGCTGAGCAGCTTTCCAAGTTCCTGTTTTGTAACTGGAGAGAGATCTCTGTGGGGTTACAAATGTTAAAAATCCTGTTTTGTAGCCTGCAACAGGACCTGTTTGACTGGTGTTAAGTACTAGCTGGATTAGAAAATGATGTGCATAGTCCGCTAATGCGGTTGACTGCACACACACATGCTGTTTGGTTTCTTATATTTTCTCACTTTGTATCCAAGTCTGCAGCCTTGTTCCTTGAGGTGTAGAGACCGGAGCAGTAGACAGGTCTGTTTGGACAACTGCAGACATTCCCCGGGAAAAGGCCTGAAATGGATGTGGGATTTGGCCTGTGTCCAGCCAAGTGTTATTCTAAGCCAGTAAAAGTCAAATTTGTCACCAGACATTCCCGCCTGCCCACAGGTCATCTAATCCGGAACGATTTCATTATTGTGTCGCGCATCAATGGAGTATTTATTCTGCAGCTATGCAAGAGGTCTCGGTAAAAGAGGAGTCGAGTTTGGAACATGCTGAAGCTTTTCTTGGGATACTTTGGCCACTACTACTGCATGTTGATCACACCCAAACCAGTCTGCACACAATCCCACAGGGATTATAAAGATGCAGTGGCATACAGTAGCGCATATACCCAAGTCAAATTACAATCTCAAGACATCTCCATAAATGTTTTCAATGGTGCTTCATTGATGAAAATGTTGGCTGATTGATTGATTGATTTGTTTGTCAAATCATTGATTAATTTAGTAGTTTTAGTAATACTTGAAGCTTTTTTGAATATTGAGATCACCGCTTTCTTAAATTTCTTTTTTTGTTTTATATTGCTGTTAGTTAAATCACATTTTAGAACATTTTTGACATTGGATTATTATCAAAAAATGACTCGGAGATGAGTCATTTAGGGTACAACTACAGTAAAAATCAATTATTTATGAATATTCTGCTTTTTTGAATATTCATTTATTGACTCATTGTTTGGTCTATCACACATCACAGTTTTCCAAAATCAAAGCCAAGGTGATATCTTTAAATTTCAGTTTACTATCATGAAATACAAAGAAAGACATTTGACAATCTTTAGCATTATTGCCAAAGAAAATGACTAATGAACAGATTAAGATTATTTTCTTTTCTTTGTCGACTAGTTGTTTCAGCTCAAGAGTAAATAACAAAAACATCATAACTTGCACAAGTTTACTTTATAATTAATGTGTCTAACATAATTAAACGACTTATACGTGAATGTTAACAAGAGGTTAAATAAAATGCCCAGACTTTTGAAACATTATTATGTGTTTTTATATACACAGCTTGGTGGATGACCGCTGTGTCGTCCAACCTGACGCCGGAGACCTCAACAACCCTCCAAAGAAGTTCCGAGGTAAGAAACCCAGTTGACTCCCCTGGTCCTCCTGAGGCCTGACATCACCACACTAACTGCTGTCTGTTTATACTGCTGGCTCTGTGAGAGAGACGCTGCTGAATGTGTTATGCTGTGTTCCTTTGGTGACAGCCACAATGTATCTGCCCACTGGACTTCAAACAGGGGACTGCCGTTGACAATGTTATAATGGTGTGTGAGTGCATGTTGAGCGTGCATGCTTATGCATCCACTCATGTCTTTATAGCGGCGTGTGCACACTTCGCTTGTGGCGGTAGAGGCTGATAGAGAATCAGCTCGGATGTTGATTTGTTGGAAAACGACACGCTTGAAAAGCTGCTTTTTAAACAAAAGCCTTGAGATGCCTCTTTGGGTGAACCTGCTATTATTAGCTCCCATACAGGAAGTGGAACTCACGACCCTCTGTTCTCAGGCTGGAGGTTTATATCTCTGTTGCGAGGTCTGGCCTGACATTGAACAGAGCATATCAGGGTATTGAAGGCTTGTGTGGTATATTTTATGGTACAAAATATAAAAACTGCATTTTTTTCTTGCAACATTATTGGACTTTTGGTGGGTAAATTATGGTTAGTAGATAAAGAAAGTATGTATGACCAAAATACGTTGTGTTTTTTTTTTTTTTTATTGGCTGAAGATCTGTCAAATCCATTGGACTTTGCGATGTCAAGCAGCTTGACTTCAAAGTGTTGTATCAGTTTGACTTTGAAGCTTGATGGAGAGTGAACATTCCACACACGCATTCTCAGGCTTTGCATTTAGGATGCTATCTGCTGTCTCTAGAGTCTAGAGTATAATGATTGCATCGTATTTAGAAAGTTGAACGCTTTGATCTGAGCAGTGCCCACACCGCTCGGCTCTTCAGTGGCTCCCTGGTGTCCCAGGACAGGTTATCATCACCCCCTAGAGACGATGTCACCACGATAAACACCGGCTGCAGACTGACACCTCCGCCTCCTGCAGCAACAAGGAGGACGAGCCTTTTGCTCTCAGTCTTTGTTGCTGTGTGTATTTCTGTCAACTGTCAAGTGTATTCCATAGACCTGGACCAAGGGGTGGGAATAAGTTTCATATACTTTTCCAACATCTCTCTTTCCATCCAAACTATGATCTACATCAGTCACCGTCATACAAGCATAACAATCTACAGTGTGCAGTCATTGTGTTTGTCTGTCTCTGCTGTAAAAGGGCTCTGAAACCATTAGAAGTAGATTAACTCATAGTGATGTAGCTGGACTTTGACAGCACGTTTGTATTTACTGTATGGGACTAGAGGGAGTTTACATCATGCACTATCCAAGCTGTTTGCTGCTGAAATTAGTCATACAAAAAACAAACATGAGCCTATTGGCTCACTTATGCAGGAAGGGTTTCACTAATTACGTCGTCTCCTTTTTAATCTTCCATCCTCCCACACTCTGTTTTCCCTCGACTCACTTATAACACTCATTAAAAGGTACGGTTCACTCGAAGTAAAAGTCCTGTTCTTAATCTGACCCAGCGCAGTGCACTGAATGTCTTTAAATTATGGCAGGATATCTTGTAGAAGTTTCGACTTGCCATTTTAAATTGAGGTGTTTTTCAATATTTGGGCAACAAATAAACACAAAAATGAAATTGTGGCTAAAGCTGTGTGTTCAAGAGATGTATTTGTAACAGCATGTCTCTACAACACGTTGGTAAGTCCTTTACCATGTCAGCTGGTCTTGACCAGAAGGGGCCTTCATGTCACTGTGAGAGGCCTCTGGATGTCTACCAGATGTAAAGATGGAGACTATAGGATCATATGGTAAAGGATAACTAGAAGAGGTTACAGTGAAGACAAATAGTCTGTAATGTAATATGAGATCACCATTTTTAGGGACAGTAACCAGCTGCTTTACTGCATGACAGCACACTCATCATGGGGAGTACTACTCAGCATGTTAAACTCGTTGTGTGATGTCTGCGGCTCTGAATGAGCTTCATCAAGTTTGACGAAGCAATGCTTGATGTTTCCATCAGTACTATCTCAGCCTGGAGACTGCAACATTTATAACTGAAAGCCTGCGACACAAAGTGGAGGTGTGGAGTTTGAGAGATGTGTCCTTTAACAGGAACGGAGGATCTGATGAATATGCTTTTGGTTGCATTATGGGAAATGTAGTGTTTGGAGCTTTACCCATATTAGGGACTAAAAGTCAGAATTTCCAGTGAGCCCTGATGCTTCAGTTTTAACCATTTTAGCTTGTTTTGACATTGCCTCTTTTGGCATAAGAAACAGCCCGTGTGCTCTTGAAGGGAGGTATTTACTGAATTTAAGTGAGGTTTGCAAAGAAAGATCCTAGAAATGAATGTCGCAAGTATTAGCACAGGGCACTTAGTTTTTATTGTATGCGTCTCATGTCACCTGCAGAGGGCTTCAAGTCAATAGAACTTTTCAAAGCAGACATTATGACTCCTCAAAGACAGGTGTAATTAACAACATTAATGATGGCTGCTTTCCATGTAATTGTTTCAGGGTTCTGGTATGATGCATGCTGGGTCACTGGTAAATGTAACCGGGCCATCACTCATGCAAAATGTTTTTCCCAATTCCATAATTTCTTACTAAAACTGCGTACTGTATTCCAATCTTTATAGTATACTGCTGCAGTTGCAGTGGATATTTTCACATGAGGCGGTAGGAAAAACAGGTGTAAATTCTGAAGTATATAATGGTGACATTTTATTTACATCACAGTCATTTTTTAGCTACTTCAGTTTCAGGGTTGTGGTGTTTTGCATGATGACACGCTGTCACACTGGCGTGGTGTACTTGAGTAGAACAGCCGTTTTATGTTATTCGCAACCTGTGTTTTCCCAACTGTGACACGTCAAAACGTCTGCTGCGACTTTACGCTGCTGCTGATTAAGCTCCACAAAGAAAGTGCTAAATGTCTCTCCAAAGATGTTTTCTTCTTTTTTCATTCTATCCGGGTCTTTCTGGAGCCGTCTCACTACTATTTGCCATTCATCTTCTGTTCAAGCTGTGACATGGGCCTCTGATTCCCTTGTGCATTGCATTGTGGGACAGTTGTGTACATCAAGAGCACACTCAAAAATCAAGCATTTGACTTTGTCACTTTCCAGTGTGAGGACATATACCTGCTTAGAATCAGTATGTGGTATAGGATATTTGTTTTTATTGTTGTTCCATTGATATCTGTCGAGGGTTAGGGTTGCAGACTGGAACTTGCCACAGATGTGTCAAACATATCTACAACCAAACAAGAAAACCGTTTTTTCCTTGTTTAAACATCCATCTTTTCCTCCTTGTTTGGGACGCCTCCTCCGGTGTCTGAGAGTGAGACAGTTGTGCAGAGATAATCCTCCGTAGTGGACGCTATAAGGGCTCAAGGCCAGAATAAGGCCTTATTTTGTCATTGCTGAGGTATGCATAACATTTCCTCCGAATATAAACACAAGCACCCTCCACAAAATCACACTCTCACTCATGTAGTCTGTGTGCACGCTGTGTGTACGCTGAGACATCAGGAGCCTTGCTTTGTATTTCACGAGGACAGTATTTGAAATGTCATCTCACACACACACACAAGCCTACACACACTCAGTGTGAGGTACAAAATGCACTTTTTATTAGTTGTTTAAAATAATCCTCTTTCAGATTATTTGTGATTTCATAGGTTTGACATACCAGGTGTCTCATTTGAAGTTGCTGATGGTGGCAGCTCTTTCGGTTGTGTCATGAAGTAATTGTCCTTAAATCATTAATCGCCATCCCCGCTTCTGTTTGTGGTACGTTCACATATTAATAGAACATACTTTGTCTGAGTGGTTTATTGTTGCAAAATGTATAAAGCATTCAATTCCTTTTTTTAATAAAAGCTGAAAAATAACAATTCATATCCAAGCTCTATGCAACTTAGTATTATAATGTTGGTAATTGGCCGTTTTTGTTCATTTTTTTTAGGAGGTGAACACTGTGGGTATGCATTTACAAAATCTTAAGGGAAAAAAAACATTTAAACCTCATGAACCTTTAAGCATTTACTCCTTGCCACCCCCGTCTGTTGTCAGCCCAAACCGCTGTTGCTGTCAGAGACACACTGCAGACTAGTTGGGTGGTTCATCTGAGATAAACACCAGGAACAGTTTTTTCTTTAGTCCCTTCCTCTATGACCACATATATTGCATTCCTGTCTATTGAGAGAGAGAAAAGGTATTGCAGGAAACGGGGAAGTTGTTGTCAGTAGACCCATTTATTGTCTTAGATGCACTACTAGGTGATTAGTTGCTTCCTCTATGATCTCTTCAACAGGATAAGAACCTTGGAGGTTCTTATACAAGCCAGATCATTGTTGATTTAACACAGGCTAGAAGAAGTATTATGCAATGTGTTTCTCTCGGTCCCTGGCCAGACCGATGTTGTCTAATTACTGCAGGGAAGAGTAGCTCAGATCTCTTGCAGAGGTAACAGCAGGCCTCCCTGCTCGTGTTTGGACACTGATGACTCCTTCGTAATTTGCACATGTCGCTGCTTTTATATCAGGATAGCAGACGATGTCGATGAGATCCAAATTTGAATTTCAGGATCTTTACTTGGTCTGCACTTGAAACCGTGACCATATAAAATTGTGCACCATTGTGAATTATGCAGCCCTACACAGAGGATCTAATTGAAAGTTGTTGTGTGTGTTGTTGCTCCTCTTACAATATCGGATTATTATGTGCTCCAATTAAAAACGGCCCCACAGGTTCAGTAAATCATCTCTGTTGACTTAACATGGTCTCAGTAGTTCTTGTGGTCGCCCCGGCTACAAGCATCTTCCTCCTGATCCTCTCATATCTGGTGACGTTTGTCACTGACTGCAGGATTTCTTTTATTAGCTTTTTGTTGAAAGAGCTGGTGTTAGTGATCTCTCTGAGTCATCTGCAGGCCTTGTGCAAGACCACTCAAAGCAGTATTGCATGCATACCGCTGAAAGACAAGGTTCATGAACTCATTTAAAGCTCCATCCAAACATTTAAGTCACACTTAAGTCACAAAAAACGAGGACTTGAGACTTGGCTTGGACTCCCTGAAAAGCTGACCTGACTAGAGAGCAAGAACAAATAAAACGGCTCTCCATAACCACCCATAAACGGCTAAATGCCATTTTTCGATATATATATTTTTTTCTTCTTTTTTTTTAATGCATTAAACAAATAAGATATAACCTGTTAATTAGTGTGCTTTGCCAGTGCTGGAAGGTGAATTATCTTACCCTCCAGAAAGAGCCAGGCCTTTTGTTTCCAAGCTGCCGGCTGTAGTTTGATAATGAACAGACAGACATTAGAGTAAGAGAGTCGATCTTATTACTTTTGCTCTAACGCTTCAATGCGCTTCAATTTCATATTGTGTTGATTTTGGCAGTCCCTGTGGACAAAAGTAGTGTTTCAAGTACCAGATTCCCTTTAGAAAACCTATTTATTTTGACTGCTGCAGAGGGTCAGTCCTGATTGTGGTTCTTGCATGCCTCAAGTCCCTTCAGCGGGCCCAGCAATATGGCCTGGGTCTCCAGCAGCGTGGTGTCTGTGTTTGCTTCCAGCGGGCACCAGTGGAGCAGCAAGGCAAAGCTCTGCTTCTGGCCGGAAGAAGAGACGCTGCTGACGGGCGCTGATCTCTTACCTCCCGCCTGATCTGGGTCTGTCTCGACTGGGTCTGTCTCGACCCAGATCAGGCTGCCATTGGCCCTGCTGGAGTCTTAAGCTGAAGGAGTTTCTGGTGAACCTGACCCGATGGCACGCGTTAAGAATAACTATATAGAAATAGTCAAATTTTCTCGCTGATTTTCTCGTTTACTTAAGTAGGTCATAAAGAGGCATCAGTATCAAATTGAGAACATTTCATAACCAGTTTAAAAAATCCTTACAGTACCTTCAAGCAGACACTCCTTTGGTACTGCGCTTCATACGCTGGACATCCTAATGTATGTGGCACAGTTGGAAAACAACTTTATGTCCTTAGTTTGGGTCAAGTTCCAAAAACGTTTGATGCTACGCTAGCCATAAAGCAACTCAATGGTGATGACATCATCAGGATTATTTTCTCAGACTCCCTCCAGAGACACAGATGACGTTATACAGCCGTTTGTCAAAGTGAAGTTGGTTGAGTGCCCCTTTTTAGCTTTAGGCCTGTGCAATGAAAAGACTTGGTGTCAGCTCTGTAAAAATAACTATAAACATAGATAAGCATATAGAGGCCTAAAAACTTTAAATGTGCTTGCAGTTTCCTTAAAAGACTTGTGACTTGCCCTAAAAGACTTGAGACGTACAAACGGTACTTGTAATGTTTATAGTTTTCATCATGCGTATACTTCAGTGCTACATGATTTCAGATTTTCAGATCAGCATTTGTAAGAGCACGTGGGGCAGCTAGCTACTATCAAAGATGTTCTTTGTTTATAAACTCAAATAGATATTTGAGTGCTCAACCTGATGTTTATGGGGTGGGGGTTCCGGTAAAATAAGACTGTTTAAAGTTGGAGGAATGTTAATGAATCATTCCAGTTTTCTGCCCTCTGGACCAACCCCACCACTTCTCCTGCCCAGTGATCCCAGAAGGAATTCTCAACCCACATGTCAGTTCCACTGAACTGACATGTTTCCTCTCCCAGCTGACTGGGATTAAAGGCAAACGTTCAGTGCCGGCTGATCGTCTGTCAGACGCTGAACTCATATTGCAGCTGTGATTGTGTGTTTAGAGTTTGATAAAAATGTCTGCGTCGAATGATAGAGAAGCTCACTTGATAGACAAGAGCTCCTAGTGTACGCGTGTGTTCATTTGTCTTTTTAGATAGTTTTTTTGAGCACTGTATGCTTTAACTTGATAGAGGTAGTGGAGAGAGAAGGGCAATGTTGGCCTTCGGTGTTTGCACATGCTAGTTTGATCCAGTTCAGGTGTAAATTAACTTGAGTTTCAACTACTTGTGTTATGTGGGACGCACTAAAATGCATTTACTCAGCAAATCGGTCCACTTCTATTCTTGTCCACCCTCTGTCCACCCTCTCTCTGTTTTACATTCTTTCACTGTCTTCCTGTATTCCTCATTTCTCTTTCATTTCTTGTTCCCTGCTGTTGTAGCTGTATTTAAGGTCAGACTAAAGTAAACCATATCTGATGAGGGCCTGAAAGGGTGGGGGTGGGGGGGGGGGGGATTTAAAAGATATAGACCATTAACTGGGAGGGAGTGGGTGGTGTGTGAAATGGTTTGAGGAATTCAGAAAGTAGAAGGAGGGATGACAGAATATGGAGGGGAGAGGATAGGGAGTCCCCACCCTCTTCTCTCTCCCTCTGTCATCCCACTCCCCTTCTCTTGGCTGACCTTATTTGGTCATGTTACTGTGGCTATAGCAGGAGGACAGAGAGAGAGAGAGAGAGAGAGAGTGAGTGTGTGTGTGAAAGAGAAAGGGGGAAGGATGGACGGATTGTTCTTTTTTTCTTCTCTTTTCGCCCTCTCAGAATAGAGAGCTTTGGTCTGATGAGAGATGAAGTCAGAGGAAAGTCAGGACTCAGAGGGAGGAGTCGCTGATGGGCAGAAGTTTAACTCTGCGGGGGAAATTGTCATTGTAGTTAATGTGCTCTGGTTAACCGTAAGCGAAACTAAACTTTCAGCCATGGGTAAAAGTGTCTGTGTGCTTCAGTTTGCACTCGTCGTGCAGCTTGATACAGAAGAGGAAGTCCTCTGGGACAGAAGAGGAACTCCGTTATTCTAAAACTGTGTCCACATGCAAATTGAGGAAACGTTTTCCCTGCTGGCTAGTTTCTACGGTATCTATGAAAATGAGCAGCACAATCAGAGTCTTGCTGACGACAGCATCGTCTCATGGTTGCTGCAGTTACGAACTTTGACTGACCATGATTTATGCTGTGTCACATCAAAACACACACACACACACACACACACACACACACACACACACACACACACACACACAGAGGTTATTGTGTGCTGTCCCTTAGTCTAACCACAGGATGTAACTACATATTACTATACTTGTATATGGGTCATTGACAAAGAAGGCTTCTAAAAAGGTAATTTAAAAAATTATCTTCAAAATGGATGTAATGCATATTTTTGTGTCTGGAAAAATGTGGTGAAACAAGTCTAAGTTGTGAACCAACTTTTCAAAGTATTTTAAATCGTTTTTAACAGTATTTTTTTAACTTCACAGGCTAAAAAATGTCAGGTGGCGCAACCACATATTTATAAAGAAATGTATATTTTCCTAATATTTATTCAAACTGAAATTTTTGACAAGTATCCCTTAGAGTGTCTACTGTGTCTAACACATCGTATTTTGTGGTTGTGTTTTATATATATATACAATAATTTATCATAATTGCGTTCTCTTGGCCAGGTATTTAGTATATTTAACTTTTGATTTTACATTTAAACAGAGAAACATAATAATACAAATATACAAATGAATACATTCAATAGTTCTTCACATCATATTAAGCAAAAACAAATTCACTTTAACCTATTATTCATTTCTTTAAATTAATATTTTACCTGGTCGCACCACCATGACATTTATCAGTTGTGCCACCTGACAATATTAGTAATCACAGGAAATATGCAGACAATTTGCATTTTGTTTTCAAATACAACAACATGCTTTTAGTTAACAGACTCTTTTTAAGTAAAAGAAGTAAATATTTCATAGTAATCATGTTTAGCACATAACTGGAACAGGCAAAACCACAGTCGCTTCCGCCTGGGCTGTTGCAGCTTCTACCTCATTGTGGCAATGTTTTGCACACACTCCATACAGGACTTGTTGTCTGCTCCCTGCGTTGTGCTGGTTTTGCTTTACTTGACAGTGGCATCCTTCATAGTTAAAAAATATTCATTAATATCATAAAAAATAGTTTGACAGTGTATAATATCGTTAAGTTAACACTGTTAAACTTTTGAAAAAAATTGTAAATAATGTTAGAGCTTTAAATATAATATCATAGAGTAACATTCTTTGCAGTTGCACCACCTGCCTTACTGGTTGCGCCACCTGCCATTTGCAACCAATTTGAAATTAAACAGGCATCTACTAGGACACTAGCATTAGCTTTTGTTCTTGCTAACAACTTCATACATATACATTTAAAATAGAATAAAGACATTTATGATAAAATAACATTTTTCTAGTTTTACATTGGTTGTACCATCCTGACATGGAAAGTGAACCACTCTACCTATAAGTTGAAAGTAGCTGTTTTTATCAATATTCAAAAGAGATATAAACACATTTTCACTCTGCTATAAAGGTCATTTGAGGTCCTCTTGATGATGCAATATCCTGTTTACTGTTTTCCACTTTAATTTTATCATAAAAGTCCCATCTTTACAGCTGTGCCACCCTGACATTTGAGAACATTCAAATTGCTGGACAAAAGTTTTTAAATTATCGCAACAGCTTAAAACTATTGGTATTTGTAAAAATTTGGTTTATTGGTTTATTTGAATCGTTTCAACAATAAAAGCATGCCAGAGTATTTTATTTTGAATTTATTATCATTTAAATACCTTTTTTAATAGTTTTCTTAGTCTGTTCATCTGCTAGGACGGGTGCACCGCCTGACATTTTCAGGGTTTGAGAAGCCAAAACATAAAATAATATATATCGTTTGATTGTACTGAAAATGTATCAAAACTAGATAGGTTTTATAGAATGAAATTATATATGTCACGAATTGATACAATTATTTTAAAAGGAAATGGTGGACTCGGACACAAAAATATGCATGTCATGTCATTGACCCACATATGGCCGAGTGCACACACACACACGTCCACGAACACAAACGCATGCTTTCCTGTCCGTCGTTACTGCTCCCTGAGGCAGACAAAGCCATTCTGGAGAATAGTGAATATCTTTTTAAAGGGCAAGCACACACACACACACACACACACACACACACACACACACACACACACACACAAGTTCACAGAGAAGAGTGTGTGAAAATAGTGTGTTTATACTGTTTGGTTATGAGGTCTTTAAATACATCACTTGACATGTGAGAGAGGGGTCGTTCATTAAGTTGAGCCTGTTGTGTATTTTTCATCTGTGTTTATTGAACATCTTGTATCGTCTTGTTTTAGCAACTGAGCTGTTGCTGTGACTCGTCTCCCACACTGTAGCACCGACAACTTCAGGCTTCATTCACAACAGCGCATCGACATAATTCTTCCCAATCTGTCTGTCTTCCTCCATCTCTGTTTTTCTACGTACTGATCTCTATCCATGCATCTTTGTCTCTGTATTTCTTTCTCTCTTTCTAGACTGTCTGTTCAGACTGTGTCCCATGAACCGCTACTCTGCCCAGAAGCAGTTCTGGAAAGCGGCAAAGCCTGGAGGGAACACGGACACGGTGCTCCTCAACAAGCTCCATGTAAGTGACAACATGCCCCCCCCCCCCCCCTTCAGTCACACCACACACCAGTGCACTAACACCACACACAGACCTGTCGTCGGGACTCAGAAGTCTAGAATTTGATCTTCAAATTTAAATGGTAGATTTGGTCGTAACTGAATGCCAAGCTGCACAGTGAATGTGGAAATGTTCACTCTGGACTACAGTTTAAAATTTTACCTCAGCAAATATACATAATAACTTTATAAGCTGCTCTTAAAGTCCTTTTATAGTCATTTCACTCCTACTGTCCTACCTTTCTGCCCTCTACACTCCGCTTTCTCTCTTTCTGCTTTGGTACAATACCATTTAAAGCAATCTGCTATCTGACCACCGAGTCATAAAATGAAAGACCGCAATCTTTCCTGCGTTTTCATGGAGACGTGGGCCAGCACAGACGTGTGCTTTTGGCTAACAAACTTATTCTTGTACTTTTTGTTAGCTGCTAACCAATCAGATGACTTCTGACCACATCACTGTGTATGACTGTTATCAATGAACAATGTTGCAGTTAGTGGGTGTGATAATTAATCCTTTTCATATTCCTTTTTATCTCATTCTGCGTTCCAGCATGCAGCTGACTTGGAGAAAAAGCAAAATGACTCTGAAAACAAAAAGCTGCTTGGAACAGTAATTCAGTACGGGAATGTCATTCAGGTTTGTTCCTCTGAAATGGTCTTTATCTTCTTGGTATTTATTCAGATGAGATACCATGTGTTTAGACTGCCACAATGTTTTTGATTAAACTAAGATGGCTCTGACATGGATAGTGATGGAGGTGATTTAATCTTAAATTTGAAATATGCCTCAACCTTAATCCATGTTGAGCGTGCTCCCCAACATTAACCCTTAAATAAAAAATGAAAACCATAAATTGCGTGTTCCATGATTAAAATGTTGTGAACTTTGACACAGTCCCAATGAAAATGAAAGAGGCTGAAACCTCCTGCAGTCATAGTCAAACCGCTCATTTTAATAATACAAATGCACCGTAAAGCATCCTGATCAGAGAATACTGGAAGCACGATCATCCATCAGCAATACGCTGCTGGAGGCCGCGCTTGCGTCTGAGCTGAAGGAGTTCCTGATGAACATGCATAATTTCTTCAGATTTTTGCCTGGAATTCGACCCGGTGGTGCCGATGACAAGCATTAAGAATAACTACAAAGAAATAGACAATCTTCTCACTGATGGTTTAGTTATGTAGGTCATATAGAGGCAGCAGTATTACACTGAGACTGTTTCATAACCAGTTAAAAGTTCCGCACAGTAACTTTGAGTAAGAAAGTGACTTTCAGTGTAGTTCTGCAGGCAATCCCTGTTTGGATTTATCTTACCTGTTGTGTGACATTGGTTTACTAAATAACACTTATGGCAGTTAGTTTCTACGAGTGCCCTAAATGCAAGCTGCTTTCTTCAAGTCAGTACACTGTTAGAAGCACTTACTTCTTACCTAACATTTCTGCATGTCTGTTTGTTTGTATTTGTGTTATCTTGACTTTTTTTTTCTGCTCAGCTCCTCCACCTGAAGAGCAACAAATACCTGACGGTGAACAAGCGTCTGCCTGCGCTGTTGGAGAAGAACGCCATGAGGGTGATGTTGGACACCGCTGGAAATGAGGGCTCCTGGTTCTACATCCAGCCATTCTACAAGCTACGCTCCATCGGGGACAGTGTGAGTCATCATATGTACACGTCTGTGGGAGGGGTGCGTTGTGGAAATCACCATGCTGTGTGTCACCAATGTCGGGCAAAGCAAAGGACGGAATCATGCCTGGGATGATATGTATTTAGCATTTTAAAATATGTGTACATTTTTAAATATAGTAACAGTAGGCCACTTCTCTTTTTAAAATGTAGTTGCTCATTTACATATTCAGAAGTACATTAGTATGATAAGGTTAAGACTGCAGAATAAAGGTCCAAACCTCAAGAGCACAAGTCCTCTTTACCTAAGCCTCAATGCGAGGCCTCTCGCTGATCACACATATCCCCGGATGGACCTGTGCCAGCACCCAATTGGTGTTTATCTCATCACAAAGCTCTTGTTGGCACCAGCTCGTCTTCCCTCAAGCAGGAAGTAGTGGGCTGGTGCCCAAGGACAAAATGAACCACAGCCAGGACCGGACTTCTCTGCTAAACTCCTCTTAAATTAGGCATGGCACAAGGCCTAAGCAGCAGGCCTTGGATTAAAAAAAACTCAAATTGAAGGCACTCCATCCCTGCTGAGAAAAGACACAGGGACAGTAGCATGCAAATAGATACTGATGCTCTCTGAACCACTACAGATTCAATGTTTAGTACATTCCTCTATATATTAACATATTTGTATTTAGTTGTGTCTGTTTTTGCGTGTGATTGCAGGTGGTGATCGGGGACAAAGTGGTCCTTAACCCAGTGAATGCTGGTCAGCCGCTCCATGCCAGCACACACCAGCTAGTGGATAATCCAGGATGCAACGAGGTTTGGCTGAGCTGTTGCAACTCCTCGTCACTCCTCAGATGTTTCTGTGGGAGTGTTAGAAACTAATCGCAGCTTTTTTTTCTCATAGCCGCTGCTTGGTTATTAGCTGTCTGATGTGAAACACTATGACATTGTTTTCCTGCCTTCTAAATTTAGCACAGTTAAGGACTGGGCCATTTGGAAGGTCGTCCTGTTTCTCTCTTACAACTAAACTGCTCTCAGCTACTAACAACATATTTTATCAAAGTGCCTAACAGTGTGGTCTGTTTTGGAGCAGTTGTGCATTTTTTTTTTCCTGTTTACCGAGCGTGAGTCACGCTCACAAATTTTGTATTAATGGTTCTGCAAGAAGTTTAAAGAATATGTAAGAATGAAAGCACAAATCATTGATGTTTATGACATCAAGTGGCAATTTAACAAAGGAAAGAAGTTACACATTTTTCAATGTTCAACTTATTATACTTCTAAGTAGACAAACATGGGAAAGTTCTTAAACTGTTCTTTCTGCTGCATTGACAGTCGAGGTGGATTTATTTTATATACAATCTTTTTTTTATTTTATTAGGCAACGTATCAATCTTTTGACCATTTTTTTTGTGCTCTTAGCCTCTTTTTAAAAAAGAAAGTCATCCATGATTTTGTCTCAGCAGGCACTGAGGAAAAAATAAAACTCCACAAACACGAAACTATCCCTTTTTAATTTTGCCAGGGTTGTTGTGTGCTGCAAGGCTACCAGGAGATTAAACCTGCAGTCACATCGAGCTCTGATTGTTTGTTTTTCAGGTGAACTCGGTCAACTGTAACACCAGCTGGAAGATTGTCTTGTTTATGAAATGGGGCGACAACCAAGAGATCATCCTAAAAGGGGTTTGTAGCTACAAACAACAAAAAATTATTTTATTATGTTTTTAAAAACGTGGTAAAAAACACATTTATATCGAATACAAAAGATGTTTAAACACACGTACAATAAATGAAAAGTCAAGTAAAACAATGTAGAGAAAACAAGGGGAAATATAACACTAGCAGAGGTTATTATGTTTCTTTCCAACATTTATAAAACTCTCTTACATACTCTCATTTTCTTGCAAGAGGTGTTATATAATGTCTCTCATCATAGCTGAGTGGGCGGGTTGCTTTGTTTGTTTTCAGTTCAGTGTTATTTGTGTACAGTATGTGCTTTCAAATGCGATTTTGTTTTGTTGGTTATTCAACAACACCACATTAGGAGCTATAACACCAAAAATGGCCACAGCTACAGTACAGTAGTACTAATGGTCTCTTCAAAATATTTGACAAAATTGTGAATAAATTAATTTTGGGGCACTTTTGGAACATAAGAAGTGGTGAAGCTGGTGTCAGCCCACATTGACCGGATGAGGTCTACAGTGATCTTAATTATTTTGTAAACTGAATCTGGTTTATTACTAGAAATGCATCTTGTGGAATTTGAAACATGCTACGGGCACACAACATTAGATATATAATTTATTAAGTAAGGGTAATTATTTGGCTTTAAGGTTCAGCAGATTATCTTTGACAGTAACAACTGTTCTCCCTCTCTCCAGGGTGACGTGGTACGGTTATTTCATGCAGAGCAGGAGAAATTCCTCACCTGTGATGATCACAGAAAAAAACAATACGTTTTTCTTCGCACTACTGGACGGCAGTCGGCTACCTCGGCAACCAGCAGCAAAGCCCTTTGGGAGATAGAGGTGAGGAGGAATATATTCAGAGCTGGTGGTTTGTAATGTACAGTATGGTGTTGAAATAAAGTAAACAGCGTAGCCACCAGTAAGCTTAAAGTAAGCCTTGCTGGATTCTTCTTTTTTTTTTTTTATCAGTCTTCTCCAGTTTTGTAGGTAAACCATTAATATGTTTCTAATCATTTACATTACAGCATATCGGGTAATTAAGTCCACAGCACCTGTTAAATAAATGTCACCCTATGCATGAGTGTAAGATGTTACTGCTGTTTGCTCTGGTATCAGGTTGTACAGCATGATCCATGTCGAGGGGGGGCAGGCTACTGGAACAGCCTGTTCCGATTCAAACACCTGGCTACTGGACACTACCTGGCTGCAGAGGTCAGTGGAGCACAGATACTGTGTGACTGTGTTTACAACCGGGTAACATTGAGAAAATCAAACGCTGTCGATTGTTTTGTTTTTTTAGATATTTCTATTGCAATTTTGGCAGCATTTATATTAATAAAAAAACGATGTCACTGTAAAGCAGCCTCTAAGACCGGGGAAGAACAGATTCAAATTAAATGTAAGATATTTGGATATTACAGAAAACCACTTTGTCTTTTTGCAGGTGAATCCAGAGTATGAAGAGGAGTGCCTGGAGTACCGCTCCTCAGTAAGTGAGCCATGGGCCAAGACTTGTGTTTTATAGTGGGCAACATTTATATGTCAGCAAGTTTGTCCATTATTGGTTACCTAGTGGTACTAGTATTTCCAGCAGTAGATGGCTGAAATGTATTATTGCAGCTTTAGGTCGTATTACTTCTCAGTCACCAGCAGATGACAGCGTTTCACTGTGAATGCATCTTTCTGGTTGGTGTTTTAGTTGTTTGCCATGGCTCACTGAGTTGGCTGTTACACTCAACGTGAGGCTTTTCACGTCTGCTGGCCAAGTAGTGACAAGTGAACCATCTCACACTCTGTCTGCTCCTGAGTTTATTGCCTTGCTTTTACAGTAAAAAACAAACAAAAAGACAACTTAAAAATGTAACCAAAGCACCTGAAATATGGCCCGATGGCGGATGTACGAAGCAAAAATAAAATAGGCCCTTTAATTTACATTTAAAGCTCTGACTGATTTGATGATGTAATTTAGGTAAGTCTTTTCTGACCACCATTATTGGCTAATTGAATAACGACTGCTACATTTATCTGACTTACAAAAGAAGAAGAAAGTTGTGCTTTTTTGAGAAAAGGGGTCTTTGAACTTAGACATCTATCCTCAGTTATACTGTAGTGAACCTTGTCACTGGTTCACTCTTATTGACACAAATGTGATAGATAATTTGCTTTTTTATTTAACTTTTCCCTTCAGCTGGACTCGGAGCAAGACACCTTAAGAGCCCGTTTGAGACATGTCCAGGACAAAGTCATGTACACCCTTGTGTCTGTACCGGATGGGAATGACATCTCTTCCATATTTGAGCTTGACCCTACGACATTAAGAGGAGGAGACTCACTGGTACCCAGGTAGGAATGCCGTAACGTAAAAGTGGGGAAGTGTTTTCGACCTGCCCAGGCGTGTGTTACATAGAGGAGGTCCATTCCCTGGTGCATCACTCTTTCCACTGAAAACCAAAAGCAGGCGCGTTATAAGTCGGGGGACTTCCACTGTAGATTCAGTCATCTTGTTATATTTGCAGAACAATGAACCATGGAAGGAGTACGTGTGTGTCAATGCTTGTTAATGTAAGAGAGTGTGTGACTTGGTGTTACTCACAGTAGACAGTATCATGCTGGTCTGACGGGTAGAGATCTTTTTCATAGTGGTTACGCAGATAAAGACATTGACACTAATAAATTGCGGCAAACTAATTTCCCAGCATGATCCTTTGTTGTGTGTGAACAGATGTGCTTGTTTGTGGGAAAGATGGATGTCTTTTGCATCAGTGATAAATAATTGTAATTATATAATAGTAATAATTATATTATAATTAATTATTATAAACGACGATGTGTGCATGTGAGCACGTCTTGTTAGAACTTAAAAGTTGTTGTGTATCTTGAATGGCTTATTGCTCGGTGATCAGTCGGTCTGCTGAAGAGGCGTGTGAAGGAAATGTTACAGACCATCATATTATCTTTTGTATGAAAACTTTTAAATGTCATTTGATCATTTAAGATTTAGTGATCTTCATCATAACCGTCAGGAATTGATTGATTTAGTCTTTTGAAGGACAGCAAGTTACACAACAGGACACAACAGATATATTGCTCATGAACTTTAGCTTCACTCTTTGATGGACTGATCTATCAATCTAGCTACACTCTTTCTTCAGTTATGAACTTTTGCTATGCTCTAACACTATTCACTGCACAAACAAACTTCATTTTATTCTAACCAATGAAAGCAAGAAATATTTGGTCTCTTTAATCAGATATAAACATGAAAAGTGAATGAGCCAGACCCAGTTTCAGCATATGTGTGTGTTCCTTTCTTGCAACGTGTTTATGAGTTGTGCAGACAGTGAAAATAACACAGATTTAAATGGCGCCCATTAGTGCACTACTTCACTTTTTTTTTTCCAGTGGAAGGGCACTTTTATCATGTTTTCTTGCCCATTTAGCCACATAGGGGGCACTTTATTTTTTTTAAGGGCATCCAAGAGGGCACTTTTGCAGCATTTTAAATTATTTTTCAAACATGAGGTCCCTGAGTCCAAGCTATATTTTTGTTTTATATTGTAATATAATTAAATTTAATTAAAAAATTTCAGGGATGCCTAAGAATATTGTTGCTGTTTGTAATTTCAAACCTCTATCAACTATCGTCAACCAAAAATATTAAAATGCTTTTTCAGGAACTCCTATGTGCGCCTCAGGCACCTGTGCACAAACACATGGGTTCACAGCACCAACCAACCAATTGACAAGGAGGAAGAAAAGCCCGTCATGCTGCGCGTGAGTGACCGTTCATTCGCACTAATATCTAACAGTGATTGACAATTGACTCAACTGTGCATGATGCTGAGGAGACATTCTGTCTGGGTTTATGAACATTTTTGAATTACTAAAGTGATAAAAATCTAAACCAACTGTTGTCAGCTGAAATGCCTTCTGTGCAAACCTCTTCTTCCCTGCTGTGAAGTTATGGAAGTGTTTCAGAATTAAATATTAAGTTTTTTCACAGTAAATGTACAATTGTAATTTTCATTATGGGTGTCTAGAGTATTTCGGAAGGAATCGAAAGTGAGCCCAGAGACCAATTCTAAGTACTAAAAAAAGATATCGTATCGATTGATGACAAAGCTGTAGATTTATTTTCTGATTCAAGATCGGAACCTCGGCACTGAAAGAGGACAAAGAGGCGTTTGCCATCGTGCCCGTCTCCCCTGCTGAAGTGAGAGACCTTGACTTTGCCAACGATGCCAGTAAAGTGCTAGCCTCTATTGCTGGAAAGCTGGAAAAAGGAACCATCACACAGAATGAGAGGAGGTATGAAATGCATAGCGCTGCCAGATTGCCATATTCTATCAAGAAACAAGATAGTCGTGTGTTATGGCTCTGTCGCTCTCTTTTGTATGTACAATCAGAGCCGTTACCAAGCTACTGGAGGATTTGGTCTTCTTTGTGGTGGATATCCCTAACAACGGACAGGATGTTCTGGAGATCATGGTCAACAAACCCAACAGGGAACGACAGAAACTCATGAGAGAACAGAATATTCTCAAACAGGTAAAGCCTTCATACAGTGAATGTAACATTTTGAACACATTCTTTAGATTACGTTTCCCGTTGAACGTAAACTTGTTTGAACCTCACTGAACTCCACATAACCTCAAATCTTCATCATGACTCAAAGGGGCACAGTTGTCAGGCCTGCTATCTGTATCGGCATGTTTTTCTTTTTGGTTTTCATTCAGTACGGTTACATTTGTAACAACCTTATACTCGCATTCAGATCTTCAAGCTACTGCAGGCTCCATTCACAGACAGCGGGGACGGGCCAATGCTGCGACTGGAGGAGCTGGCTGACCAGCGTCATGCCCCCTTCAGACACATCTGCCGTCTGTGTTACCGTGTTTTGCGTCACTCTCAGCAGGACTACCGCAAGAACCAGGTACAGTTTATCAGGCCTGACAGCCTGTTTTATGAGCACCAGCACTGTATGACATGGTCTACGTGCTGCTGGAGTTTGTGCAAAGGTGCTTTCCAAAATCCCTTGATTAGGTTTAGGAGCAAGTGAAAGAGGCCTTCGCTCTGTAGCAGCTCTGATATTATACAGAGATGGCTGAATGTCCATAATCAAATTGTCTGTGATACAAATGCACAAAGCCACACAATGATTCGAGCACATCCTATAACAAATGCTTATTAATGTGAAATACAACATTCCCAATTCCCAAGAAAAATCAATTCCTCTTAAGCACATTAGAGTGTAATTGTTAGAAGGGTAATTTAATTATGTTGAAGGAAGAGGCAGCCTGGTTCTTGTGAACGTGCTCTGTCTTCCCGCACACAGATGAACAAGGACCAAAATGGCCTCAGTCAATATAAGTAATGGATATAGACATAACAACGTTATGCCTCCTGGTCCAACTGGAGAATGTAAAGAAATAAAGATAAAGGGGCTAAGTTAATAATGACGTTTTTCACAGTGAGTCTGTTCCGTCTTGTTTTGGTTTGTGTATAGTCAGACTGGCTGTCTCTGTCTGTTCCGCAGGAGTATATCGCCAAACAGTTTCGCTTCATGCAGAAACAGATTGGCTATGATGTCTTGGCTGAGGACACAATCACAGCTCTGCTCCATAATAACCGCAAGCTGCTGGAGAAACACATCACTGCTGCGGAGATCGACACGTTCGTTAGCCTGGTCCGCAAGAACCGTGAGCCGAGGTTTGTGTGCGCGTCTGTCTGTGTAAACACAATCAACTGGGTAAATAGGCAGAATCAAAGAGAAAATACATTTCATTAATATTATAATTAGGTGATAACTTTTGTATTTATATGTATGTATATGTAATTGTGATCTTTAATTGTTGTTTGTCATGGATGATTGAATTTTGCATATCTTGTGCGTGTGTCCAGGTTCCTGGACTACCTGTCAGACTTGTGTGTGTCAATGAATAAGTCCATCCCTGTGACACAGGAGCTCATCTGTAACGCAGTGCTGGATCCAGCCAACGCAGACATCCTCATAGAAACTAAGTGAGTAGACCCCCCCCCCCCCCCCCCCTCTGCCTCCGCATACTTCTGTCCTATTCTCCTCTTAATGCCAACATGCACTGATTTGAAGGCATCATTGAGTTCTTGAAGAAGACTAATCAATAATGAAAACGGTAGTCGGATATATTAATGAGTTGAATCCTCTCTATAGCATCCTTTTTGTTACAGCTTCTGAGGGTGACAGTAATTACATTGGAAGTCATTGTATGTTTTTATTTAAAAATTGTCAGAAAAGCTTACTCATTTATTTTCATCAGCCTTTAAACAAACAAACAAAATTCCCTTTTCCTGCAGACTCGTACTGTCGAGATTTGAGATCGAGGGAGCGCCGCTCGGGGAGAACTCTGTGGAGTCGGAGGAGGATGAGGAGGAGGTGTGGTTGTTTTGGAAAGACCGAATTAAAGAGATCCGCAGTAAAAGCATTAGGGAGCTGGCTCAGGATGCCAAGGAGGGCCAGAAGGAGGACCAGGAGGTGATCAGTTATTACAGGTAGTTACTGTTCTATTTTTTTATGTGGTTGTCTGGGAGAAAGGAGAACATTGAGGCAGCAATGTGGTGAACGTAAAACGTAAGAAAAGCATTTTGCTGTTTCAAATGTAAGTCGTTACATTCCAGTGTGTTTGTGCTGCAATAGGTACCAGCTCAACCTGTTTGCCAGGATGTGTTTGGACCGCCAGTACCTGGCAATCAACAAGATCTCTGGCCAGCTGGATGTGGACCTGATCTTGCGATGCATGTCAGATGAAGACCTGCCCTATGATCTGCGTGCCTCCTTCTGCCGCATGATGCTGCACATGCATGTAGATCGTGATCCTCAGGAGCAGGTTACCCCGGTCAAATACGCTCGACTCTGGTCTGAAATCCCCTCAGAGATTGCCATTGATGAGTGAGTAAATGAACAAATGTAATAGATTGTTCATAGTAGAGTATATTGTAGATTTATCCAATTCTTTTTTTTGTTGTCTTACTGTAGCTACGACAATGATGGTACATCTAAAGATGAAATTAAGGAGCGATTCTGTCTGACTATGGAGTTTGTTGAGAACTACTTGAGAGACGTGGTGTGTCAGAGCTTCCCTTTTGCAGATAAAGAGAAGAACAAGCTGACCTTTGAGGTCAGTTTGGCACATTCTTGATATCTTATCCCACTCATGTTATTCTCATTTTAATGGTAAAACCCAAAAACCTATTTGACTGATCTATTGTCCATGTTTAGGTGGTGAATCTGGCCAGGAACCTGATTTATTTTGGCTTCTACAACTTCAGTGACCTGCTGAGACTAACCAAGATCCTGCTGGCTATTTTAGACTGCGTCCATGTGAGCACAATGTTCCCTTTTAACAAGATGGACAAAGAAGAAGAAGAAGAAAGTAAAGGTAGGAACATCATGGTTGGTCGGTGGAGGACCAAATATCTCATGGACATGGAGTTGATGTCCGTATTTATGAATGTGTGCTTGTTTCCAGGCAGCAATGTGATGAGGTCCATTCACGGTGTAGGAGAGCTGATGTCCCAAGTGGTCCTAAGAGGAGGGGGCTTCCTACCCACAACTTCAAACACCAGCTCCAATGGAGTCACAGTCAAGACCCAGACTGAGCCTGAGAAACAGGACATATTGGTCATGGACACCAAGCTAAAGATCATTGAGATCCTGCAGGTGAGGATCTGTGACTGTTAATCGATTAGGTGCCAACTATTAAATTAACTATTTTCGTAAGGGATTAATCGGTTTGAGTAATCGGTTTAAGTTCTCTGCTTTCAGCTTCTTTCATGTGAACATTTTCTGGTTTCTTTACTCCTCTATCATAGTAAACTGAAAATAATCGTTAGTTTCAGCCCTAATTTAAAGTTAAAGGCATGTACAAGCATAGATCACATTACTGTACACATACACAGTCCCTCTATGCTCTAAAAACTTTGCATAACACTTTTCATCCTGCCCTGCAGTTCATCTTGAACGTCCGCCTGGACTACAGGATCTCCTGTCTGCTGTCTATATTTAAGAGGGAGTTTGATGAGAGTAACTCTCAGAGTGAATTATCTATAACTGGAGCAGTAGAAGGACCTAACAACATGCCAGGTCAGGGTAACATCAGCTGCTGCATATTATACAAATGTGGGGCCAGTGAAATTTATTGATTTACAAATATGTTTTTTTTATTCCAGGAGCTTTGGATTTTGAGAACATAGAAGAGCAGGCAGAGGGGATATTTGGTGGAAGGTAATCCCAGTTTCAATTAAGGAAAAGTCACAAAATACAAGAAAGAGGATGTTTTTACACTTGAGTGTGTCCTCTGTGTGTGTGTGTCTAGTGAAGAAAACACCCCACTGGACCTGGACGATCATGGTGGCCGGACCTTCTTGAGGGTCCTTCTCCACTTGACCATGCATGACTATCCTCCTCTGGTGTCCAGAGCCCTCCACCTGCTCTTTAGGCACTTCAGCCAAAGGCAGGAGGTCCTGCAGGCTTTTAAGCAGGTATGCAGTTTACAGCTACAGCTCACAATGGAAGAAACTAAAACCATTCCATTTTAACTAAAAGTTGTTGTGCATTTTATTGTTTTTACAATTTTGACACATGCATGCCTACAAACAAAAATGCATGTGGGATCAGCATCGTCTGGCCGTTTTTCTGCTCTGTTCTTTATGTTGTAATATATATGTGTTCACAGGTCCAGCTGCTGGTCACCAGCCAAGATGTGGAAAATTACAAGCAGATAAAGTCCGACCTGGACCAGTTGCGCTCTATCGTAGAGAAGTCTGAGCTCTGGGTGTACAAGAGGCAGGGGCCAGACGAGGGCATGGATGGGGGAGAGGGACTCTCCACTGACCAAGAGCATAAAAGGGTGCATTATATTTTACACCAAAAGAACCACACACAGACACTTGAAAGCCTTTCGCCACTAACACTATCGTTACTGGAGTAAGACCTTTTTTCTCTGATGCATTGTCTCTGGTGAACCTTGTAGGGAGATTCAGGGGGCACAGACAAACCAAAGAAAGCAGAAAGCACCAGCAGTTACAACTACAGGGTGGTAAAGGAGGTAACTATCTCACTTATAAGTATAGTTATCAAGCTCTTATCTGCCTATGTTGCACATATTTTTCCACATACCTCACCCCCTCCCATTTTCTTCCCTTCTTTATCAGATCCTGCTGCGGCTCAGCAGGCTGTGTGTCCAAGAAGGTTTGTCAGGTAGGAAGAGCAAGAAACAGCAGCAGAGGCTGCTAAGGAACATGGGGGCGCATGCTGTCGTCCTTGAGCTGCTACAGATTCCCTACGAGAAGGTATTAATCATCAACTCTCAGTAAAATGTTCAATGGCATGCTTTTTGTGCGTGCGTTAAAGTGGACAGACCTTCACGTCAGCCATTTCCCCTCCAGGGAGAAGATGTGCGTATGCAGGATATCATGAAGCTAGCCCACCAGTTCCTACAGAATTTCTGTGCAGGAAACCAGCAGAACCAAGCCCTGCTGCACAAGCACATCAATCTTTTCCTCAACCCAGGGGTGAGCAGTCCTAACAAGACGACGCACCACTTGATATCCACAGTGTTACTATTTAAACACCATTATTGTGTTCTGGTGCTCCTCTCACTTTTTGTCGTCTTTTGTTCAGATTTTAGAAGCCATCACCATGCAGCATATCTTCATGAACAACTTCCAGCTGTGCAGTGAGATCAACGAGCGCGTGGTTCAGCACTTTGTCCACTGCATCGAAACACATGGACGCAATGTCCAGTACCTCAAGTTCCTTCAGACGATTGTCAAAGCGGAGAATAAATTCATCAAAAAGTGTCAGGACATCGTCATGGCAGAGGTCATGCCTTGTTAATCTCCTTTTTAATGTTTGAACTATGCTACTGCTCTGTCTCCCGATGTACTGACGTACCCGTGTATATTGGTTCCTTCCTACAGCTGGTGAATGCTGGCGAAGATGTTCTGGTCTTCTATAATGACCGCGCCTCCTTCCAGACACTGGTCCAGATGATGCGATCAGAGCGGGACCGCATGGATGAGAACAGTCCGCTGATGTACCACATACACTTGGTGGAGCTGTTGGCTGTTTGCACTGAGGGCAAGAACGTCTACACAGAGATCAAGTGTAACAGCCTGTTACCACTGGATGACATAGTGCGCGTGGTGACCCACGAGGACTGCATCCCCGAGGTGAGATTAGCCTCCGACTGAGCCATGCTGAGACTTTGACAACTGTATGAGAAAACAACAAGCCAGTTCTGGAGCAGATGCAGGAAGCACTCTTTTATACAGAGGTTTCTCAATGCATATATATATCATGCTTTTAATTATTCTAATGCCTAATCTCTCAGGTGAAGATCGCCTATATCAACTTCCTGAACCACTGCTATGTGGACACCGAGGTGGAAATGAAGGAGATCTACACCTCTAACCACATGTGGAAACTCTTTGAGAACTTCCTGGTTGACATTTGTAGAGTAAGCAACACCGGGAGGCTCTCCGGCAACTTTTTACCTCGCGTAGGGAATGAGGATTGGTAAAATACAAGCAATTATGTAATTCTTTTAATGTTTACAGGTGTGCAACAATACAAGCGACCGTAAGCACGCCGACATCATTCTGGAGCGATATGTGACGGAGACGGTCATGAGCATCGTAACGACTTTCTTCAGCTCACCTTTCTCTGACCAGAGCACCAGCCTGCAGGTGTGTAAACACCAAGAAAAAAAGTGTATACAATGGCTGAAAAGTGCTGAGTGAATGAAAATGAATCCAGTATCAATTTTCTGTAGTTTGAGTGTCAGTCACACATGCAGAGTTGCATTCAATGCACGTTGACGATTGCAGGTGTAATGTGAACCTGTTGCTATGAACTGTAGACTTGTCATGATCTCAGAATCATACAGTATGTCTGAAATGTCCAGTGCACTGTCTTGTTAAAAGGTCATTTTTCTCTTATACATGTACTTTTAAAGGACCACATCCTGACCATCAATCTGTTAATAGATAATCTTGAGAGAAAGTACAGTGGGGGGGGGGGGGGGGGTAGCATGTGATAGATAGTCTAGATTCAGGGGTTCCTGTCTCTTAATATCTACATGCAAATAGCTGCTAACCTCACTGTACACACTGTGTGTCATGCTGTAGGTGTCCATCAGACATAATGTAAGTACAAATATCTATTAGGTACCCCATATAATTATAAACAAATGGAATGACTCTCCAGAGAAACCCCTCATTCAAAAGTCTAACTTTAAGATAACTAACGCTGCAGTGTTTTCACGTTAAGTGCTTCCTTAAGTGGTCAAATCAAGGCTTCCGTGGAGTTTCTCAGAATTATTTTTCATCTGATTAACATAATTGGGAGCGTTGAAGGAGAATGGATGTTCTCCTTCTCTTCCCATTCGTTTGTGTTCATCAGAGTAATGTTAGTCATGATCCTGAAGAGCTAATCAGACATTACAAAGTTAAGACCAGTTAGTCGTGATTGTGGTTGTTAGCATCCTGTTGTGCTGATTAATCTTTTCCTTTTGAACATGCATACAAAGTGCTCCCTTTTTCCATTTAAGCAAACTGTCATAGTTTCATAGAAATTGTTTTTAATTCACAAAATATATATTTTCAGTGCTTTATGAATAACTGTGTGGTCGGTAAAATAATGGTAGTCCTATTTGGTCAACTCTGATGCAATTACAAAAGAAAAATGTTTGGACTATCATCTTACACTTTTTACAAACATCACATTGCATTGTTTTACGATTTAAAGCTTTTTATTATAGAGCGTTTAACACGTCTCCAGTAATGTCAGCTGTCTCTGAAATGTGTGGTAATGTATTTGGAAGTATGTTTGTGACGCATCCGGTCTGTTTTATGTCTTCACTGCTTGTATCCTCTGCTGCAGGCCTCTCTGTTGGGGAAAGTATTTCAGGTATTTGTTCAATTCAGCGGATAAAACACGGAGTTGGGTGTTTCAGATTATTGGGTGTGAGAGAAAATTCTGTATTTTTGTATGTGTGAGTATTTTGAGAGGGAACTAATTAATTAATTTTAGGTGTGTGTCTGCTCGGGGTCTCCTGTTAACGTAACAAACCACCACTGAGTCAGCATGCTGTTCTGACTACGTGTGCTGTCACACAAGCTAATCTACATCACTGTGTGGAGAGGTGTATGTTTGTTTTATAAAAAGACAAAGCTGCTGGTCCAGATTGTTGGTGCTGCACTGTAAATGACAGATGCATATCTTGCATGTTGTCGAGGGACCTGTTTCTTTCTTTACAGACTAGAGCCGACAGTCCAGATAGATGCATATGCTAATCTACATGCTCAAACGCTTTTTTTCTTGCATCTACTTCTCAGACCAGGCAGCCAGTCTTTGTGCAGCTGCTGCAGGCAGTATTCAGGGTCTACCATTGCAACTGGTTGGTCCCAGTCCAGAAGGGCTCTGTTGAGAACTGCATCAAGGTGCTCTCTGATGTTGGTAAGATCAAGATCCTTCTCACTTATGTTGACGCCTCTCTTACAAGCCTTTACTTTTAATGTCTAGATCAGTCCATCATCTACAGTTGGTTTAACAGTATTTTGAATCATGCTTATTTATCACATTTACTAGTAAGGAGAGAGTTTACTGGAGCTGATTTATCTTCACACACTAATTGTGTGCATCTCTGTGTGTACCCCGCCAGCGAAAGGCAGAGCAATAGCCATTCCTGTGGACCTGGACAACCAGGTGAACAACCTGTTTGTGAAATCCAACAACATTGTCCAGAAGACAGCCATGAGCTGGAGACTTTCTGCTCGCAATGCTGCCCGCAGGGACTCTGTGGTGACCGCTTCACGGGACTACAGGAACATCATTGAGAGGCTGCAGGTGCAGTGTTTGTGAGCATTTGCACTTACTGATGTGTGTCAAATTGTTCAAGTAGTAAGGACGTGTCTATTTCTGCACTGTAGGACATTGTGTCAGCTCTCGAGGACCGTCTGCGGCCGTTGGTCCAGGCTGAGTTGTCAGTTCTGGTGGACGTGCTGCATCGGCCCGAGCTGCTCTTCCCCGAAAACACCGACTCGCGTAAGAAGTGTGAGAGCGGAGGTTTCATATGCAAGTAAGTACTGTAAATATCTTCTTCAGCAAAATATGTCTATTATTGGCATATGAGTAAGTGTTCTCATTATGAATTAGACTTATGAAGTAATGTGCTCGTGCAGACTGATCAAACATACCAAGCAGCTGCTGGAGGAAAACGAGGAGAGACTGTGCATCAAAGTTCTGCAAACGCTGCGAGAGATGATGACAAAAGACCGTGGTTATGGAGAGAAGGTAGGAGAAGCTGCAAATCGCAGACATGGTGGGGTGATGCACCGTATAAGTGTGCATTTACTGTATATTGTGCTGTATGAAATGCATTAATACAGTTGTAGAAAATATATTGCAGGTTTGATTGTTTTGGGGGGGGGGGGGGGGGGGTTTGAAGCTGGGGCATACATTGGATTTCTGATCAGAGATAGATATTAACTTTGCAGGAACTATAAATAGAAGAAACACATGATCAAAGATTGAGTTGCAAGGTTTCACATCGAAACCAATATGAGATCTATGCAATATGTTATGTGATTAAATTATGTATCCATGTAGGTGTAGTTGAATATCATTTTACTGCATCACTGTGCCACGCACCCAGTGAGTACCCTTATTTTGAAGGGAATTGGCTTGTTCTTCCTGTCACAGTCACCTCTGTAGTCAGTAAGTGGTCACTTACTCACTGCACTCACCACTGTATGACACTTCACCAATTCTGCTCACTGTGGCTAATATCCACAATTTTAACTCGTATGTCTTACATGTCATGCTGTATCAATGAGCTCTGCTTTAGCTTCCTTCTGCCTGTGTTGTTATCTAACCCCTTAAACCCTCTGTTCTCTTTCAGCTCAGGGCCTTTGATGATGAGATGGATATGCCTAAGGTTGTTTCTCTTTTTCTTCTACTCGTGCTCTTGTTTCCTTGAGCTGCTTTCTGTGTACTACTACTAGTTGTTCTTCAATAGTCCTGTAGCAGCTGCTGTGGCTGTGTGTTGTAGGTGGTGGAGGCTCTAGGCACAGCTGGTAACAAATAGTGGTACGTTGATTCCTGCCATAAACCGGTGTGTAGATCAACTGAAAACTGTGAGAAAGGGGGAGAGAGAGATAGGGAGATGTGCGCTGTGGCTGACTGCATGTTGCTCAACAGAGTTGTGTTATTCCAGCTTCCAAGGTGAGTCACTCACTGTCTGGGAAAACTGCCAGTGCTGCATTTACATGCCCTACTTTCTGCCGCTGTCAGCGCCACATCAAGTAAAAGTCAACTTGGGACATATTTACTGCATATTTTAACATCAATTCCAGTTTAATACCGAGGCCCTTTTATTTTACACACAGCATGAAAACAGATAACAAATGTGAAAAAAGAGATAAAGGCATATAAAGAAAAATAAGAGACAATAATAGAGACTCAATAATACATAATGGGACGTTCCATATATGTTTCCAAAATTTGAGAGAAAACTGTTGGTGTCTGTTTTTTTTTTTTTGTAAATTGTGTTTATTCTCAAAAGCAGAGTACACAGTTATACATTGCACATGTCATTTTCTCCCCCCCCCCCCCCCAACATTCCCCCAACAGAGAACAAATCGCACTGCTTCAATTGTCAAAAAGCACATTACAGTATTAGTAGCTCAAGTATACACAAAAGTAAAAATGGTGTAGGAGGGTATTACAGACAAACAGAAACCAGTCATGAGTTTCTGGAAATTGGAAGTTATTGCTATTCTTAATTCCTACAACAACGTCAGATGGTTTATGAATCTAATGAGAGTCTTCAATTTATCAAAGTATCGTATGATCGGACCCCAAGTAGATTCGAATTGGCTGTCGCCGCAGCGAGAACTTAATTTTCTCCAATTTTAAAAAGAACACCAGGTCCTTTAACCACATGGAGGAACTGGGAGGACGAGGTGACTTCCAGTCCAATAGGATTCTCCTTCGTGCCAAGAGGGTTGAGAAAGCAATTATGTTTTTGTGTTGCTTCATTAACGTCTGACCTCCACTCCCCTGAACACCAAAGATGCACATCCAAGCGTTGGGTAAAATATTCAGATTAAGGGACTGTGATAGAACTTTGAATATTGTCTCCCAGTAATTTGCCAGTTGGGGGCAGAACCAAAACATGTGAGTAAGATCTGCTGGTGAGTTGTGACATCTATTGCAGTTATCCTTTACATTGGAGTACATTTTTGAAAGTTTAAAGTTAGAGTAGTGCAGGCGATGCAGTACCTTGAATTGTAGTACATTTAACCGTGCACACGAAGAGCTGTTATTGACTCTAATTAGGGCCTGGTTCCAAAATGAGTCTGGTATGTTCATGGCAAGTTCTTTTTCCCAGTCTACTTTGATTTTGACAATGTTAGTCACAGTAATTGAGTTAATGGTTTGATATATTCGGGATATAAATCCTTTTTCCTCTGGTGGTGTGTTCAGAATTTCCTCATACACGGAGTCTAGCGGTGGACTCGGAAAATTGGGGTTGTTAGATTTAGCAAAATTTCGCACTTGAAAGTTGCGAAACAGATGGTGAGTGAGGGATATTATATTTCTCAAATATATCCTCAGAGCTTCCGAACACCCCACCAATGTATAACTGACCCATGTTGAAAATGCCAGTTGGTGTCTGTTTTTTTACAAAAAGGTGAGGTCATCATAGTTTTGTATCGTGTCTTGACAATGCTCAGCTTTTTGAAGAGTGTTTCCCCTGCACCTCCCTTAGGTGCCAATGGGAGGCACTGTGACTGTGCGTGCTGTGTATGTGCATGAGTGTGAGGAGCTGTGGCAGTCATCGAGGCTGTGTCCTAGTTTTCCTTTGCCCTGAGAGCTGCACGATTCCTGGGCCCCTGCCAACTCTGGGCTGAGGTTACATAAGAACCGGGCTTTTTTTTTTTTTTTTTTTCTGGAACCCAGCCCCTCTGCTGATGTGTGACCTTCAGCTGTGATTGCCAATAAAAGTGTGGAGGAGCTGTTTACCCACACTACGTGTGTGTGTGTGTGTGTGTGTAAATGCCAGTTGCAATCATGGGGATGGGGGGGGGGGATTGTGAGAGAGAGATGATCCCTACACACACCTGTTAAATGTTGTATCTCCGTCTGTCCACACATGAAAAGAGTGTCAGTTGAGTTGAAACCTGCTCCTCTCCCCACCCCATGTCCCAATCTTCATATTTCTCTTCTCTTTTTCCCCTTTTTGGCCCCCCCCCCGCTAAATCATTGTGACACAATTGATCAACTACTCCAAATTTATACTCCCCGCTTTCATTCACAACCTTACTCACATGGATGCAAACACACACCCACACTGTGTAAACTTCATAGGGTTGGCTGTGAGTGTTTGTGTAGGTGTGATATGAATGTGCGTAGCTGGCTGTTGTCTCTTCTGTCACCCTTTTGAGTAAAGCAGTATAGCATGATAATATATGATTGATAATGAAATTGTTGGGGTCACAATGCTTTTAAAAAAAAAAAAAAAAAATAGAGATAGCATGAGATGCATTTTTGACCTCCCCAATGTGTTGCTAAATGTCAGGGAGGTGAATATCAGCTAAATTTGTTGCTCTTTGGCTGTCGGAGTTATGGAAGACGAGAGTTCATGATACACAGTGCTGACTCCCCTCTTCACCTGGCCGTGTGTGGGGGTGGGTGTGTGTGTGTGTGGGTGTGTGGGTGTGTGGTCGGTCTATAGTAAAAGCAGTTATGCAAGCCCTCCATGTTGTTATTAAGTCATGTTTCATCCCTTCCACCTCCTTGCCTCGGCCCTTGGCAAGCTTGTCGATGGATGAAATAAGAAGAAAAATCTTTTCGATTTTAAGACCGGCTCACTTTTATACCCCCCCCCCAAATCTGGTCAAGACAGAAAATAATTTCACGGCGCTGGTGTAGATATCGATCAGTTGCAATGTAAATTATGAAGCAGTCTTTTAATTTACTCTGCTTTACTGTCTGCGCATAACAAGCAGCCGAGTGGTAAACCCCGGCGTTCGTGGCATTCATCATTGGTTTAAACACGACTCACTCTCATAAAAAACAAAACATATTTATTTACGCACTCTCAGAAAAAACACCTAAACTGTGTGTGTGTGTGTGTGTGTGTGTGTGTGTGTGTGTGTGTGTGTGTGTGTGTGTGTGTGTGTGTGTGTGTGTGTGTGTGTGTGTGTGTGTGTGTGTGTGTGTGTGTGTGTGTGTGTGTGTGTGTGTGTGTGTGTGTGTGTGTGTGTGTGTGTGTGTGTGTGTGTGTGTGTGTGTGTGTGTGTGTGTGTGTGTATTTTCAAACTGTGAGGTGTGAGACTGATCAGGGGTTTGCCCTGGGGAGTTTCCAGTTTGGTGGAATGCACTATAGTTAAGGCAGTTTTGGCAGCTGTTCAGACCGGGGATGATTAGTTGCATTTACGTGCTCTGATTAGCATATTTCTTTGTGTTTTGAAGTTGTGACAGTGAGGCCGTGTCCACAGACTCGTTGGAAGATGTTGCTCTTCCAGTATATGGCCCCCTGACCTGCTGCTGAACTCTGCCCCACCCAGTTGTCTTTAGGCAGGATCAAAGCAATTGTTGTGCTTGTCAAAAGTGAGTTTGAAGTCCTGACACAAAAAAATCCAAGTCATGTCTCAGGTCAATACTTCAAGACAAGTACAAAGCTGACGAGTTTTGCTCGTCAACAAAAGTACTGGAAATATTGGATATTATGAGTGATTATAAGAAATAAAAAAGCTCCATGGTCAACTTAAAAGTGTAGCTTTTATATGTGCTGAAATGTCATTTGAATATTGAGTATTCTAAAGTGTTTATGATAGTCTACTCTGCGTTTTCCCTTTCTTATTTCACACTGTGACTATGTCTGTCACTTTCACATTCGCGCTCTGTCTCGCTACGCTTTTGAAGATGTTCTTTGTCGGGCTGGGGGCTGTGGAAGCTGTGGTTTTTGAGCAGGGGATTCTGCAAATATGTCTTTTCTCAGGACAGCTATAAACAATAAGTAAGGCCCAGCGTGTACTGCAGCTTTTGACTGTACTGTTTGAGGAACCTGTTGTTCGCATGTGCTGCCATGGTTAGACCCTTTTTATGTTGTTTTTTTGATAGTTCACAGAGTAACTTATTCAACTATCAAGCATGGCTGTCAGTTGTTCGAGCGAGGGGTGTTTTTAGACACCAGTTAGGGTGAGCCTTATGGTTCCTTTCTGTTCAACGGCCTCACTGAATGTCCAGTTGCAGCTTTTTATTTTTAATATGTGGTCTAGGGGAAGTTAACATGTCAGGTTAAGTGAAAAGGCGAGATTCCAAGGGAATTTTTGTTAATTTTATGGATGCATCAGATATGTGCAGAGTCGTCCCTTGGCATAGGTGGTAAAGAAGAATGCCTGTGGCATCCTCCATCCATTTCATTGTTTTGTACTCATCACTAATGATATTTTTATACTATTATTTTGAAATATTACAAAAAAGCCCACATCAACATAACTATGTAGCCTATTAAATAGGCCCTATTTTCTGGGTTGCCCGCAGCATCACCATAATAGCAAATAAATATCTAGAGTTAATGCCAGTTACTCCCACCTTAAATTCAGTAGTTTGAAAGACTTTTCAGGTGTTTGCAGAATTTCTTCCTACATCATTTTGAGAAATACAGCTTCATCGGTATATCTTAATCCCAAAGACGAAGCAATGCAGTTTCAGTGTGAGTGTGATTGGTGGTGGAATCTTGTCTAGGGAAACCAATTGGTGAGGGCCAGCTATGGTTATGTGACTTGAGTCTGACTGACTTGGCTCAAGTTCACACGTCCAAAAAGTACACAGCAGAGTCATGACATGATATAGATAAAGGTAACTTATCATATCTGGTGCATACAGAAGCAACAGTAACCGCCCTCTGAATATGCATCCATTCAGTGTCAACTGTCAAAGTTATTTAATCCTACTGTGTTTGTTATTCTCTCTCTCTCACCCTCTCTGTCTTTCACTTGCTCTGCCACTTGCCCTCTGTGTTTTTGGTGACAGATGGCCACTGTAAGCAGCTCTGTGTCACTGGTTTAGTGACCTGGTTCCTTTTGGTGTGATTATATAACTCTAACCCCATCGCCCCTCGCCAATCCTCTCCTCTCGCCCGTCCCTCCTAGCGTGCCCTTTTACATAACAATTTATGTAGAACATTGCCTTTTACCAGTTTCCTTTTACTCTTAGTGATTACTGTGCATAGATGCAGTGAAATTGGATACTGCAACACGGTGTCGAACCTGAATTCCTATTGTTTGCGTGAACCATTAAGGAAAGAAAAGGGAAAACACCAGATCTCAGGGGTCCAGCTTTGATTATTGTGCTTTTCGTTTTGCTCAAAATGGCTTAAAACAAGAACCTTCCACCTGGTGTTTACTCATTCCTGACTTCAAGTGACTGTTCCAGTTTGATTTCAGCTTTTTCCTTCCCAAAAGTTTGACATTTTGGGAAATAAGCTTATTATCTTTGTTGACTTCCTGGAGTCTTATCGCCATCGTGACTGCAGAGATTCCAGGGAGTCGCTGTGACCGGCTAAGAAAAAAAAAAAAAACACATTTATCATTTTTACATTTCAGTGTTTGTAAGGATTGAAGAAATTTAGAGATGACATGTTAATCGGGGAACTTTAGAAATACTGGTTTCTTTAGGCAGAGCCAGGCTAGCTGTTACTCCTCGTTTCCAGTATTTTTGTTAAGCTAAGCCAACCGAACAACTGCAAATAAGTATATTTCCCTAACTCACTCTGAGACAGCAATTTGAAAATTAATAATGAACTAAAATTAAGAAAAAACACAAGAAAGAAAAATCAAATCACACTGGACATGTCTTAACATGGTATTAATCGTCAACATTGTACACGTCTCCTGTCTTCCCCGTCTAAAACCGCCACAACCACAATGCTTCTCTGGTTCCTAACATTGCAGTAAATGCATGACATTTCACACCGAGCAGACCTTTGCATTGCCACTTTTAAAGCAGTTAAAAAGGCTCACGAGTTGGTTGTTCACCTGACAATTGCCTGCATGAATACTAACCCTGTGTTTGTATCTGTTGGACCACTGTGCTCACACTCCTCACTGCACCCAGCAGCTGGATCAGAACCAGCCTGAGAAGTTGTTGGAGGACCAGAAGAGGGTAGGTACTTGCAACAGCATGGCAGCTTAACTTAAAACCTCGATACTTCCGAGATTCAGAGTGAGATATCAAGTTTTTAAAATGACCTTTTTGTGCCTTTTCCCCCCTGCTTTTTGTGTTTCTAATCACTCCCCTTCCCTGCTTTAAGTGACACCAAACCACCTAACTACTGCTTACCTGAAGGAAGAAAAAGAACACAGCCTCTTTTATCTAATGGTGTTTAGTTAAACGCAGGGACTCCACAAAGCGTCAGGTATTTCCATTAAAGAGGCAAGCTCTAATATTGATATTCCAGATTAGCAATATTGATTGGAGTTAATCAATATATAATTATCATCTCCAAGAGAAGACGATTATTTAGCAAGCAGGTATGTCCAACGGCTGTTCAGCTGTTGATAAAATTCAGTTCTCATATTATCACAGCCCTGCATTTGTTTCAGGACGGTAGTAATTACCATATATCTAAAATGCTTCTTTTTTATTATTACTCACCAACTTTTTCAACAAGTTCACAAAGACAATATGATTCAAAGTTAGTTTGCTGGTTTCAGTAAATTGTTCATTCTAGATACAGGCCCGGTTTGTGCCAACATTTTAGATGACAGGACACCATAAGGATTTGGGTCGAGACTTCAGTGAAAGAGCAGTATTCTCCAGTGAGACCAGGGAATCACCTTCTGACTACAGCTGATCATACCATGCGGTACACACAATACATACAGTTGACTAACTAATAAAATGATGTAATAGTTATTATAACGTCCTTCACACCTACTACCTATACATAACTCCAGAGCATAACTGTGGCAACGGAGCTTTCATAACGCTGCTGTCGTCTATCACGGACCACCCACAGTTGACAATGATTTGAACAAAAAAAAAAAACCTCTCTCTCATTTCCTGCACTTTATCCCACGAGAGGTCTGGCAGGTAGCTATGGGCTGCGGTTGCCATAACAACGACAAAGTCGTGCTGCTGCCGGCTCACCAGTGGATGAGTCACGGTGTGGGAGGGCTGGACCCAGGTCTGTCTCGGTGAACACCACGGACCTCGCGCTCTAACTGCATAGGGTCACCGCTGCTGCTGTGAAACGTGTCTGTGTGGGCGGTGAATGACGTAAACTTCAGGTTGTGTCTGCAAGTTTTGCTTGCATAGAAATGTGGCAATTCTTTTAATTCAATATTTAAATGAAATGTTGACTGTTTCTCCATAACTGTGTGTTACAGAGCACGGTCGTTGTCATTTTCTGGGGGTCTGTTTCGGTGTCTTTATGTGCTTCTAAAATGATGATGCATGTTATCCCTGTTATACAACATCTCTCTCCCTGTTGCTGACTTCACGTCATTACATCCTTCCCTTTCTTTCCCTCTCGTAGGGCGAGGCACTGAGACAGATTCTGGTGAATCGTTACTATGGCAACTTTTATCGAAGTGGTGGGAGGAGGGACAGCCTGACGTCATTTAGCAATGGCCCCCTCAGTCCAGTAGGACCCGGCAAAAATCAATCAGGTGGGAGAGCTGTTGCTCAGCTTTTGATACAGAGGACAGAAGTTGATTGTTAATTCTTAACAGCAGAAAGAAATGAGTGTAGTTGTGTAGCGCACACATGGCCACAAAAACACTGATTTCAACATCTGTAATTGAGCTGATGTTTCTGTGAAGCATTAACCGAAGGCCTCTGCCAAAGAGATGCATGACTTTGCTGCCAGTAATGGCTGCAACTGCTATCAGGGGTCAGTCTAGATAAACCTTTTTTGGGTTGCCAAAATGTGTTCTGCCCCTAAAGTCATAGAAAAACAATGTTCTCTCAATAATGTTATATTAGGATGGGACTCCATCTGTCTGGCCCCGAGCCGGGTATCAGCTCCAGAGTTGCACTGTGAGCTGCCCTTTGAGCACGCAGAGCACCTCACTCTTATCACTCCCTGATAACGGGGTCATTGTGTAACTATATCTGCAGTCAAAATACTGATTCTCTGTGCAGTGTTTCTCCTATTTGAGTGTTTGGTTCTGATATGTATGATGTCACATTTTATCTGCATGTAGATTTTGGAGGACATGTTGGTGCCAATGGTTATGAGCTGTGAGGGTTTTTTAATGTAAATGCATTGCTGCCACATTAACCTCGTAACCAGAACGGCTTGTTGTCTGCTGTGGCGCAAGAGGCAGTGTTTTCACATTCAGTGTAACGTGGGTGTGACACCATATTGTATGAATAGAACGCGTAACGTCCAGTTGTGATGAATGAGCCAGATGTTGTATTTTTAACGAAACTCAAAAGACACAGAAAATCCCAAATGGTTGCCGGTTCACCATCTCTCCCATGTGCACCAGGAAATATACCCCTCCCCTTGAATGATCCACTTTTGACTGTTGCTAGGTGACAGTCTGCTACTTCCCGTGAAAACAGCCTTTGCACCTGTTGCAGAAACAGGAGCCAGGCTGACAATTCCATATGTAGCCTGAAGATGAGGCCTCGGAGGGGAAATGTGCAGTTACACAAATTAGCACAGGGCTAGCATCACAGTTAGAAATCTGGCCTATTTTAAGTAAATGATTTTGGACTTTGCATGTGCCAAAAAAATCTGTCCCATACGTTAACCTGGATCCATTTATTGTATGATTAAAGGAGTGCTATCTTTTCCCTCTTTTAGTTTTAGGTTTCTATCTGCAATATTGTGTCAAATATCAAGCTTTGCAGTTTAATGTGTCAAATATTAAAGAAAAACACTAAATAAACTAGAATATATATTTAGAGATTTTTTGATTTATAGAATTATATAGTTATTATTATACTTTTTATTAAATGAAGGGGGAAAGCCTCAAGTCAAAGGGGCAAGCTAAAACATTGATACAATATGAAGATGTAGATGAAATGTATCAGGCCTCTGCATTTGCAGATATTGAAAAGTAAGATGGCAGCAACTACTGTATTACTAAAGTAAGAGCAAGGTGATTTTTTTTTTTTTCCTTCATTGTACCGTTGGGTTGTTAAAAACATGAAAACATCCTGTGTCTCACTCAGGATTATCGTATGGGCATGTTTTGAATATACCTGCAAATGACTGAAGTTACAATTAAAATTTTAGCTCCTGTTTTAAATGCAGGGTGTTTCTTATGGAACTATATTTGATACATGATGTGAATGGACAATGATTGGAAAGTATTAATCCCATAAACCGTATACCTGATGCATGTGATTTTGATCTGGCCTGTCTCTCCGTCTCTGCAGCATTAGGGGGTCCTGGGGGGCTGAGTCGTGCGGAAATGAGCCTGTCGGAGGTACAGTGTCACTTGGACAAAGAGGGAGCCTCTGACCTGGTCATTGACCTCATCATGAACACCACTAGTGACCGAGTTTTCCAAGAAAGCATCCTCCTGGCTATTGCTTTGCTGGAGGGTGGAAACACCACCATCCAGGTTAGTTAACCCCTGAATCTCTTACCGTACACATGTGGAAAGTGGAAACTGAAGGGACATCCTTGGGTCAACTGCTACATGTTTTAATCTATATTATTGTAAAATAATACAAATGACACACTTACCCATTTCACTTACTGTAACTGATCTGCAGTGTTTTAAAGTTCATGGGCAGTTATCTACGTAAAGGCTCAGCTTATCGTGCAGTGCATCTTTAGATTTGCTCAGTGAAAAGACTACAACGTCCCCTAGATGGTTTCTATTACAAGAGGATCGACAGTATGTGGGTCACTGGGCCACCATAGCTGCACATATACATTACCGAGGCGGCTCTCCTCCACCTCATATCTGGCACACCATAAAAGGCCACGCCAGCTGCTAATCAAGTCCGTAGTTTGTAGATTAGTATATTGTAAAATATTCTTAATTTTCTCACTCTGGGCAAATGTGTGCATTAGGCAATTTAACTTACTGTTCTTTCCCTATTTGCTTTAACCTGAGCCACTCTAACACCTCTATCTCAATTAGCCTCTCTTTTTCATGTCCATCTGTCTGTAGCTTTGTCTGTTGATCTCCTCGTCTTTCCATCTATCTGTAGCCCTGTCTGTTGATCTCCCTGTCTTTCCATCTGTCTGTAGCTCTGTCTGTTGATCTCACTGTCTTTCCATCTGTCTGTAGCTGTCTGTTGATCTCCCTGTCTTTCCATCTGTCTGTAGCTCTGTTTATCTTCCTGTCTTTCCATCTGTCTGTAGCTCTGTTGATCTCCCTGTCTTTCTGTCTGTCTGTAACTCTGTTGATCTTCCTGTCTTTCCGTCTGTCTGTAACTCTGTTGATCTCCTTGTCTTTCCGTCTGTCTGTAGCTCTGTTGATCTACTTGTCTTTCCGTCTGTCTGTAGCTCTGTTGATCTCCCTGTCTTTCCATCTGTCTGTAGCTCTGTTGATCTCACTGTCTTTCCATCTGTATGTAGCTCTGTTGATCTCACTGTCTTTCCATCTGTCTGTAGCTCTGTTGATCTCACTGTCTTTCCATCTGTCTGTAGTTCTGTCTGTTGATCTCCCTGCCTTGTCGTCTGTCTGTAGCTCTGTTGATCTCCTCGCCTTCCCGTCTGTCTGTAGCTCTGTCTGTTGATCTCCTTGTCTTTCCGTCTGTCTGTAGTTCTGTCTGTTGATCCCCCTGTCTTTCCATCTGTCTGTGTTCCATCTTGTTGTGGAAGCACGGGACTTGCATAATCAGATTAGAGCAAGGAAGCCACTGTGGCGAAGATAATGCTTTGGCTTCCCACAGCTGCTGCAGCGCTACATCACGTGATCCGTCTGCGTTACATAAGCCCTGTGTGAATGAACAATGAGGAATGTCTCAGCCTACAAAACATACCAGCCTCTCCCGCTCTCTTGCACTCTCTTGACGGCCCAAACTGGGTCATACTGGGCCTCCGGAACTGGGGCAGTGGGGAGAGAGGGGGGATGGACGGGGGAACACAGAGGGGATTGAGGAGAAACTGGAGCTGCTCTCACCCGTGAATTCTTTGTTCTGAAAAGGGAGGTTTCTTTTCGGGCAACCTACTCTGTATGCAGTGCTAGAAACGTGCCACATAGTACAAATATTTGTGTTCTTTGAGTTACTGGACAGTTCCCTACGTGTAAGTTAAAAAAAATAAAATAAACTGATATGTTTTCACTGACAGTGTAAAGTTCAAATTCATAAATCAGGCATACCTTTTCCGTAAACTTTAAGTGTTACTATGAGAGAAAACTGACTACTTTTGCTGGCTGCTCTCTTCAAGAAAGCACTCCAAGGATGGTAGGAGTTAGTTTTTGTTGGTGTCTTCATCTCACATGCCGAACTGAGCACCACTTGGATATCCTGTTCTCATGTAACACAGTTAACTATTTACTCATGACCTACATACCAAATAGAAACAAACCACACAGAATAACTCAACATTGCATGCAGAGTCACTCATTTTCTCACATACCCTCTGGTTCTGCAGTCATGCAAAGCTAATGCATACATGCCGTTGGAAGTTTTGGATATTTTACAGTCAATGCATTTTAGTGCTTTCTGGACTTGTTGGCTCCTCTGTGACAGCTATGAGAGAGAGATCAAAACAGCTGTGAATTGTGTTGTGACATTGCAACTTGTGACATTTCCCTCCTCAGCCATCTGTTGTGTAACCGCATGGCATGCTGTTTTGTTTCCCTCCAAAAAAGTCTTGCATTGCATGTGCGTTTAACCGATATTGCAAAAGCAACACAATGCAGTAGACAAACTCTCTTTCAGGTGGAAAAATAAAGAGAGAGGTGGCTGCTTTGAGGGAAAAAAAGGAAGAGACAAAGGAAAGGAGGAAAAGGACTTGGAGGAGAACAGAGCAGCATTTGGTTTGCATGTGGTGCTGCCTGACATGAGAGGGAGGGTGAGAGGGAAAGGGAGCACGAGTATAAATAGCTGTTACATAACATCCCTTTGTTGATGCCAAGTGGCGGAACGGAAGGGGAGAAGGGAAAGCGTGATGACCTTGTTTTTCAGTGTTGTCCGCCCCCACCCCCCACTCCTCTTCGTCTCATTCCACTCAGGGTTTTTCGCCATGGATACAGACAGACACTGTGTTTACCCAACACTGTAGGGGGCCGCTAAGATGCTCCTCTCTCTCCTTCATCCTCAGTTACTTTTATTCCATTCTCTCCTTGACCACCATGTGTTGCCTTATCCATAACGTCATCCCTCCCCACGCCACTCTGGTCCTTGCTTTTCCAGTGATATCAAAACACAGATGGTGTCTTGATGAGGCTGCACAGATGTTGCCATCGGGTGTGTAAGGACCAGCATCGAAAAACACCACAGAAGCAGCATTGTGGTTAGACGTGAAAGTTTAGGTTTTCATTTTTTATTCATTTTAAGACGCAGCCTCGCGTACAATTCTCAAAAAAACAATCAAATGAAAGTTTTCTGTGGTGTTTTTTCTTCATTGCGGTGTTCCAGCTTCATGTACAAGGCTTTGTCTTTGTTTCAGTGACTCACTCAATCCACTAACCTCAGTTCAGTTCTTAGAAACGGACGGTTTAAAAAAAAAAGACTCTTTCAGATTGCTGCTGCCGGTAAAGACTTTCAACGTTGGACACAATAATTAATAACTCTAATATGACCAATATGTTGACCTCCCAGCCACCATCAATCAAACAAGCTCACCTCTACCGCAGTGAAACATAGTAGCTCAGCTAACCCTGATCCATGAGATGAAATACCCCTGCTGGCATGGTGCTAGTCCTGCCAACCCTGCACTGTGAGCCCGACTGCACACAGAGTCTGAATGCAGTATCTCTCACCTGGGATATCCCAGAGACATTTCAGGTTCAGACAAAGAAAAATGCAACAACTCAATGCTAAACTTCCGACTTATGGGCCGAGTAGTCACCTGTATGAAGGATCCCTGGGGTCTTTGTCTCGAGGACTGCGACATTATTAAAAGGATAGGCGGTAGAAAATGAATGTGATTACATAAGGATGAATTTGGCATTCACAGAGTTTTAGGGAGATCTAATACTGTATGTGTGATATGTGGGCGTGTCCTCTCAAAATTGGCATGTGCCTATGCCGGAGACAGCTGACCTAGTTTTATGAGTGTAAAAATCGGCGAGTGTATTAGCGTATGCGCTCTCCAGCGTGTGTGTGCTTGTACTGTACAAGTGTGTTTGTTTGTCTGTGCGAGTTATGCAATGGTAAAGGGTAGGGGGGCTTCTCTCTGTTTGCTCTGGTCCAATCCATGTGTGTTAACCTGGGCCTCATGCCTCAACAACCCCCCCCCCCCCTCCCCCGAAGGCCCACATTTTGGCGGCCTGTAGGAGGACACTGTAATGTGAGCAGAGACAGACAGACAGCCAGGAATGACCATCACCTCCCTCCTCAGGCATGCTGTGAGTTGTGAGCTGTGAGTGTTTTGCCAGCGGTGCAGCTAATCCTCGTCTCTGCGCTCTCCACTCTGTCATCAAGTTGTTAGTTGCGTGATGGCCTTGCTTGTCAGCCCCCCCCAATACAGACACACACACACACCCCTCCCCGCGCTGCTATCTCCTCTTTCCTTAGTGTTGGCAGAGTGTGTACGTGCAGGAGGGCTTCTGCTCAGTGGTGGAGGGCCGGGGTGGGGCACAGTGAGGCTCAGGAATCTGCTTTGGCGCACAAGCACACAGTTATGTTATTGTTTCTTATGGAAGCGACACAATGCAGTAGAAAAACTGTGTTAGCTCTGTGTTCAGTTAATAAGCTGCATACGCTGTCTTGTTTGGCTACTTAATTGGCTCGTTGTTTATTCTCAATTTGGAATGAAAAGATTTAGCCGTGTGTTTAACATTAAATTTCAATGCGTGTACAATTCTTAGTACAAACACCCTCACAGTGTCATTGAAGTAGGAGAAGCGAGGCTTGTTTTGTCCATTTTGCTGAACGCTTTCCTTGTGACTTTCATTTATTTGTTTTCTCTAGTAGCTCAGTTTTACATCTAACCTGAAAAGACAGATGGTTATGGAACAACGTTGAGCACTGGCCTAGATACTGTCTGATAACATTCCCTTCCTATCTCTTGCTCTCGTTTCCCCTCTCTCAATCATCTGCTTTTTTACTCCCTTATTCCCTCTTTGGTGTTTGTCTTTCGCCGCTAGCTCATTTTTCCCAGTCCCCCCCCCCCCCCCCCCCCAAACTCTGTTTCTGTTTCTGTGTAAGTAAGCCAGGCTTCTCCCTCTTGTGTCACTTTTCACCACGTAAGATTGGTGAGACTGCTTTTGCTCGTCGAAGCCTTTCCATAGGCTGCAGCAGATTACATAATCAAAACAACATCCCTGTCCCTGAAACATGGTGTAAGCATTGCGTTCACAGGCTCGAAAGTGTTCCAATTTAGCATGACCCTATTCTACAGACCATAACTGCAGCGTTCAAACTCTCCCATCGTAGTAAGTCCAGACTTGCTTCACTATAGTTATATAATGTTTTGTGAAGGTCCAGTCAAGATCTGTTTCCCCATATGTAATAGAAAATGTGTACACAGACAGACGATGAATCTGTCCCAAGATCATGTTCATGTTTTGACCTTGGTTCACTGCACTCTATATAACTTATCAGTGGCATAATACAAATTTGGAGGGAGAAAGCAAATTTAGATTTTGTAATGCATGTGGTAATTTATATTGGGGCTGAAACTAATGACTATTTCGATAAGCGTTTAATCAGTTTTAGTTGTTTTTTTTGTCTATAAAATGTCAGGAAACAGTGAAAAATGTTGAAATAGAGAAAAGCATCAAATCTTCACATTGAGATGTTGGAACCAGAGGAGCTTGTGTTTTTGCTTGGAGAATGATTGACACGATTAATCGATTATCAAAAGTGCATTAAGCAGACCATAAGATCCACAATCTCTGTTTTTTTTTTCTGTTCTTGTTTCTTGTGTCCAGCGTTCGTTCTTTTGCCGTCTGACAGAAGACAAGAAATCCGAAAAGTTCTTCAGGGTTTTCAACGACCGTATGAAGCTGGCCCAGCTGGAGATCAAAGCCACGGTGACGGTAAATACCAGCGACCTGGGAAACAGAAAGAGAGATGATGACAGCCAGGACAAAGACGTCCCTGTACGCAAAAAAGGTCAGAGGTCACATACTATGATCTGAAGTATGAATTTACGTCAGGTTGTTGCCAACAAAGGATGCTAAAACGAGCTACATATATATCCTAGATGATTCAACTTTGTTTGCAAATCCAGAGTAGAAAGAGGATTTTTGTGGGTTTCGACTGATTTCATAGTCCCTGTTTGGTGCCTGTCTCTGTTTAGCTAGAGACTCAGCGGTGGTCATGACAGAGGATGTGAGAGAGCAGCTATTAGAGGCCTCGACTGCTACCAAGAAGGCCTTTAACTCATACCGGCGTGAAGCAGACCCTGAGGACCACTTCAACTCAGCCGACGGCCACCCCAGCACTGGGGACAAGAACCAGGACGAGGGCGAAATGAGTTTTGTAATTGTTATCATGCAGCCCATCCTTCGCTTCCTCCAGCTGCTTTGTGAGAATCACAACCGGGACCTACAGGTGGGACAGACTGATTTTTTTTTGGGATCACGCTTGACTACAGTTCCTTTCTTACTCTAAACCATGTTTTTGACATCTTATCCTTGCATTCTTTTGTGTCTTCGCTGCAGGTTTAAAACACGGGTCTCGTGGTTTTATTACCGATGCTAAATCCCTTAATCACCATTGAGATTTGTATGAGAGGCTAGACCTGACTTCTTTAGGCTATGGAGAAGGCTTCTCTGGCACACCTTTAAAATTAAAAGAAATAGCTGCTTTTTCCTGTGTAACACTCTGTACTTTAGTTTTTATGAGGACATATCCTGTTAGCCTCTTTTGTATTTTGTGGGTCTAAAAATTGTTCCTGGTTATCTCTGACTTTTTCAGCACTAAGATTGCTTTTATTAGAATGTAAGAAGTTAGGTTCCTGTCGGTGAACAAACCCTTCTGGAAAGATTTACAGCGCACTATCCTGCAAAAATTCCTGCCCAGTGACTGTTGGCCCGTTTCTGATGGAACAGTCAAGTTCAAGAGTTCAGATGAAGGCTAACACAGTGGAAGACCAAAGAGAGCGAGTTAGCATCCATATTTCTGAGTTCTGACTAACAGAGGAGTGATTTGTAAATGACAGAATGTTAATTTGTAGCTAAACAATTTACTGTTTGGTTTCACTGATTGGTTTTGATTGGTTTATTTGTGGTTTGCATCCAGTTCGGTCAGTCCCAGTCACACAAACCCAACCACTTTTATATCCTCAGAACTTTCTTCGCTGTCAAAACAACAAGAACAACTACAACCTTGTGTGTGAGACTCTTCAGTTCTTGGACTGTATCTGCGGCAGCACCACAGGGGGTCTCGGCCTACTGGGACTGTACATCAACGAGAAGAACGTAGCCCTCATCAACCAAACTCTGGAGAGTCTAACGGAGTACTGCCAAGGCCCCTGCCATGAAAACCAGGTACTGAAAGAGACTATGCCAGAGGGGAGCTCTGTGACTGTACGTGGGCACTTTCTGTCTTTTTCATAATTTTTTAAATGTCATTCAGAATTGCATTGCCACACACGAGTCCAATGGAATCGATATCATAATCGCCCTGATCCTCAATGACATCAACCCACTTGGGAAGAAGCGGATGGACCTGGTGTTGGAGCTCAAGGTGAGGAAGGCTTCACAGGAAGAATCTATACCTTTGATGTGGGTTTCGGGTCTCGGGCCGGAAATTAGAAAATAAAACTGTGCAGTACTTTCCTTTCACAGCAGGATGGAATATCACTAAAAGTATAAGAGCTGGGCATTCACTCGCTTTTGTGCTTGCCTGCCAGGACAAATAACTGCAGAGTGATTTTTTTTTTTTTCTAGAGCAGCCGGGTTTCTGTCTGTTTTCCTTGGATGTAGAAACTGACAGTTTAAGTTCTTATATTGGAGCTTTTCTTTCCTCTGCCTGCTCTGTCTCCTTTGTCACTCTTAGAACAATGCATCCAAGTTGCTGCTTGCAATCATGGAGAGCCGTCACGACAGTGAGAACTCAGAGCGGATCCTGTACAACATGAGGCCCAAAGAGCTGGTGAGGAGATGATGTTGAGCATCGTGTCCTTTTCACATCTCAAATACAACTGAGCCATTGCCTTAGCTACTCGGTATCACAGAGCATGGATGTGTGTGCATGTGTGTGTCCCCGTCCAGGTGGAAGTGATAATGAAAGCCTATCTACAGGGGGAGGAAGAATTTGAGGACACAAAGGAGGAGGACGATAACGGGGAAGAGGAAGAACACGATGCTGCTTCCCCCCGAAATGTTGGACACAACATCTACATTTTAGCTCACCAGGTCTGCTTTTCCTCTCATCAATCAATTACTCTATTTATAAAGGAATATGATGAGACACACACATTATCCATGTGTTGTTGTTTTTGAGTGGCACGCTCACTTCTTGGCTTTGTTCCTCCGAACAGTTGGCACGTCACAATAAGGAGCTGTCTATGATGTTAAAGCCAGGAGGGGCCAGTGGAGAGGGAGATGAGGCCTTGGAGTTCTACGCCAAACACACTGCTCAGATAGAGGTCACAACATGCAGTCCTTGTCATTAGTCTGGAGTAGAACTTCACACATTTTACAATATTTTGTGACAATTTCCTTGCAAGTATCCAACAATGTTGACCTACAGATGCCAAGGTGACGGTGTGTCTCTATTCAGATTGTGCGCCAGGACCGCACCATGGAGGAGATAGTGTTCCCCGTGCCCAACATCTGTGAGTTCCTGACCACCGAGTCAAAGCTGCGAGTCTACTTCACCACGGAGAGAGACGAGCAGGGCAGCAAGATCAACGACTTCTTCCTGCGAGCAGAGGAACTCTTTGATGAGATGAACTGGCAGAAGAAGCTCAGAGGTGGGGTCAAGTTGGAGCATGTGTAGTGGTCAATTATGTCAAAGGATACAGGACGACCTTTGTACAAGTAAATGTTTATTCACAGGGTTTCATCATTCACCTGAATTTGGCTGAATAAACTCTTCTATAGGTGCTACACAATTAATTGAAGCACAGGATTTGGTGAGAAGTGCAAATACGCTTCAAAGCTCCCCAATGACATTTTGGATAATCTTAATTAAATTCACTATGTTCATTATTATTAGTGTCAATAACAGATTAATTGTTTTACATTTTAAATCAGAAAATAGTGATCGCATACAAAACTCAACCCAGCATGACATGATTTCTTGTTTAGTTTGATTAACTAAACTGGTAAAGATATTCAATATCTTTATATTGAATATATAAATATAAATTTAAAAAACGGTCAAAACCAGCAAATCCTCACATTTGAGAAGGTGGAATCAATTGCATTTTGCTTGATAAATTAGTCAAACAATTACCAAAACTGTTGCTGATTCATTTTTGTTTATTGGCCCCATCGTCTAATTGTTTTAACAGTTTACATAATGCTTCAGACCAGAGATGCCATTGACAATACTCTTGATTAATTAACTTGATTCTTCATTAATGTGATGAAGATTCCCAACATGGTTGCGACATAGTGGCTCAATGATTACCATCAGTCAGACGGTCCTTTCTATGTGGAGTTTGCATGTTTCCCCCCCTCAGTCCAAAGACATGCAGGTGAATCGTGAAAGTCCAAATTAACTGTGGGCGTCAAGGTTGTTGTGTGAGTACGTGTCCCACTGACAGACTGGCGACATGCCCACGGTGTAACCCGCCTCTTGCCCAATGCATGCGGGGATAGACCTCTAAGCGGATATGGAAAATGGAAGCGTATCCCCAACTCTACAGCAGGGCTAACAATGTCACCCTGTGTGTGTGTACTAGTGCTATGTGTGTGCATGTTTCCACTGTCTAAAAGCAGACAGGGGTTTTCCACATTGTTTGAGTTGTGAAACATTTGTACATTAACCTTATGAATCGCAACTGAGAGCATGCTTGCTCACCGGCACCCACACTCGGTCACATTTCTAATCCACGTACAAGACTGCATACCCACACAAAGCCATATTCTGTCTCTCACTCAGAAGAGGCAATGAACAGAGAAAAGTCCCTGATTCTGTTTCTCTTTTCCACTTCCAGAAAATATTCTACTAAAAGTCAGATTGTGTGTGTGAAAGGTCAAAGTGGCGTGTTTTAGGATCCTTTTCCTTCATTTTGACCTTTTTAAATTTACCTTTCACTATCAACATTTCAACAAACAATAACAATGTTGACTGGTTTGTTTTGTCTATGTTTTCTGTGATTTATGTCCTCGTATTACTTTATGTAACATTATTTCCTGTATGAGGAGGGAGAACTGAGCCAGTTGAGCTCAACTCTCACAAGTTGTTACTATCAACAACTTGGGTACGTAATAATCCATTTAGTGCTGAAACAATTAGTTGACTTAACAGTTATTCAACAGAAGCTTTGTTAAACATTTTTGATCATTGAGTTATGGTTTAATTCATTACTTTTTCATCATTATTATCAAATATTGGTCCTAGTTTGCTGAATGTGAGAATTTGCCACCTTTCTGTGTTTTGTATCATTTGAATTGATCATCTTTGACTTTTGAACTGTTTGTTGGACAATCTGATGACTTTGCGATTTTGGAATTTACAAACATAAAACAACATTTATAGACAACCTATCTAAATCATATTGTGCGTGATCAAATTTTAAACAAAATGTCTCACTTCACCCCCCCCCCCCCCCCCCCCCCAGCCCAACCTGTGCTGTACTGGTGCTCAAGAAACATGTCTGTGTGGAGTAACATCTCCTTCAACCTGGCTGTGCTGATGAACCTGCTGGTCTGCTTCTTCTACCCCCTGGAGGGTGTACATGCAGGTCAGTTGCATATGAGAAGACACGTGAGTGTGAGAACAGGCTTTTTAAAACGGAGCTCTAACCAAGCTTACATCCCGTCACGAACAATAGTGTTCTCACTTCACCTTTCCAGTGGCTCAATCATTTTGAATCATTTGTACGCCTTTTCCTGTGAAGTAGTCAGCTTAGTCCTGGTCCTCGTTCGTGCATATAAAACATTTACTCTTCCTGTCGTGAATTCGCTCATGCATGTTGATTTTTTATTGATGCGGCACATGCATATGTAATGCACTGTAGGTTGCATACAGACTATTTTTAAAACCATGGTAAACAAAGGACATGACTTCAAATATGCAAAATGGGAACAAAGTGGCTTTCTGACATGTTTTTCTTTCTGCTACAAACAGCCTATTACATGTCACAGCCTGCACTGACATGGCTTTTTGAAAAGAATAGATAGAGGGGATCTCCTACAATGATGGGCTGTATTGAAATTGTGGCACTAGTTTCTGCAGCCAGTAATAAGGCCTCAATGTACAACTAGAGATTAGGAAGAAGCAAAAACGCTTGTTTTAGCTTATATCCAGTTCTGTAATTGGGATTTTCAACTTTTTCTTTTACATTTACATCACGCTCTGTTGTAAGAAACTATCTGGAAAGGCATGTAAAATGTCGTAGCCACCCACAGAAAGACTTTAAAGAGCCGACTCTCAGTCCAGCCTCAGCATTGACCCACTGATCTCCTTTTACCACAATATTCTGATCTGCTGACTTCTAATCACCTGACCAGGATTAGGAGCAGGACCTAAGAAGCCCTCTACCTTTGTTTAGGACACGCCCACACAATCCTCAACTCAACCCGTGGTCTCAAAGCCTAAGCTCATATTTGACTTTCAGTACTATGAAGACCACAACAAACAGAGGAGCGCCCTGTGTCATTTAAAGTCCCATCAACAAAGCTTACTTTGGCTCAGGAAGAACAGAATCTTGCACAACATTATCAGGTGATCTAGAAAAGTCTTGCGTCGTGTTTCATTCGTCAAACGAGGCAAGCTATTCAGCTGCAAAATCCTCCTCGGCGATGTTTCTCAACTCCATCAGTGGGTTCAGTTTTTGATCTGAAACGGCTCCATGCTACATAGATTCATGTAAAGAGTGTGTTGTAATCAAAATGACAAAGTTTGCTCATGTAAATTACCATAGCCCTTTACATTTATTTAAAAGATGAACAAAGAATATGACAATAGGAATGCAAATGTAAGAATATCAAATAACACTGGAGACCATCTTGCGATGGGATCACATTAGCCGCAACCAAATCGGACAAGGGGCGTAGAGGGGGGGCATCCTACCCCCCTACTGCCAGATCGCTTGCTCAGACCACAGCTATCTCCGAACTCTGCCTACATTTTGATCTCAACTACACACCAGTAGTGTGTATAGGCCGCCTCTGTGGTTCCTGCTACAGTAGGTGTCTCCAGGACACATTTTGACATGATGACTCGCACACAGACATACAAGGTGAATACAATACCAATGTCACTGTCGTTTGAAACCCTCAAAAAAAGCTTCTTCTTCTTTACTTCTTGTCACCTTATCTGTTGACATTGTGAGCTATGCTAGGTAACACAAAATGCAGTATTTTATTAATTTTGTAATGAAGTACAAAAAAAAAAAGTTAATTGTTGTGTTTGGTTAGTGTTGTATACAGCAGTTGCATAATTAAATCATTCAATATTTAATACAATCATAAGTTTAAGTTGTGCACAACATGAGTAAGGTCTGACTGCATTTCTCTTCACTGGAACTGTTTTTGTGTGCAAGACATCACGTGAGACTCCAGCATACCTTTGGCCAGCTTTAACGGGCACTTTATGGCTTTGGGCCCCTGCCTTCTCTCTCTCTTACTCTCTCACACACACACACACACACACACACACACACACACACACACACACACACACACACACACACACACACACACACAGACATTGCTCTCCCTTTCCTCCCTCCTTTGCTTGGGGCTTTAGAATGAGGGTTATAGGAGCAGGGGATCTAGGTCAGTGTGTTTCGTCTTTTGACAAATAGCTTTGGTTAGCACCAATCAACTCAACACATGCGCACACACTAACAGTGCATGCTTGCAGCCTTCTCAACTGTTGATTTTACAGACAGTTGCGCACAATTATCCGTCTGCATATAAAAACCGCAAGTGAAAGGTAGCGAGACAGTTTGTGAGTGCACGTATGCACCACTTTGTCAGTCTGCCACATCACTGGAGCTGTGTGTTGCCCCCGGCCCGTTCCTCATGAATCTTTCAGCTGAGGTATTTTTAGAGATGGCTGTTATGTAAGTGGCACCTGTCATGTGATCTCCGCAGGGATTGGGCGGGAGAGAAATCCGGAGGAAGGGAAGGAGAGAGAGATAGTCAAGGAAGTAGGGGAGGGAAGGAGGGCTCCCTTACCCGCAGTACTCTCCCTCTGCCTTCTCATTCACTACAACTCCCTCGCACTGTTTTTCTCAATCCTTGCAGTTCTGCCCCATTTTCCTTTTTCTTTGTCTCTCACCATTTTCTCTAGATCTTTTTCTACCTTTCTATTATCAACACATTCATTTATTTTCCTTTTCTATGTACTCTGAGTACTCAATGACCAGCGCTCATAGAGTGCTTACTAACATGGACACTTGCACACATGTTAGCCCTGTGCTTTAAGAAAGGGGGTCAGTAACAGAGGCAGAAGGTTGGGTGTGGCCTCGTTTTCAGGCTGATCAAACCTGATCCGGGGTTTTAGCCTGAGTGATTTATTGCCCCATGAAACCCATGTCTCGGACACTAATCCTGGATTTACCTTGGGATCAAGGGAAGCATAAGGTAGGCTCTCACCAAAGCTTAAAGCACACACAAAAAAAAAGTGTCATATACCGTATTTTCCGCACTATAAAGCGCACCGGATTATAAGGCGCACCTTCAATGAATGGCCTATTTTAGAACTGTTTTTATATATAGGGCGCACCGGATTATAAGGCGCATAGAATAGAATAGCGTCGTAAGCGTGTCTCTTGAAAGGTGCCATTTTGGGGTCTTTATACACACAAGTGGTGTTGGACTAGGAGTAAGCACAGTACCGGTGTTTACCGCGGTGCGGCTTTGTAGTTTACCAGTCGTACTGAAACATTTTGACAGAGCGCCGTGTACAACCAGTATGGATCAACCAATTAACCAATTGATCCATATATAAGGCGCTCCGGATTACAAGGCGCACTGTCGTTTTTTGAGAAAATTAAAGGCTTTTAAGTGCGCCTTATAGTGCGGAAAATACGGTACTTTTGGGTGTTATGACTCTCTTTGAGTTAAAGGTCTCACTAATGAAGGCCCGAGGCCTGCCTGAGAGACAGAACAGTTCAAATACGGACAAGGCCTCTTTTTAGCTGCGGTGTAATCCTCGCAACATGATTCATTAATATTCCATGTATGACCAATTCACTATGTTACAGGCTTGTCAAATACAGCAATTGTAGCAAGTGTCCTTGCATGTGCATTAATACCTGCATGTATCTTCTGCAGGGATGCTGGATCCTCACCTTTCTGCCCTGCTGTGGATGGGAGTCTTGGCAACACTGGCCATTGTTATCATCATGCCCCAACCGCTGAGCATTCGTGCCCTCGTCATTATCACCATCCTCCGCCTCATCTTCTCTGTTGGCCTGGAGCCCACCCTCTTCCTTCTGGGTGCCTTCAATGTGAGTAGTCTGCTTTAAATGGTCAGTTCACCCAAATGACCAGTCACGCAGTTAGTTGTGGTTTAATTTCCCGGGCTGGTGAGATATCCGTCTCTGAAATTTGTGTTGCCACTCAAATTCAAGGGAAGGAAATGGAATTTTGCAGAGCTGAAACAATTAGTTCATTAACTGAGCCAAAGAAAATGAACCAGCAACTATTTTCATAATCGATTAATATTTTAATTTTTCAATCATCATGGCGAATGTTCTTTGTTTCCAGCTTCTGAAATGTGAGGATTTTGTGCTTTTCTATTTTGTCATATCATTATTGCAAATGAAAGGTGCCACCTTGGACTCTGTGTGTTAGCTTGTTCTTCCAATTTTTCGACATTTCATGCACTCAAAATGAATTGAGAAAATCCACAATGATGCCAATTCTAATTTGCGGGACTAGAATTTGTTTTTGAAATGCTCAAAGAATTAAAAAATGAAATTAAATAAATGAACAGTGTCCCTGGATACTCCAAAGACTTTGTTGGAACTAGTGTGGACAGGCGAGCCTAGTCCCGATGAGAACTCACCGTGTGTGAGCACCTCTGATGAAATTCATTCCCCTCCATTGTATTGGAGTAGGAGCAGAAATCTCAGAATATCTGAAAATCTGGACAAATTTAGTCAAAACTATCTGCATGGCTGCTAAAGGCGAGTAACATGTTTTTATTTTGAGTGAACTAACCCTTTAAATGTTCTCCTCCTGTGTGAAAGGGTGTGTCTGTGTGGTTTGTAATGTTCCCCAGAGAAATGTTAAAGACCATTTCTATTTCCCTATTCACACGTACTGGGTATGTACTTTCACGTGCTGAGAAACCTCCACCGCACTAGTTCCAGTTCTTCTTTCAACTCTCACTCACACTCATGCCCACTTGGCAGGCCGGTGCACCGTCTGCTGGTGGTGTTGCTGGCCTCACACTTCTCCTTGGCAGCGCCTGGCTGCACTACGGGGTGTGAAGTGCGTCACTGAACCCAAGAGAGAGCGACACCACCCCTGCACCCACTAGAGATTTTCTAGATGTGCTCTTAAACACAAACACACACAAAGTAAAGTCTTGCACACGCCTCGATTATCTCTCTCCTCAATCGCTACGTTTAGCTGTACAAAAGAAACCGGGTTATTGAGAGAGATCAAGTTTAATGCAGGAAATCAGAGAACACGTTACCATGGACTGCAGTAACCTGGTTGCTTTAAAATCTAGTTTACGTGCAGCTGGTCAGGAGTCAGATGTCTCCCTGATTGTGTTTTGACATTTTTGAACCATGTGTTTTCTTTTCTTTTTCTTTGCAGCTGTGTGGATTTTTCAAATAACCGCCAATAGTTTCAGTTATATTTTTAGACAGACTTAAGATTTCATTCTTAAAATTGGTCACTTACATGCATTGTTGTTAAAAGAAAAAATAAAACCCTTTCACAAACTCGCTTAAATGTATACATGACCAAGAATTCCAGTTTATCCAAAGAGGCCATGTTAACCAGGTTTTTGTTAATCCCTTTCCCTCGTTTGGTTTAAATTACCTTTTAAGAAACCAAGTTACCGCAGAAAGCAAACAATAACCAGGTTACTTATGTGCATGTAAACATACGATATGTGTCCTCATTTACCTTGAAAAGCCACACCCACCATGTGCAGCATTTTGTGTATTTGTCCCTGAGCCAAGGCCACGACTTTCCAATATTTAAATTCTTAACAGTCGATTGTCCATTATTGTTATTACTAAAGAGACGTTGACTTAATCTTCCAGGTGTGCAATAAAATCATCTTCCTGATAAGTTTCGTGGGGAACCGAGGAACCTTCACACGGGGTTACAGAGCCATGGTGTTTGACTTTGAGTTCCTCTACCACCTCCTCTACCTCATCATCTGCTCTCTGGGGGTGTTTGTCCATGTCTTCTTCTACAGTCTGCTGGTGAGAGAAACACACACACACACCCTGTGAATACACACACACACACACATACTAAGAACAGATGCTTTGCAAAAACAATCACACAAACCTACTCTAAAGGGCAGCAGGTTTGAATTAAAACCACGAGTAAAATATTACTCGTCTCTCTGAATGTTTCCATTTTGGTGCATTCACGGACATATCCTACTTGCCAGAAGATGCCTTATATTGTGCTTCAATGGTGTTTCTGTCTTTTTCTCGTTGTGGAGGTGTTAACTGCCTCAGGTCTGCTTTATAACGTGTTCCATTCACACAGGCCCAAGCAGCTCCTCTGCAGATGCAGTGCAACATATTTCCATATTTTTTTAATAACAAGATGCTGAAAAATCATGTAATTCATGTCAGACAGAGAAAACTGAGGATTCAGCGTAATAGAAAAAAAACAACACAAATTGAATCCACCAAACCTATTTGTTTGTTGCCGCTTGTACTTTCTTGTGTAACCTCACATTCACCTTGTGTCAAACACTGGCCTCCCTGTATGTAGATGATGGTATTTTGTAACCTAAATTAATTACTACATAAGTCACTTCACATGAATCTATTTTTAGATATTTATCCTTTTTGTTTCATAACGTGTGTGTTGCCTCTGTAGCTGTTTGACCTGGTATACAGAGAAGAGACCTTGCTGAATGTAATCAAGAGTGTTACTCGTAATGGACGCTCGATCGTGCTCACCGCTGTGCTGGCTCTTATCTTGGTCTACCTGTTCTCCATCGTTGGCTACATTTTCTTCAAAGACGACTTCATCCTGGAGGTGGATCGTATCCCCAACACAACTCTGAGTGAGGGCAGACTCCTGTCTTTCAATCATTTTTGACAAACGGCTTTAAAGATCACAGAATGTATGCAACATTTGTTCTTACTCTCTAGAAAATGGAGCCAGTCTGGCCAGTGAGTTTCTGCCTGCAGGAATGTGTCCGGGAGGGATTGGTGAGAATTGCACCACAGAGGCCCTGCAGGAAGGTAATGTAAACCGCAACACTGGGTGTTACCTAAATATTTCAATCATTAAAAGCAAATCGGTCCAAAAATCTGATTTGAATGCTCTGTGTTCTTCTGTGATGTACTCGTCATCAATCCTAAACCTAAGTGATAACAGCAAACTCAGTTTATAATGTGGTGAATTTTCATTGCAGGGTTAGAAAAGTCTGGGGTCAAAGCTTCTAGACTAGTCTCCATATTTGGAAAGTTGAAGTGGTCCCATGTAGGAATTGTTCATGGTGATAAAGAGAAGTGGAGAACTGGAAATAATTTATTGTAGAGCTGGAATATTTGGAAATCATCCTTAGCCTCTTCAGGCGAAAGACAAGTGAAAGGAAAATAGTTTGATGTTTTTGCAGTTTCGTTCTGTTCTGCAGCTTCACACCAATTCACAATTTCATTCATGTGACTCCATTGACTGTCACATAACTGCCAAACCATTCTCATGTGACCTCACTGGGCCTCATATGACATCAACATGTGACCACATTTCAGTAAAAACAGAAGTTTAGAAGACATAAAAACTATAAAATGATTTGGCCAGTGATACACACAGTTAGCAGGCGGATCGCCATTTGACTGGGTCAGAGGTCATTCGTCAATTAAATATACACTTTATCAAATTGGATAAATCTTTCAGAAATGTTCATCTTTGTTTTTCTGTCTGGCTCACAAGTTCAACCAAAGCTGTTGTCACATTCCAGCTAAACAAAAACACTTCTGCTTTGACTCTCCGCCGTCACACTGTGAACCAAAACACGTGTTAAGCAACTACGCCAAGGATACTTAAATAGCAGATGACACCCTATTTACACTGTGACTACATGGCAATCAAATCCTAAAACAGGTGTCTGATATTTATTTATATTCAGAGAGTTAATACTCTACTTAGATTGTTTATCATAACTAGTTTGAGTCTATACTGTGTATGAACATTACAAGCACAATACAATCTCATCAAATACCATAATGTACTCAATGCATCATGAATATGGCAGAATATGGTTTATGATATTTTAATGGCAAATAAAATATAGTGAAGTGTGTCCCACTGTCTTATACGCAAACCATTAAATCATAATTTCTGAATAAAAGTGACTTTAGTGTTACACCCATACTACCTATATGATGATGATTCAGAACAATTGTTTTACAACTTATGATGGAAATAAATTCAATATATTACAGTGCATTGTATCATGCCTTACTTTTGATTTCTTTGAGCTTCTGAAGTGGTACTTCATGCTATTAATTTTATTTTAAATGTAAATTTCCCTGCATAATGTCTTTGGGTCACATGAGTTAGTGCAATACGTATTATGAGCTACAGTTTGATGCTTTTTATGTTATATTAACCTAAAAATATCGGTCCTGGTGGTCCTAATTACCTTGGTATACCAGTTCATAAAGCATTACAGTGTAAATGGCATTCTCTGGTGCTGCAGGGTTGTTTATGTGAGTCTGTAAATTGATATACACCTTAAAAAGAAGTCACTTTTTACAGCCTCTGAAATGATTAGATTTAAGCTTTCCTCTCTGCTTCTTCAGATTTGGGGAATGGCGGTGAGGAGGAGAGCAACATGGAGCGGACGTGCGACTCTCTACTTATGTGTATCGTTACTGTGCTGAGTCATGGCTTGAGGAGTGGAGGAGGTGTAGGGGATGTACTCCGCAAGCCTTCCAAAGAGGTATGTGCAACTCTGAAGATAGGCCCCTTACAAAACTGTGTGCGTGTGTGCGTGTCACCCACTGCTGCAGCGAGGGTCATGTGAGCTGGCTGCAAGCCCACCGTGTGCTGAACTTGTTTTTAAAAAGAAATGGAGCTTTCACAATGTTTCCCTGCAGCTGTACTACCTCCGCCTTGTGTCAGAGTTAAACCTCAAGATAGATTTCCACCGAATTCAGGCTCAACCACTAATGATGTCAAAAGAGGACGTGACTACCCGCCTCACATATTCACAACACAATGCAGCTCGGGCCAAAAAGTCACATATTCAACCCACAAAATCACAATGGGTGGAAGAGTGGCTCAGTACATTGTTGCTTCAAAGCAAGCGTGTCTTACATATGTTTGAGTGGCAGTGCATTCGGCTGGTGATGATTGCTTTTTAAAGGATTAACTAAAATGGAAAATGAGTGAATGAGATTCACCAATGTACTTACAGAAACACGAGACAGAAACAGGCTGCATCAGGTTGACCGGCTTTCTGCCGGCTCTGTTACTGTAGCATCTGGCAGGTTTCACCTGTGGTCTTGTGTTTCCATTAACATCCATGATGACGAAGGTTAAACTCATGTTAAACTCATAACATCCTACACATATGTTTATGTGAAGACCTGCCCTTTGGGTTATACATTTAAATAGGACAATCTTTCTACATTAGCCCTCCACAATACAGTCAAATCTCATCTTAATTTGACTTTTAATTGTTCTCTGTTGTCAAAATAAAGTTAATAATTACTATGTCATTTTCTAGTCACTACCTCTGAACACTTCCTGTTATTGCTGTGTTTCTGTTCCGTTCGCAGGAGCCACTGTTTGCAGCCAGAGTGATATACGACCTGCTGTTCTTCTTCATGGTCATCATCATCGTCCTCAACCTCATCTTTGGCGTAATCATCGACACCTTTGCTGACCTGAGGAGTGAAAAACAGAAGAAAGAAGAAGTCCTGAAGACTACTTGCTTCATCTGCGGTGAGACTGCTCTTCATCTGTTTAGAGAGCAGTTGTTGGTTCCCTAATGTCCTTTTTCAGTTGCTACATGGCGACACAATAAGCAATACATTGCACGGTGCCTCAGACATTCATATACCTACTGCTAATGTGTCACTCCCACTTTTATCGTATGTGGCACAGCTCTCTCTGCTGCCGCTTGTGCTAGAATATTTTCATAATGATTGTCATGAATTGTCATTGCAATCAAACCTCTTAACTTTCCAGTGCCAGAATTACTTCTCTAATCATCAGGGCACCCTGCCAGCCCGGTAGAGCTGTGCTCTGTTGTTGGATGTGCTCTGTGTTTCAAAGACTGTGCGTCATTAGTACTCTCTTCCACAATCCAGCTCATATCACTCGGTAAAGTCCCAAAATCCCCTTTCAGAGTGTTTGATTTCATGGTGGGTCTGTGGTTTCTGGTATCTCTGTGCATGTAGTTTGTTGCAGCCCCCCCCTCCCTCTCCCTCTTTTTCACTTTGCTGTAGTTCCATAGAAGGCTGAGTCATGAGAGCTTCCTGCCACTGCTCTGCTCGCCTCCATAATTCATGTCTGTCTCACACGCCCAGACATTTTCTCCCTCTCACTCACAAGCACAAACTTAATTTTCACGCCATCTGTGTTGTGCAACTTCACTGATTACCCATTCTCTGACCCTTTCTGTATTGCCCATGCCCTTTCGGCATCTGCATTTCCTTATATGTCCATTATATGCGTGAGTGCCAAAAAAAAAAAGTACACGCTACAGAGTGTGTTCACAACTGTACAGTACATGTGTGTGAGCCCAGCAGTACATGCTGTAGGTGAGCAAGCGTGTGCGTGCGTAAGTTGGGTCATGCACTCAGGACAAGTGGTAAGCATATGGAATGAGAACAGTTCGTCACCCAGCCAACCATCAGCTCTGACTCACTCATTTTAAAGAAGGCCAGGGCCCAGGGGGAGCTGCCGTCTCTATGGTTTCCACAAGAACCACAAGGGAACAGGAGATGCAGAGATTAGCAGCCGACCTCCGCAGGCTTAAGTGGCTCTCCATCCTCCAGCTCCGTTTTATAAGCCATCGATCTTTCTTTCAATCTTGCATTGGTTTTTAGGTCTTCAGGTCTGTAGCCAACAGTTGATTTACATCATTAACTTCCTGTGCAGGTGTGTTTTTTACCTGTAGCTAAAATAACTTCTGTCCAGGTAATCAGGCTCAACCTCACTCTACATCTTGTATAGAAAACGGGAAAGAAGTGGTGACATTTTTGGATGCAAACTGCAACTTGACTGATTGGCAGAGGGGATTATTCTAGCACATAAACTGGAATGTTCCCTTCCCCAATGTCACTGCGAAACATACTAGTGTAATAGAGGCTAGCTCCTGTTTGTTCTTAAAAATGCTGTAACTTCGTACCATAAATAATCTGTGTTGTTGCCCCTCTCTAGGCCTGGAGCGGGACAAGTTTGACAACAAGACAGTGACCTTTGAGGAACACTTCAAAGAGGAGCACAACATGTGGCATTACCTGTTCTTCATTGTGCTGGTAAAAGTTAAGGACTCCACTGAATACACAGGCCCCGAGAGCTACGTAGCTGAGATGATCAAGGTAAAGAAAGAGCACAGACACACCCTGAAAACACACATCCGGATCCTCCTCCTCAGGGCAGACTTACTTTTTTCCCTGAAATGGGATAATACAATTATCATTAGAGCATGCTGTCTTGGAGTAGCAATCCTGAATGAAAGAGCAGTAAGATCGGCGTCACGTTTTTAGCAGAGTAACTTTGATCAAGTAGACTTCATCAGGTTATGCTACAGAGTCAGACTTGTAAACACGTACAGGCACGTTTTACACACCTTAATACAGTAATGTGTTCCTCTTATCTAATCTCAACTGACAGATACGCTGGTCATAGACATTAAATGACATAAACAGACTGCTGCAGACAAACAGGAATACAGTACGAGACGGTACATTAGTTGCAGTCTAACCCTTAAACTGACCAAAGCATGAAAAGGAATCGTTGGTCAGTTCACTGGGATTTCCGTTGTACTACATAAGCTCAGTCTGAGGTCTTTTACTGTTACTCCTGTGACAATGATACCAATGCAAGCATGATTCTTCAAAAAAACGGACCATAGCCCAGCATCATTTGGAGTTCAGATGTAAGCACTCGGTTGTCAAACGGTAGCACCTACCTGTTAGAATTACCTATTCCTTTTTTGACATAATTTAGCTTTATTAACTCCTCGTAAATGTACAAAAGCCAGTGGCTAATATGTTTGGTCGACCACAGGAGCACAACCTGGACTGGTTCCCACGGATGCGCGCCATGTCACTGGTGAGCAGCGATGCCGAGGGGGAGCAAAATGAAATCAGGAACCTGCAGGAGAAGCTTGAGTCGACCATGAGGCTGGTTACCAACCTGTCTGGACAGCTGACTGAGCTCAAGGAACAGGTAGATCATGTGACAGTAAACCATGCACACCCTCAGTTTGTAGTACTGTACATCACACAGGATTTATTTTTATTTTCCCTCCGTTTGAACCGGATTGGCTCTTCTGAGACTGTTTTGTTCAGCCATTGGGAGGTTATCGACAACCTGCACCTTGGTTCTGTAATTACTCAGGACCACCACATTATAATGAACAATAACATGGGAAGAGTTATTGGGGATTGGTTGCTTACTGTTGTACAATCACCATTATGGAACTGGTGACTCGGACAGCCTAAGCTAATAATAAAGTAGTTTATTTCAGTGTTTTCTGCTCATCTCTTCCTTGGAATGGGTTTGTTCATGCACAGGTTAAAAATGCACCATACGTCACAGTATGCGATGACAGCTGTCCTTTGAAAAGGTTAAAAACACTTTAAAAAATATTTTATTGCTAAGGAGCACACTATTGCCTGTGAGTCTTGAAGGAATAGTTTTACACCTCGAAGAAATACACTTAATTGTTTTCTTGCCGAGTGTTAGCTGAGCAGATCGATACCACTCTTGTGTTCGTACAGTAAATAGGAAGCTACTGCCAGCGGTCAGTTAGCTTAGCTTAGCATAAAGACTGGAACTAAGGAGAAAAGGCTAGCCTAGCTCTGTCCAAAGGTAACAAAACACATCTACCAGCACCCCTAAAGCTCACTAATTGACAACTTTTAACTCTTACACTTAGGTTTTTTTGTGTATTTGTTTAAATCCTGCTTTGTTTTTAAGGTTGCAAAAACTACTTTCTTTTCCCACTTGCAGATGACAGAGCAGAGGAAGCAGAAGCAACGAATTGGTCTTCTTGGTCATCCCCCTCACATGAACATCAATCCCCAGCAGCCTGCCTGAGGGCCCTTGGGGACAGTATCACCAGTGCCTTAGCACTTCTGTCAGTGCGCCACATGTTATACAGCAGAATGCCAAATCGTGTCCGTCTCCAGTATGTATTTAGGTCGATGTCTGACTTCACCAGAAACTCCTACAATAAGTGTTTCTACAACATGCGTGCTTCTGAGTGTCTGTGTGAAGTGGAAGTTATCGGAGTACGTTACTGGCGGCCTGTAGAGTGGATGTGTCTTGTGTGGGGGGAGAGTGTGCACCAAGTGCCTCGGGACCTGAGAAGCCAGTCCTGTGGGTTTAGGAGACGAAAACACTGACTTCAGCTTTACTACCCTGAATGCCTTCTGCATTGCACCACACTGACAGCATACCAAAGTTGTTCCTGAGGGGATATTGCTTTCAAGTGGCCTTTTGTTGCGGTTTTGATCCTCAGTGTTGCTCCAGCAAACTCAGGTCACATGTGTATTTGAAGGTTTGTATGACCTCTACAACACATTTTGCTTTTGTCTGACAGCAATAGGAATACTTAATAATATGCAATGTCTAAATAAGAATGAACTATTTTTGGGAACTGGTATTTGATTTTATATTAGAAATATGGAGATAAACAACACCTGTAAAGAATCCAGAAGAGGTCACCTTACTTTTAAAGTCTCTTTATGCTGTTATAAAATCTATACTGTTTTTTTTTTCCCATTCATTATCACTTTCACATTTTTTGCAATCTCAAATGAAGGTTCTGCGCGGTCCAGAACACTTTGGTTTAAAAAGGTTTTTGAGGGGACTTTGATATTTGTTAAGGTAAATACTACTAGAAAGTAACCTTTCAATAACAAACCATATGGAGCTACTGTGGAGAAGGAGCAGATCATGTGACTGCTTCACTCTGCAGCTGGTTCCATGCTGTGCTTAATGATAGTAGTGATATGGAGTCACATTGGAAGCATAATGTGAACCAAACTTTAATTTGGGAGAAATGTTAGAACGTTAGTTCAATTAGATTTATCCTGCACTGAATTATGTAATCTTCCTATCATCCATTTAATCCTAAAACACTGATATTTTCTGTAGCACTCAAATAATTGTTAAGGCACTTTGTAGAAGACCCACTTGAGAATGTCTACGTGTTTGAGCGTCCGTGAGGGGAAAAAAACATTAGATTAAACATTTGGAGTGCTGCTTAACCAAACTGAACTTTTCTACGAATGGATGGTTTGTGTCTGAATTGTACATTCCATTCTTGGAGTCTATTTAAATAAACAAGTGTGTAAAATGATCTGTTAATGAGTGTTAAACGGTACCCGCATCAGCGTGGAAGTCGAGGAAGAGACCAGAACATATGCGCAACTAAAGGTAATGAGGATGTTTGCAATTTATTATCTGTCTGCCTGCTTATTGGTTGACAGCTTGAGTGGTGTCATGCTTCTAACGCGGTGCAGTCGGATGAAAGAGAGAAAGGAAGTCAATTTGGGGATTGCCGGCAGATGAACTCCGTTATCTGTGGTCCTCTACAAATGAGGATGTGCACTTATCTTGTAACCATGTTGCATGAGGAAATATGTCTGCATGTTGAGCAAATACAGGTGTTGCAAATTTTGGGTTTTAATTTGACCTTTTGGGATTTTATCATAGCACAGATGGAGCAGATGTAGAATTTTTAAATTGTAAAACTGCTTTGTTAAAGACTGACACTTTATTATAACAAACATACACTTTGCACCTAATGAGAATGGCATCACCTACATTTTTTTTAATAGCCTACTGTAACACTTTTGACAACATTAGCATTCAAACATCTTGCCATTTGTCAGTGGCAGTCAGTATATATCACATAAGTGAATACAATATTGTTAGCAGCTCTCAAGCTTGTTAGACATTTTATAAGCATACATCTTAATGTTATGAAAACAATTTCAAGATCTACAAGTGAACTGAAACAAATGTGCCATAATCAGGATTTTAAATCGAGATTAAATTGTGTTACATTTGCGTTAACCACCCAAGGGGCTTTCCAGCGTTGTTATTGAATTAAAGCTGCATCACTGTGACCAGTGTTAAAGTAATATTGTAATTACTGAATCCTACTGCCTTCCCCATTTTTATTTAATTCATTACACTCCAGGAATTTTCTAACAGACCTTTGGTTGTTTGTTGAATAGGACACTGTTGCTGTGAAAGATACTACTTTTCTGAAACTATGAAAAATCTGTTTATGAAAATGTCAAGGCTGATAGATCTGAGGTTGTGAAAAGAACTGTGACAGCTGCTGCTTTCCTTGCTAGTTTTTGTCAGAGAAGATAGACAGTCCTAATGATTGAGCTCCTCTTAGTGAGGTGAGAAAACCTTAAAAATCAGCCAATAAATACAATATTTGTCTCTAGTAAATTTTGTGTGATTTGCCAAAATGCTCTAAATAGCACTTCAAGCTTACTTCTGATTACAAATACATTTTTCATTTTTGATTTAAAAAAACTACGTAGCCAAAATGCTGCCAAGCTCTCCTGTGTCAGGGAAGTTTGTGTAGCTCCTGAGTCTCATCTGGCTTGTGAGGCAAGATTTTGTGATCCTAAGCATGATTTTTGATTCAGTTACTGCAGGGATTTTGCTGAATTGGATTTTTTCAGACAAAATCCTGAGACATGGACAAAAAATTAAATAAAACTTGAGAGAATGTTACAGCTTGTCTCTAATCACATAATTCCCACTATAATAAATACAATTGTTTCCAGCTTCACAAAACTTCTGTCATTCTAGTCCACGTTGACTTTAACTGGCAGAGGAAATTATGAAATTATGGATTTTAATGGCATTGTCAAAAACGAAAGACTTGCGCATTGATTATTGTGATGCTTCCTGTTTTCATATGAGATCTACAAACTGTACCTTTTTATTATAGGTCATTGTGCTGTAATATACCTGTAATTGTCTTATTGACGATTGAACCCTATTGTGCTCTTCTAGATCAAAATATATTGTAGAGAAAAAGGAATGACTGTTACTCAGATGTGGTTTTCAATGGCCTTTATGCTCTTATTTTAGTTTGAACACAGGATACTTCGGAGTTATTAAATATTTGTTCTATAAAGGTATTTATAGAGGAATCATGATAATATCAATGTAAATGTCCTGTCTTTTTGCACCTTTTCACTTGCAAAAGGAAATTAATGAAAGTCAGCGTTTAACAAAGGGCGTAGGCCTACATGTGTGACCTGTGCTCGTAGCCTGCAGCAGACAGGTGCAGCAGCTGCCGTGTGCTGGATGAGCTGGATATGCCCTGCGCGCACAGCAGGGTGCCGGGGCCATGAGGAGACCAACGTGCCTCATGACAACAAACCCACAGCACACACTCGTCCGCGCTCAGGTGCACGTGGTTCTCCCGCAGTGACCGCAGAGTTTATACCGGAGCCCACCTGCCTGCCGGTCAATAGAACACACTGCTGAATGTCGTGTATTATCTGTTATTATTATTATGTTCTGCAGGAATCCAGACTAACTTTAAAATGTGAGTGTAAAACTTGTAAAAAAACATTATAAAAATGACTTAAATGCACTTGATGACATTTTGTTGCATCACTGCTCTATATACGAATCCTGCGGGATATTATTAGGATAGTTATATGCTACTATAGTATTTTAATTGTATTGTTGTATATTGTCATTGGCAGTGGGCAGATACCCACTCGACTCTCGTGCCTCACGCCTGATGCAAGCACGTTCCCTGCGCCGTGGCGCTCACAGCCTTGTTTCAATACACTTCAGCATGGAGGTACACGAGATGGGACACGCGCCGCCCTCCGCTCTGACGTCTGCCGCCGTCAGCCCACTGAGGCTCCTTATCGGTGGAAAGTGGGCCGTCCCTCCGCCGAGGATACAGCGCCGTTTAACACGTGAGCCTCATGTGACAGAGGTAGGTCAGGCGGAGCGGAGAGTCAGAGGGTTTATTTAACTCGTCGCGCTGTCCTCCCCCCCCCACTTTCCCAACGCGCCACCAAAGAGGGTTACCTTCCTTCTGCTGCAAGGCCACGGCGTGGAAATTGCAGGCACTAACTCTTAACTGTTTACACCAGTGCGACTAGTTGCCTGTTGAAACCCTGCGGAATTAATACCAATCGAAACAGTTTCTTCTGGCATTTCAGTGTATTTTAGCAAATCCTTGTTTTTCCCCTCTCAACATTTTTTATCACGCGTAAATAAATGCGTTTTTATTCGTAACTGTATTGGAGAAGTAGCTGGAATTTACTGTATACTTGGATTGAAAAGAATGGAGCGAATCCCAAGCGCGCAACCACCTCCTCTGTCCAAACACCAGGCTGATCTGTCGGACTTGCAGGGGTAAGTTACACTTTGAAAAATGCTTTCCTCAATCGCACTTCATATTCATATTCTGTATCTAGCTTCACCAAAGCATTACCTCACACTTAACTCTTCTCTTTTTGTATTTCTTTAGGATGGATTTCCCGATGTACGTTTATAAACCCAGGCGAGGAATGAAGAGAGGGGAGGAGAGCAAGGTCCGTTATTATTTTACTTCTTCAGTTATAACCACATCTTTTAACTAAAGGGTGTAAACTACAAGGAATGAATTAGGCTAGCACTAGTCCTGTAGTATTATAAATGGTTGACCGCATTTCTGCTATGACATAACTCCTGGAGTCCTCCCTGTCGGAGTGACTGCCTCTGATCATAAAGAGCTATATCTGTGCGCTCTAGGATCAGCTGAATTTAACCAACAATGCTGTTTTATTCTTGCAGGAAACCTACAAGCTGCCTCACAGACTTATTGAGAAGAAAAGGCGTGACCGGATAAACGAGTGCATCGCTCAGTTGAAAGATTTATTACCAGAGCACCTGAAACTCACGGTAAGTTCGTGCTGTGGCTTGGGAGGGAAAATGGGATTCACTGTATTGAGTGGCATGCGCCATCGAGTGGCTGTTCAGTGGCATTACATCCTCAGTGCTGAGTGCGTCAGCAGTCAGTGGATGACGGCTCACGCTGAAGAGGACGTGTCTTCTGTCATGTGCCTTTGTTTAAACTGGGGATTAAAAAAAAATTCAATCCAATACACAATGAAACAAGAACTTGCAATCAAATTGATACTCCAGACTGCTATTATTTATGAAATGTATATGATCCCATATCAAATTGAATATTTCTAATTGATTACTTTTGCCTTTATGGCTGCTGTTGTAGAGTTGTGATGATGTGAACATGAGCAGTACAGTGTAGTTTCTGTGTTTTTATATAAGAGGTGAGGATTTGCTGACTGTGTGTCTTTCCCACAGACTCTGGGCCATCTGGAGAAGGCTGTGGTTTTAGAGCTGACGCTCAAGCACGTGAAAGCCATCACCTCTCTTCTGGAGCAGCAGCAGCAGAAGATCCTTGCTCTGCAGAACGGCATGCAAATTGGTGAGCTGCAGATCACTCACACACACACACACAAATATGCACATGCAGCAGGATGGTTTTGCTGGACAGCGAGCAAATTATCAAGATGAATACACAATGAAGGGATTGTGCAGAACTACAGGCAAATGAGTGACTTCAAATATAGCTATAGTTGTTGTAAAAGGGACGTCTGTTTCAAACTGCAGCATTTCTGACTGTGTGGTTTCTTGTTGTCTTTACAGATCAGCCTGCTGTCAACCAGGAGAAGTCAGAGGAGATGTTTCTCTCTGGCTTCCACATTTGCGCCAAGGAGATGCTTCAGTATCTAGGCAATCATGAAACTGATGGAGATTTCACGCCATCCCATGTCATCAATTACCTTCACAAGTTAGCCGCAGAGGTGCTGCAAAGTCCGCTCCGACCCCGCACTCCTCCCAGCCCTCAACCTGAAGAAATCCCTGCCTACCGCCAGCACCAACCTCACAAGGAGATGCCCACCAGCGCACCCTCTAAACCCACCGAAGGCTACGGGAGGAACTGTGTGCCCGTCATCCAGCGGGCGCACGCTCCAACGAGCAGTGAGCAGAGTGGCAGTGACACGGATACAGACAGCGGCTATGGTGGCGAGCTGGAGAAGACTGAATCTGTTGCGCAACAGGGACGTCCAGATTACTACGGTCATGAGGGCCATCTGAAGCGAGCACTCGCCGAGAGGCAGAGCTCCGGTATCAAACAAGAGGAGGACGAGCCGTGCCACAAACGCCCCCGGGTGGAGTCGTCAGAGGACTCAGGAGGAGAATCATCAACGTCATCGTCTAGCGGCTACGGCAGTTACTTGAGCGTATCCCCCAACCGTCCAACTCCTCCACATCCCCTCTGCATGCCTTTCTACCTCATTCCACCTTCCGCTGCAGCCTACCTGCCAATGCTGGAGAAATGCTGGTACCCCGGGGCCATGCCCATGCTCTACCCTGGCATGGGAGGCTCTGCACCCACCATGCCCAGCGAAAGACCGCCTCCACCTCAGCTACTGTTGTCTCCTAGGGGAGGCTCTCCGGCCCCAGCCATATCTCAGACCCCCATGGACTCCCCTGCCCTCCTTCAGGCATTAAAGCAGGTACCACCCCTCAACCAGGAAACCAAAGACTGAGAGAAGCGGGGTGAAGAGGTGATCCTGTTCTAGTACCCAGTAGTAGGAATGAAAACATGACTGAGCCTTTCCATAACCCATCCTCATTCCCGTTCTCTGTTCTTCAGCCTGGAGGTCAAACAGCAAACTGGAGGACTTGTAGACATGATCAAGAGGAGATGGAGGAGAGAGCAACATCCGTCCACACTTGAAGGACGCAAAGCTCTGGTTGAATGTTAAATGCTCAGTGGTATTACTCAGTGCAAATGTATCATATAAACTGGACCTGCCCTGCATACACACCAACACACACACACTTTGTTGAATGTAAAGAAAGATACGTTTTAGATGCTGCTGTTAAAGTTTAAACGCCAATGACTGATGCATCTTGTAGCTGCAATAGAGACACGTCATCTTTGTACTTTAGAAAGTGCTGCACCAAATGTTAGAGGTCATTTTTCACCCAAAGTTTGTTGCCCATGTCCTTTAGGTCACCATTACGCTCATCACTGGGAATGCCCATAGAACCAGACACTATGATGACTGGCACCATACACAAGGGTTTCCTCAAATGTGTACAGACAAGAGTAAAGGTACACCCAATGCATGGATGAAGGAATGGGCCACCACATGGCCACGCTGAATGAGAAGTCTTGTTTTTAATTGACAAACAGACAAGTTCAGATGGATTCCATGTAATTATTGTTCATAGCCTTCTTGTACATTTCTATTTTTGATACCTGTTCTCGCACTCTGTCCGTCCGGAGCGATAGAAGGTGGGCGGCGTGCAGACAATTGTACGTTCTGTACTCAAAAAAAAAAAAAACTGTGTACAAACTGTAGCACTGTGCTGGACCTGGTCTGCATACTCGGCATCTGTTTCTGCTCAAGTCAAACCTGGTGTTTGTTCTTGCTGTTGCCTTTTACTTGTGAAAAGCTGATAAATCTCAGATGTTTATTCTCTGTACTACGTATGAATACTGTCAAAGGAGTGAGGAGGAGAGAAGTTGAATGTAAAAGTTTTACCAGAAGACTAGTTTTCTATAGAAAGAGGTACTTGAGATTTTATATTTTGGGACCTACATGAAAGATGTTTTGATGTACGTATTTTGTCTATAAATGTTGGTATACATTATATAAGTGTATTAATAAAGTATTTTTTTTCCAGTGGAAAATCGCCTGTACTATATGTATATGAAAGAGAAGGAAAGCGTGTGTGTGTGTGTGTGTGTGTGTGTGTGTGTGTGTGTGTGTGTGTGTGTGTGTGTGTGTGTGTGTGTGTGTGTGTGTGTGTGTGTGTGTGTGTGTGTGTGTGTGTGTGTGTGTGTGTGTGTGTGTGAGACACTCTCCTGCTGGTTAACCATATGTGCCTACCAATAATACAACAAGTAAATACACGTGAGTGTAAACCGTTTCAGTTCAGCTCCTGAGGCAATCATCAGGATCCATCCGCTTCTTGTTAACAGCCTTGACGGGGAGACATTTTCTCTATTTTATTCTTTCTCGAACTACACTCCCCGCACTACAAACGCATACATTTCAACTAATACTATTTATTACCCAATCACATTTGTTTAGCTATGTGACTGCACTTACAATCAACACAGCTCATCTCCAATGTCTATGTTTAACACCACAAACTCTTAAACCTCATATTATTGTTTCCACTATCCTTTGTGTTGTAGGAGTGTTTGTTTTGTCCTAAAAACTGAAGTAAACGCACAATAAATGTCATTAGTTCCTTTTAAAGCTGTAGTAAACACATTACAGCCCGTTTAATCATTTACTATTATTAAATAATGCTTTTAATACTCATGTCAGTAGTTGGGACCTGGAGGCCTAGTGGTTAATATGCATAACCACAACATCTCCCGTTTGACCTTTGTTGCACGTCATACCTGTCTCCCTTCCCCATTGTTTCCTGTCTGTTTCGATTTCTTATAATATAATTATATAGGTTACGGTTTGCCAATTTCAGTACTTTATTTAAAGTCATGGAGCTCAATAAAAACACCCAGAATTTTTTTTTTTTTTAATGTTAACAATAAATAACTTTTTATTTGAGTGAGTATTGATGTCTAAGTTATTCAGGAAATGTATGTTGACTTTATGTTTAAAAAGAGGCTAAAAGACCAAATACAGCAGGTGTTTCTGAATGTGTGGCAACATCTGGATAAGAACCGACAGCTCTTTCCTTTTAAGTCCCTCTTCTAGATAGGCTTTGGCATAAACATGCAGTTAGATCATTGAGCCTTTGTTGCCACCTGCTGGCCATTCAAAATATATATATATCCCGTTAACATAAATCAGATTATTTATCTGCAGAGAATGGACAGTGGTCATTTTGTTATAGTATTTTCTGCCCAGTCACCTTGGAATATCTGCCATACTGGAGACACTTGAAGACATTAACTCTTTTTGTTTGTTTGTTTTAATACAAATAAACTTCAACACAGTATTGATTGCTGTTACATTCATAACATAATTGTAAATCATATAGATATATTTAGATTCTAGTCAGCCAAACTAAAACCTAATTCAAATTTACTACTGAAATTGATGGTATGTTGTGAACGTAATATTTAATGTGTTGTTCATCAGGCTCCAGCCTATGTGACACTCAATCCCGCTGATTTGTATGTTCCCCTGTGCACTCTTCTTTAAATGTATCCATGCTTTGCCTTCGAGAGCAGAGGAATAACTGATGCCTGTGGACACTGGGGTGAGAGGACACATTTGGATTACGACAGGCAGTGGTTCCAGCCACAATGTTTGGTTGCAAGCTAAAGACCTCCAGGGTAGGAAGGGGACCCCGGAGTGAAGGAAAGCCCCGGTTAGGAGTCCTGTGTTGGAGCTCAAAAGCTCTCTGGGGAAAGAAGGATCTGGAGATGTGTGATCCGTGGCCTGGGTTGGCCTGAGATTTGCAATCTGACATGCTGTGAGGAGGGCTGAGGGAAAAGGAAAGGCTCCGTGGGACTAGAGTTGCCCCGTTGGCACCAAGACTCAAACCCAAACGTTGCGCTTTCCTCTGAGGTTCAGTGTGTACCACCAAAGGCTGTTCACATGCCAGACTGCAACAGGACCTGCGGACACAGGAGGTATTCTGGACATCTGCTCTCTCCTCAGGTTCCCTCTTAGAAGATGTTGATGTCAACTGTCTCTTTTTCTCTCCAGCAGCTCGGTTCTCCTTGCCTGAGTGGCGAAAAGCGGAGACTGCGTAGGACCTCTGACCTGATGGTTTACGTGTCGTTTCAACCTTTTCTGACGACTGGTCCAGTGGGAACTGCATGGCGAGAGTTGGGTTAGAAACAGTTTGTCTATGAAGTAGATGTCTGGATCGCCTTATGGGGGCTCCTTCCACCAGCAGGTTCACTCCCACATACGGAGGAACTTCAACTGCAGCCTGGGAGGGTGAAAAAAGTAAGACACAAATAAATGCTTTTAGTGTAACCTCTATTATTCAGAGTAATTCCCCTGGAAATGAACACCTATTGTCTCTAGGCATGATGTGTAAATATATTTCAACCTGTTTAAAGATTAGCTGAAAGCCTCCTGTGTAAGCACTAGGATCAGTCCGTCTGTCCAGCACAACCCTCAGTGTGTCCAGCTGCACAGCAGGGCAGAGGCGAGCGGTCACAGCTGTGGAGCAGGCCATAGTCGGACTAGCGTTGATCTCCAGAAGCCAAGGCTTCAGATCTCTGCCCAACATAAAGTCGGCTCCGTAGAGCTCAAAGCTCGCCTTGCGGGGCTCCACCAGGTCTTGGGCTGTCTGCAGGGCATGGACCACTGCTTGCTGCATGCCCGTGACCACCACTGACTCCCACTCTGCCCCACGGCCCTGCCGCTGCAGAAAGGCCCTAAACTGAGAGCAGGACCACATATTGTCCTCAGGCACTCCTGGATGGCGCTCACAGGACGGCTGAAAGTGCTTCTGGATGGAGTTGTTGCACAGGTGGACTGAGCTGAGGAAAATAACGAAGGAGGTTAGGCCATGGAGGTAAGTGTTTTGAATGAAATGAGTACATTTAGTCTACTTGAAGTGTTTAATCAATCCCTCCACTAATTATTCTAGATGCAAGATATAGGAAAGTTCAAGTGCAAGTAAATCATTTATTTTTCTCTTTTGTCTGACCCACTGTCTGACCTGTCCAGAGTTTTTGTGGAGTATGGTTGAGTGGAGAATCGCAGGTAGCACTCTCTGTAGAACCAGACAGTCAGAGGGTTCCAGTCGGTGACGAGGAACCACTGACGGAGGTCAAACTTGGTGCCATGGACCAACAGAGGACGTTCAAGATATTTCTGAACCACCCACTTACTCTCTTTAGTCAGGGCTCTGTCACCATCCACAAGTGCCAAAATCTCCTCCAGGCGATTTATACACATAATACCTGGGTGGTTGAGGTGACATGGAAAAGGAAAGAGGAACCACAATTGGCTTAAACAAATCAAAACTGCATTAAACTAAGAGGACATGGTGTTTCTGACGAGCTTCTAAACAAATAGCAGGCTAACTTTCCTTGGTCATACTGAGGCTACAAGAGAAATTGTAGGCATCGTCATTTTAGTTTTCCTAATTAAATGTAGAATAATTAAGCAATAGGTTCATGTTGCAATCATAATATTTACAACACAAATTGTTCTTTTCAATATTGTTTTCAGTATTGTGTCCAGAGAAAGTAAAAGAGTGATATATATGATGATCATGTCGCTATCATTTTTTAAACCTCACCTCGTCCTCTTGACTTGGCACCTGGTTTGATAATCCAGATGTTATTTAGTCCATCGGTATCCAGCTGAGGGCAAGCCTTCTGCAGTCTGATTAAAGTGGCCTGGCAGCGCTCCACAAACACACTGCTACCCCTGATCAGTGCACCTTCACTACACACAAACATTAGACTCACAGATTGAGTTTATTAATGTGCAGATTCACTAGATCTTACCATCATGCTTTACTCCAGAAAGTAATTATGCAATATACAGTGCATATACATATACATACAACATATTCCCACTGGAAAAAATGACAAAATTTGACATTAAAAATACCAACCAATGACTATTAAAAACACTTAATTTCTGAGTGTTGCACATGGACATTATTGTCCTGTGCAACACACAGAGAAATGGAATATAACGTAAGAAGGATCATTCTAGCAAACTCAGGAAGCTCCCAGAAAACATACTTACTGCACAACCATGTAGTAGTCTTGCAGAAACTCTGCCCAGTTCTGTTCCTCCACTGAGGGTGGTGTTTCTACAGAAACATCAATGTCGCCGTGCTCTAAAACATTGAGAAACTCTTGACACACGTGCAAAGCCATGTCGATCATTCCTGGACCAACAAAACGATGCTCCACATTATCCAACTCTGTAGAGGAAAAACAAGATTGGTGTCATAGAATCATGGCCAGGTCACATCTGTTCTGGGCATGTTGTTCCTCACCCTCTGCTCCATCTCTCCTCCATCTACTTGTCTCAACCACATGCTGCAGCAGGCTGGTGCATGCTGTCTTCCTGAAATCCTCTATTGTCATAGAAAACAGAACGAGATCTCAAGAAAGAGAGAAAGGGCAAGTCGTTTTGTTGATTATGTATCATGAATAAAACTAAGACAGCTGTTGTGACTAGTCCACTTGTTACTTTGTGCATTGTCTTTGCATCTTTGATAGCGCAAAACTGTGGATATGTGTTATAGAGCCGTACAGCAGACCTATAAATGCCTGCTTTTCATCCTCTGCCCCAAGCCTGTAGCATCTTGGGAAGAAGGTATCAGGATCTGCTGTATCAAACCACTGAAGGTTACGCAGGTTCACACAGAGCCCCACCTGAAAGAAACCAACATATATACATATTGTAGGAGATAGAGAGTACTAGCTGTACCTATGGCCAAAGTTTACGCTTGTATTTTTGCCAGTCAATCATTAAAAACTCTTAAGGGTTGAGACCTTGGTAGTAAATGTCCAAGAATTTGCATAGTGGTTGGTCATTTGGTCATTCCGTAAGGAGCGACAGTCTACGTAATCCCGACGTGTTGTCCAGTGGAAATAAGTTGTTTCATTTCGAACCAGGCGAGACTGAAAAAGGTTGGAGAAATTCAGTTGGGGCTGAGCTAGAATACACAGTGTGATGAAAAAAGACAAATGGAAATGAAGTAATGCAAGAAAAACAGTTAATAGCACATTTGATTGCTTCCGGACTGTGCAGGATGTCAGTGTCATGTTGGTTCACTTGATCGTTATCTTACCATGAGGTCATACATGTCATCAAGGTTCTCCCTTTTCTCGCCTTCATCCACTCTCTCTGGAAAGAGATAAGGAAAGAGTGTGCGTGCATGCAGGCTTATATGTGTAGAGAGGGCTGTGTTGAGAGGGTAGTGGTCTTTGTTATAGGTTGGTGTCACACAATGTATCATGTTTCCTTTTAAACTAGTGCTCCAATTACACATATATATACACGCTAGCCCCTCCTGCACTTTTAGCTCTGACTAAACGAAGTGTATTCCTGATCTTTTGCACAACATGTAACCGACAGAATATGATTGATTGACACTTTGTTAGTAATACTGTGTGCACTGTCTCACAATACACATCCAGTCTTGTTCCATTATCTCAATCCCTTATATACAGACATGTTTCCTTTGAGCCTGTAGTGAGATTTCAATCGCATTAGTTGCATGGACACTTCATCTTGTTTTTTCCATAAATGTCTAATAAGGTAGCTGTTAGGAATGTGGCCTCCATTGTCTCACCAGTAACATCAGCACTGACAGCACCATCATCATCACCACCATTCTCCTCCTCGTTGCCATGGGAATGAGTTGCTCTCTGGACAGGATGGGGCAAACGACGCTCCACCCACCCTCTGGCCCATAAGGCTGCACGGATCACAGGGTAGGGTCCCTGCACTGAAAACACTTTCCTCCGCTGAGAATGAGTGCAAGAGAGACAGTAAAAGGGTCACATGGAAATGCAGAGTTCTTACAGTGACATGTAGCTTGCAGATATAATCACCTTCACTGCTTTCGTCACCAGCGTTTTAGCCGCTTTTAGCCTGTCTGGTTTGATCGCCGGCAGGCTTGGCACACTGCGACGTAACCTCCCCTCCACTGGAGCCACTGTGGATTGTAACACTGAGACGAACTGCGTGGTCAAATTTCAGTATAAAGTTACTGTGTGCACAACACATGTGCATGTATTTGAATAAGCAGATCTCTATTCACTTACCTGGCATTTGTTGCATGTTACTGATACATGTTTCTCTCTTCAGCTGATCAGCGTACAGTGTTCTGTTCTGACAGACAGATAGATAGATCTACAAATGCAATATTCCCATTTACCTCTTCACTGCCAGACGTGGTGTCCTCTGCTGTTGAGGAATAAACAGAGAAAACATAACACAAACTATATGGTTTGTTGCACATACGTTGCCTCTGTAGCTACTGAAGAAGGATGTAAATTGGGTCAAGCAGGCATCTAAATCTGGAGAGAGCTGACTGAGGCTGTCATAGCTTCTCATTGACATACCCATTCGCACAAAGACGCGCGCGCGCACACACGGACCAACACGCAGTACATAAGGCATGCACGAGATTTAAAAAAAAAGCATGAATAGGTTATGAAACACGTCAACAGTATAGACTTAGGCTATATCCACGTTGAACGACCGTTGACTTACGGATCAGCTGTCAGACATAAAAGCTACGCCTAAAATACATCTAAAAACAAAAGCAGCCGACATTTTACTTCGAGCATTATCATACAAACCTAAAGTTGTCAGTGACTCGTGCACTCTGCCCATAAACTCGCTCAGTCCTGCTTCCTTCACGCTCCCACAGAGCGTTCCCATAACAACCGTGCATGCTCCCACTAGAATGTTTAAAGTTTCCACAACAACCGTAGCCCATGGAGAAACAGGACGCCGCGTGCAGGGTGAGGACAAATCTACCGCCTTTAAGCATGCGTTGAAGAACGTGGATCACTCAGCAACTGCCAACACGTGTAGCGACACCTGCTGAGCTAAATCCAACCAAGTGTTTGATATTGCAGCAGTTTGACAGAACAGCCTCAGATTGTTTTGACCAATATAGTTCATGCTGAGGCCAATGTGGAGGTTGCTTAATTTCACATGTTTTGCTTCCTTATCAATACAAGTGACAATCAGCAGCGGTTTAAGAAAAAAACGACCTGCCCTGCATCTTAAATAAACACATGTCATTCTGTCAAACACGTTTTACGCCATGTAGCCTACATGGATTATTACAAACATATCTTTTTCTTAATGCTTTACCTTCCCACAAGATGGCATCCAAGGGTTTCTGGTTACGCACTATGTGTGTTACAAGATCAATAATGTCGCTGTTCTCTCTTTCATTTTATGTGCGCACAGCTCACTATGCATTTATTACTTTACTGAACACTATATCTTAATTTCATTTACATAATATAATATAATATAATATAATTAATAATAAAAACATAAACCTCTGGATTTTTATATCATTATTTGATATACAGTTGAAGTATATTTTGTAGCTAATGTTCCTCTTTACTCTTGTAAATGTTTGATTGCAGGACTGTTTGTAATGGAGTCATTTTTAATTGTGGTATTCCTACTCATGTAAAGGATCTAAGCACTTCTTCCGCAACGTCTTCTGTCCACCAAATACAATAAATAGGACCTAAGTAAAGAAAATAAAAATAGGCCAAGAAGTTGTGTCACCATGGTTCTAATGATTGGGATAGCGTTGTGAATGCAGAGACGTGTTAGAAGCAACAACACTCTACACAATGATCATATCCAGCACATTTTAGGAGCTGAAATGTGAGAAGCTGCTAAACTGGATATTGTGTGTAGAGCAACGTACCTTTACAAGCTTAATATCATTGTCTTGGTTGGGTTGCAGCAGCGCGTTGCAGCCCGTTGTGTGCCTCTGCGCTCTGATTGGCTGATGCTGCAGCGATGCTCTCTGCATCTTGCTCCCACAGCCAGGACAGGAGGGAGGGGAGGTGGAAGCGCCGACGGGAGATCATCATAACACGGGGAGGACAAAATTACGCTTTTCACCGATTTCCTCATCAGGACGAGATGTTTAATCTCACCATGTCTGCGGAAACAGAAGCAACTGCTGTTGCCAACTCGTGACCGCTTCTTCAAAAGGTCCTAAAACATCGCCGAGTGGCTGATCGCCCCTTGAGCAAGTCTCACCTGTATACTTCGTGAACACTGAGCAGGTTAACCCAAAAGCCATGAGCACGCCCGTCAACGACCCCGAGAGCATCCTGAGCTACCAGGTAAAGTGCCCTTTAAATGTGTAATGCATGGAGCGGTGCTTTGGCACAGACCTGCATGTACTCAAGCTCCAACAACTGTAGCCCTCAGTTTGAAATTCTTCAATAGAAATTCATAATTTGTCGTATTTCAGGAACTATTTATTGACAGAAATGGTCCCATCCGTTTTCTTTGCCCCTGTTGTATTTCCCCATGCATGTCATAGAATGCGGCAGTGTTTTGAATTGATCAGCTATTTGCACATTATTTTTGTATACGCGGACTATCGTTCTCCCTCGATACTAAGTTGTATTAGGTTTCTTACCCTGCAGCATGACGCTGTGTGCCGAGGATGTTGTTGATACTGATATGTTGGGACGCTAACACGTGCGGTAATGCCGGTGAGCGTATGACATTGCGATGAACTGAGTTATTTTTTTGGCTGTTCCTGAAGCACACATAAATGTGTTCCAGCCACGACGATTGCAGCAGAGTATTGATTAGATACCGATGTATTGTAACCGCATTCAAATGTCAACTGCCCGTCCTGAAGTCGCTTGTGTGAGAGGAATAACAGGAACGGGACAGTTTGATGGGTTTTCAGATGGCTCTTTGCTTATTAAACAGCGTGCTATTTCCTAGTTACCCTCAAATGACCTTGACGCCATCCTTACACCGTGTACCACACTGATCAGCTTCTACTTTCCTACATGTGCGTTAATAGCCAATCCTGTCTGCAGGGGGAGGAAAGCCTGCAGTCAAATGAGGTTTTGAAGGTAAACATGGCATCATCCTTACCGTCTTGTTGATTTGTGATCCATTATCACATCCCGGGTCAGCTGAGGAGTTGGAGGGAAAAGAGAAAGCAGTGAACACATGAACCAGTGAGCACACCTGGCTGTTGAAGCTGACACGCAGTAATGTTTGAAGCGTGATTGTAACATGCATGCAGTATCCCAGCGTCATGCCATTATGATGATATGTAATAACATCCGGTCTGGAGACAGGAGACAGATGGAAGAGGCCCAGAGGTGAGCTGGGAAGTCTCTTATATGATTAGACAGCTGTCTGGCAGGCAGGGGACATTTCCTGGGAAGCTCACTCTTCAAACATTATGGTTATGCCAGTTAACTGTCACTACAGGAAACTTGTAAGTGTTTCCGTCCACTATTTCTGTGGCAGTCTGGTCAGTCAGCATGGACTGGGATCTTTGCCATTCTCTCCACCTGAAGCCAGTTGAAATGTTTGCCAAAAAGCCGCTGCTGAGGTGTCCCAAGTAGTGGGGAAGGTAATCCGTTCATTCGCTTGAGTAAAAGCAGCAATATGAAGATGTATAAATACTCAGCTTGTAAGTAAAAGTTCTGTGTTCAAAAATCCACTTCAGGTGCCAATGCAGAAGGACACCTATCCAGAGTGTTACATTCTTTATGTGTTGATTTATAAGCAGCACTTTGCAGCCGTAAAGTTGCTGGGGATACACGTGGCCCTTAGCTGTCATAAGTACAGGACACCTTTATCGATTCTTTATTTATCGATTTATCATTTGCTCTATAAAATTTCAGTAATTACTGACAAACAGCCATCACAAAGTCCTCAAGCTGAAGGTGATCTCTTCAAATTCCTTGTTTTGTCTGACCAACTGTCCAAAATATATTGCTGTATTTCTAAAGAAGTACAGTTAAAAAGACTTATATCTGTGCCTCATCCCTTTGGTGAAATGGGACATTTTGAGCACAGAAAAATATTTTTTGCAAGCAAAAAGATTATATTTTGTACAAAAATCTATTTTGAGCTCAACATGTTTGTTACAGTGTTTCCTTCATCCACATAAGTGTTTATCATTGTGCACTTATGTGGCTATTACTAAACTTAATTTCTCTTATGTGCTTGAATTACATTTTTTTCTGTGCTCAAAATGTGCCATCACACGTTGTAATGTAACTCCATAAAGTACCAGTACCCCTGCTTTGCTTTTAGGTTGTTAGGTAAATACTGTAATTAGTTTTCACCTCCGGTGTTAAGATCTAGGTCTGCAGTATAGGGTTGCATGAACAAGTCCAACATGCAGTGCCGTAAAGGTACTTGTGACGGGCCCTGGTGCAAGTTAGTATGACAGACCCCGGTGCCCGCTAGATAGTTATGAAGCACACACTCTTGGCTGGCAACTGTTTATAACGAAGCAAAGGAATCTAAATTAGGCCTGCTTACCTTCTCCTCAAGTTATTTTCTCTCTTTTCTCTCCTTACTGGCTCTTTTATGTTTGAAAAGCATGACTGCTAGTTTGGCATGATGCTGCGCTCACCTTGTCTCTACAGGTTAGACTAGCCACCGTATATTGTATCGTCACATCATTGAATGCAGACTTGATATTGGACAACATCAACATACATATTACCCAGCAATCAGCATTTCAGTGTTTATGACAAAAATACCAAAGACACAAAATTTTTTTTTAATTGAATAGCTTTTTGTAATTTATTTATAGTAGATTAAGCAGGTCATTTTGTTATAGATTACTACTATTCTACCCTCGAAAAACTTAAAACCATGACAGAGACCGGTTTGCTTCTAATTATTACAAAACATGTATTCCTCATTACTTAGTACATAGTACGTGTTATTGAAGAATAGCAAATCTAAGTAAAGAAAACAAACCCCAAGAGAGCTAATGTTTATGCAAATACGTCTAATGCCAAACTGCTGCTTCTTAACTGAAGGTGACAGTCAATGTTACACTTTGGATGTAATCATTCGGGAACTGTTGGACACTGTTCACTGAATGACTGACACCCCTCACAATGTGATAATCTGACTCACACTGTATTTTCTCAAGTACAGGTACACAGTTACATTCAGGACAGCCTCTTCATTTTCAGTTTGAATTGAGCACGTTACAGTCCCATTGATGCCAAATGTATACATGCACCACAGAGGAGCACTGTATTGATAGGAGACAACTTCTTCAGTTACACCACTGATTCTTACACTGATTTTTACAACCATACAGAGATGGTTGTAAATCAGAGAGTAATGCAAACAACAAAACCAGGCACAGAGACACAATCGCATACCATACAATGCTATGACTATGCGATGCTGTACTATACTGAGCCAAATATGAAGAGCACAAAATCAAAGATGTGAGGGAAAATACTACAGTTTTTCATGGTGTCACTATCAGCCCCGATACTGTAAGACTGTGACTCTCTTTCCAGTTTTGTAATAATTTATGACACTTCACATCATAAATTTGAGCCCCCCCCCCCCCCCCCCCTACACGAGAATGTTTACTTTTTCCAATCATTTTACAGTAGCTTTCATTTTAATCAGTTTGGAGTCCATTTTGGGGGGTGATCCATATTCACCTATCTGATGAATAATTGTGTATTTTAAAGAGCAATACTGTATTGTACTGTTTTTTACAAAGAGTCCTTCTAATGTAATCAGTCTGAGAAAGTCGCAATTTAATCTTTTAAAGTGCTCAATACTCCACATGATGTTTGAAACTGTTATAGTAATGCGACATGTGACCAAAGCCACCATTTAATGAGATTTGTTTAGTTTGCTTAGAGTAAAGATCCAGAGAGGTTTAATATGAGTTAACAAAAGTCTTCAAACAGTATAGGTCCAGTTGCATTTCACACAAGTGTTTTAGGTATCATATGACCAGAGAATCATCCAGACACATGCAGTTAAGAGAGTTTTTGTTTTTGATTGAGAATATTCTTAAACAATTTATGGTCTCAATTTGATAACATACTTTGCAAAGTGTAACTCCAAAATCGGTTAAAATGATACTGTACCGTCGTTCACCCACTAAACTAACTAAGGCTGCAGTAATCTGTCTGTAAAGAAAACAATTAGAGAGCGAGGGCTGTGGAGAGGCAGAATTGTATGTGTGGCAAAAAAAAGGTGCGAATGACTCATGCTACCCGTGGGCTGATGCAATCAAAACAACCGCCCCTTTCATCCTATCTCCTGCAGCTCTCTCCTCTCCTAGTTCACTTATTCACCAGTACCTCTTCCTTTCATCCATCCATGTTAACCCCTCCTCTGAGTGAAGCACCGTCACATGTGTCTCTACAGCAGATTAGTGATGGTGCAATGAAGGGGCAGCGGTAGCCTGCTGCTTTGGCGGCGAGCGCCAACAATGCCTCTCAGACACGAAGCCGTCTGGTCTGGAAGTGACAGGCCCAGTTGTCTGAGTCAGGATCTGTGTCCCTGCTGTCAGTTCAGGGTGCTTCTGGGAAGGGAGGAGCGAGGGGTCAGCGTCCAAAAAGGTTCCATGGACTGAAACAGAAACAAATGTTCAACAAGTGCTTTGTTAGAATGAAAGATATCATCGTAGCAGTTGAGTCACCAGTGACAGACATCTCGACTGACTCGGAAGCCCACAGCGGGCTGCTGAATCATGATGCACTTTTATTTATCTAAGGTACCATTCACTGTCTTGCAACGCTCACTGCTCATAGTTATTACATTCATACAGAGTGAAAGATATCCCTTAATGAACTTGCTCTGACAACAATACTATGCGCTCACACAAAAACAATTCCTGCTTCTTTCTTAGCCAAACTACACGGTGTCTGTCATGTGTGTTGTCCCTCTGAATTTCAAACGTCTCCATATCAGCCCTCTGAAGCTCCTCTCACAGCTCCCTCACAGTCCTGAGAGAGCGAAAGGACATTTTATCGCAGCACATTGATTGCCCCTCTTAGTCCGGAGACTGGGATGCAAATCATTGCTGCTCTATTTGTTCAGGGCGATGACCAGTTCAATCGGTTTCACTGTAATGCACTTTGACATTACTTTCTGATTTTGCCCAACTTGTTTTATCTCTGAAGAATTTTGAACTGAAAGAATTACAGAAGAGCTTTAACTGCTCACTGACAACAACACCTGGATTGGTTTCCTGGGCAGCAAAGTCTCCCAGGAAAAAAATGTTTTGGTCATACAGCAGTAGTCTGAGAATGTATGAGGATTTCTCTTCTTTACATGCTATAGGTGATTCTCAACTTACAGTTTACATATCACACCAAGGAATGCACCTGTGTGTGTCCACAGTCACTTTCTGCATCAATTGGAGGTTTATCAAGTAGGACACTGTGTGAAGTATCTTAATTCTCTGGGAATCTAACGTCTTTCTGGGACAATCTGCCCTGCCAGAAAATTCATCTTGTTTTTGTTTAGTTATCAAACGTAGGCGAGTGATAGCATCTCTCTATTTTTGGCCTCTACATGCAGAGACACTTTTGCTTGCTGTAGCCTAATCATTCCCCCTGTACATATTAGCTATTAAAAGAGCCATTCCTAACATGCTTCCAAGTGATGTGGGACAAAATCCTTGTTTTGTGCTATATACATTCCAAAGTTTATCTAAAGCTTATATGAGCAGTCTGAGTTAGACAAATGAAGTGTCAACGTTTCTTTTTAGCTCAAAATCACCTTGTTTCTCCACCACAGCTCAAAAAGCAAACGCTGTCTGTGGAAACACAAAGAGGGAATTTCATACTAAAACGACTAACTTTGGAAGATACCCACTTGATTTGAAGCCACATATTTTCTGTACACGAAACGAGCACTGTGAATTTTGTCCCCCATCACATACATTGAAAGAGCATTGGAAATGGATCTTTTAATGCCCATTACGAACAGGAGGAATTAGTTCAGTAAGGAAAAACTGTTTCTATGCTCATACGGGCAACGGATTATTATTTTACGACAGACTTGAAAATTTGAACCCAATCATTGCATAGCATCACTGTGGAAAGATCTGAAGGGGCTAACTGAATATTTTGGGCCACAAATACTTATGCCATGTAACGTGCCACTAAACCAAAACTTAACTGGAGCAAAATATCAAATACAGTGCTCTTAAGCTGTAATGTTTATTTTTTTTCCTTTTGTAAATTCACATGACGGTATCCTCAGGCACTATAATGTGCTTCTTTTCTCATATCCAACCACGAGGCAGCTCCAATGCGTTTCCCACGGGTGGAAACTCAAGGACAGGCATCCATTTTGGGGCTAGTTGTGGACCGCCTCTATGGTGCAGTGGCAGTAATCTGTGTGGAAAATTATTTTGGAGTCATAAACCCTCCCAAGCACTGTGAGTGATCTGAAGCTTGAGGACAAGAGTGGAGGAAAAAGAGACTGTTGCCAGGTGATAGAACCAGGCAGCAGATCACAAATGCTGTGCTCTGTCAGTGGTTAATCACGCACACGTGCATGCTTTGGGGGTCACAGATGTGCTCACCCATAGAGAGAGAGTAACCTAAAGTGCCATGTGAGCTTTTAATTAGCTGAAGCCCATAATGTGACACAAGAGAGGTGAGGTATGACCAACAGGGAACCATTAACCCGTTAAAAAACACATACCTGCATGCGTTCGCCATTAAGAAGGTGTTGAACTGTGACTACCGGCTGTGAGTCATAGCGTGTTATGGAGAGCTTGGGCTCAGGAGAAGGACGATCATATCCATGGCATTGACAACACAGTAGTGTAATCTGATAAAGATGACCTAAAAGAGGATTTTTATTTTCTGTTACGTCGTTCTCTGACAAAAAAATCCACCCACTCTGTAGTTCATTTGTAATTGAATGAGGAGTTGATTTTCCTCTTATTTCTGTTTGTGTGTGTGTGTGTGTGTGTGTGTGTGTGTGCGTGCACCATATGGATCCAAACTAATTGATGATCCGATGATCTACAATGCTTTCTGGGGCAAAGAGCTTTTAGAGTCTCTCTGTCTCTCTCTCTCTCTCTCTCTGTCTCTCTCTCTCTCTCATCCATTCTCTCTTGTTGTGTGTATGTTTGGTAAAGCTCCAGTTCTAATGGACCCAACTGCCTCCAGCCTGAGCCCAAACCCACACACTGCATAACAGCCCTAATTCACAAGCCACAGCTGCACTGACTGATAACACTAGCTCTGTGTGTGTGTGTGTGTGTGTGTGTGTGTGTGTGTGTGTGTGTGTGTGTGTCAGTGTGAAGCAGGATTACATGTGAGAGCAGGAAGAGATTCAGCCAGTGGAGGGTTGGCATGGACAGGATTGTTTGTTATTTTAAAGAGCTATAATCAATAATCATCACTTGAATCTGAAGCTCCACTTGACTTTGCGGAGCTTTATAGCATGTTTAAGCTCAATGTTTAGCAACTTTATGGTATGTTTCATACTTACCGCTCTCATAGTGTCGTTTAGGCCGTAGCAGGCAGATGTTTTCAGCAAGAAAGTTTTAAAAACTCACTGTACACTACCTGCTCTGCACCAAATGACAGACAATACAGTGTAAGCCACTAGATGGGGAACTAGTGGAGCTTTTAGTAGCTAAAGAGCCAGATATTTCCCTACGCAGTTCGTGGAGACCAAAAACAGAGCTAAAAGGGTGAAACTGTTTGCTAACACGCTCACCATATCAGCTTAAAAAGTATAAATAATGTCTCTGCTGCCCCCAAGTCAGTTATTCCAGGTTTAACATGGATCCAAATTCCATTGACCTTGTGAACATAAAACGCTGTGTACTTCTGTACGATTCTTCTTCTACCTCTGGGAACATTTCTTTCAGTGGTTTTACTCTACCTATCAGAGTAAAGTCTGTAATAATGACTTGGACATTGTGGTGCTACACTTCACTTAGTACAGTTTTTTACGTTTGTCATAGTCTTTTCTTAGAATGAGAGAAAGGAGAAATGTTTGGTGTCAACACTTCACAAAAGTATCGTCTAACCCAGCAGAGTGAATGGGGGATCATTCTTATTTACAAAGACTAGTGCAATGCTTGATCTGTGGTGTTGCTGCTTGCAGCTTTCTCGAGAACCGCTCATACAAACAATGTCACACTCAACACTGTGCTTCCTGCCATGACATAGTTGCGTCACACACTCAAGTTGCAGCTACTCACAGTCAGAAACAACAGTGAAATACACCTCGATTCACAGGGGGAAAAAACCAGGGGCAGACTTTACGATTAGGCAAGGTAGGCTTGAATAGCTGTAGATTTATTATGATGTTTAGATATGAAAAATATTGAATTATGTTACTATTCTAACTCAATGTACAAAGTACTAATGTGTAACTTAGAAAATATGGAACTCAACTGTATACCTACTTACTTTGCACTTTGAAGGAGGAGGAAATAGGTAGAGCATGCGCCCCTATCGGCTGGGTCCATGGCAGCGGCCCGGGTTCAATAACGTTTGGCGACCCTTTACCGTGTGTCATCACTCTCTCTCCCCCGTTTCCTGTCATCTTCCAGGTTCTCTCATAAAAAGGCAATAAAAGCTAAAAAGTTTTGAGTACCTTTTTTAACATTCCCAGTTACCAAAAGGGTGAAAAGTAAAGGAAGATGCCGTTTGCATGGGCCCACAAATCACTAAATCCGCAGCTGAAAAACACATGCAAGTCGTGGTGTTTCACGGTCAGAAACGTTTGGTGAAATACACCCATGTGACATTAGCAGGTTTTGTCAATTATCCAGCAAATGTAAGTGCGGTGAATGTAAGTCAGGCCCACTGCGAAAGATATACTGGAGTCAGTCTGCAGAGGCCTGAAGCCCCGCCGCTGCTGGACAGAGCTCTATTAGCTTGTTAATTCAAAGTTTATTAATATTGAACGTGTCACATGTCCAAATTTGACCAAATTCGACACGGCACTCCCCAGGCTCCTCAGCAATACATCCGCCAAGTGTGAAGTAGGATGAGATTGTCGAGAACACGCAGACAAACAAAACGACAGAGATTACTTGGTTTATAGTTAGATGAAGACATTTCACATACATGGTTTATATTCTAAATCAAGTGCTGGTTTAGAGCCTTGCTTAGGGGCACTTTGATGTATATACACATTCAAAAGCCTTCTTTTTCTATCACCGCACTACCGTCCCTTGCATAATCATAATTATAAAACCATGAGTCACATTCAGGGTTTGGCTCAAGCATGACTTCTTAATTAAGTGGCCTTATTCTTTACCAGGACAGAATTGCCTCCGGATTAAGAAGTGCTCAGTCATGGAAAGAAAAAATAAATCCCACAGCACTGATATGGTGGAGAAAGGAGGCAGGAAGGCAACGCCACCCACACCTGTGAATTAAGTGATTGTCTTGGGATCCCAAAGCTGTTTTGAACTGTTGTGTGAATTATAAGTGCCCGGCCGTGCTGACATTAGAGCGCTTGGTATAAAAAATAAAAAAACAATACAGGAAGATGTTGTGCTCTGATTTCTTGCTTTTAATCAGGTAAGACATTTATGTCTGACCTGCATGTGAATTTGTTTTCCTTATCACAATCTAGTGTTAATATGCTTAGCTGTTCTGTTTTGTAGCATGAGAGGCTAAAAGAATGAGACAGAATACAAAAAACAGCTTAGGGACTTTAGTGTTAGTGTAAATACAGTCTGAAATACACACACACACACACACAGCACCATCCCCATTTATCACATTTCCTAACTGCAGGCGGAAACCAGCATGATTCAAATGTGGGATTTTTTTGTCAATATAGTGTTTTATCAGCCAAACCCCAGGAGAACTATAAAATCACCGCTCACTCTTCCTCCATACACACACTTGCAGTAATACACGCAGTCATACAGGATATTTTAGTGCAAATTTAGTTTTACGTCCTTGAAAAAATTAATAAAATAACCAATCAATCACATTAACAGGATATATGGTTTTACACTTCTCATAAGCCAAACCATAATGTTTTTTCACCAGAATAAATGAGGATGCTGCTCCAACAGACCGAGACATTTTCATTTCCACTCCACTTATGCAACTCTCAGCTCTCGCCAATAGCACTTCAGAAGGACAAATTGTAATTATTTTTTCCTCTGTGGCCATCATGTAGCAGCCCGAGATGCTGCGTTCGCTGCTCTCTGGATATTGGAGTGACCAATTACAGTAAAAGACTGCATGACAGAGACTGTGGATCACAGTGTTTGCCCCTCAGTTTTAACCCTGAAAGTGACACTAATTGAATAGTCTGTCATTATATACACATCCATCTTTTGACAGACACACAAGCACGTAGCAAATATATATACATATATATTTTACAGGCACAACTGTCAGCTAACTATGAGTTTCATTGTTGAACACTAACAATCGTATGTAGCTACTCCTCCTCTGTGACATTTCTCTCTCCATTATCTGTCGTTAAAAATATTTCATTTCCAAACTGATTACACCGTTAATCATTTTTTGAAGAGTGGGTGTCAGTTTTGCCACATGGCAGATATTTCAATCATCTGTAACAAATGCTGCCTTCGCCACCCTCACACACTCTTGGAAACACATCCAGTACGTACAGATCGTGTGTTCAGAGTGGGCGGAAGCATCTATTATGTAGAGAGCTGCATTTGTATACCAGTGTGCCTGTGAGCATCTCCATCAACTGTTTGCATTTGTTTATAGATTTTTGCTATTGATTCTAACGACTGAAGCCAGCTTTTACATATGCTGACACACTTTATGGGTAATGTCGCATCCGGCATCCAGATCTGTGTCAAAGGTTAGAGCAGAAAACAAAGGGTGGGATACTTTGGTGCAGTGGTACACACTCGCCGTCTTTAACAGCATGTGGGAGGTCACACAGATTAGAAATGAAAGATTTACTCTCGCTTGCACTAGAGGGATGAAGACAGATCCTGAATACAGAGACACTGCAGCAGCACAGACTTCCAGAGCCACAGTAGAGGTTCCCACAGCACTCTGCCCTCATTAGCATAGGACCAATACATGACCATGGATAACACTCGCCTCTGCACTTCGGCAAACACCACTGTTTCTGACAACGCCTCATGGCTGGGATAGTAAAACACAGTTGACAACCCTGATGGATGTGGCTCTCTGCTAATTTGATTTGATTTGATTTGATTCCTCCTCGATATTAGAGCCTAGCACATTTCACAACTGACTCATGCTCTGCTTAACTCTGGCATGTGTGTGTGTGTGTGTGTGCGCGCGTGTGTGTGTGTGTGTGTTTGTGTGCCGCCTGCCTGTCCTTCTCTGGGTGTCTGTGCCAGATGGTCTGAGAATAGGCTGTCTGGAATTTGATGCGCATTGATGAAAAGCTGTTGCCAGTTTGGCCAATTAGTGGCTCTGTTACTGTGTGAGTAGTTTGTCTTTAACAGAACACTTCTGTATATAATGACCTTTTCACAGACCGATCTTGAAGGGCTGAAGGTTTTCTACAAAGTTGAACTTTTTCCATAAGAACAATTTGGCTGCTGGACACAAAGGCCATAGTAAAGAAACTTGTAATCGGCACTGAATATCCCTAAAAAGAACAGTGGCATTGTACTTACATGTGTCTTTGTGTGTATCCATCAGAGGCCAGATGAGGAGGTGGTGGTAGACCAGGGAGGGACCAGCTCAGTACTGAACATCCACTATGAGAAGGAGGAACTAGAAGGTGAGTAACATGCAGTGGAAAACACTGTTGAACCCTTTACTTAAAGTCCTTAAGTGTAGAATATTTATGTGAATGTTTCAAATGGTTTTGATGGGATAAGCTTTTGTTTCTATTGCCCTCGGTCAGATATGGGTGTTTGTGGGGCAACATTTATCAAAAGATAAGATTATCATTTATGAACAATGATGTCTTTTCACATCTGATATTGATATTGTTAATAAATGCCATGATTGAATAGAATATGTTTTCTATTTTTATTGTTTTACATGCCATTCAACCTTCACCTTTGGGTGATAAGGTTTGCAATTGACCAGTATGTCAGGGACACAGACAAACAACTGCAAACTCGATGGACAAATTTGTGTTTATTATTATTAGCAGTGACAATAATCCTACTACTACTGCTAGTAGTATTAGTATTTTATTCTAACAGTGCACAGTGCATTTAGTGCTTCTTGTGCCCACTGTGTTACCAACAACCTTCACAACTGCAGTTTGCAAGTTTTACCAGGTTTTGTTCCTTGGAAGTTGCCAAGAAGTAGAATGAAAAGAATGTGTTCAAAAACAAAAACATTTTAAAGGTACAGCACAAAATTGAAGAACTGATCTGATTAAATAGAAATAACAACAACAACAAAAAGTAAAATCTCGTCTCGCCTCTTTTTCAGGCCACAGGGCTCTGTTTGTGGGGGTTCGGATGCCCAGGCAGAGCCATCGTCACCACAAGGCTCACGGCTCTCGCCACCGCAAGAGAGACAGAAGGGCGGGAAGCATCGCGACACAGCAAAGCGAGGAAAGTGAGACGGCCACGTCCAGTCATGGTAACACACACAAAACCTCTTCTTCTTTGCTGACAGTGTCTTTTACTTTTCAAATCCAATGTTTCTTTCGGCGCATCCAGTGATTTCTCAGTCAAAGAGAGAGAAGGAAAATTACAAATTATTATTTGTTATACTGTCACGGCTCAGTGTAGAACATGCACGCTTACTTGCACATCCACCAGAGAGGAGGTGGTTGTTAAACAAAGCGTATCAATACTGCGGACACTTCACACACCTGCACACACACATACAGCACCCCAGGCTTAAATTGACAAGCCCACTAATTAGCTACCAAAGAGCAGGGACTAGTCAGCATGTTACATGTGTGTGTGCATGTGCTTAGGTGTGTTTGTGTGTGTGTGTGTGTGTGTGTGTGTGGACCCAGTAGTCATTTAAAAGGTGTGTATGACAAAGTAAGCAGTGTTGTGTGTGTTTGTGAAAGTCTTTTGAGAACCACTGTTCACCTCTCGTTCCTCCCTCACATTATCTCCCTTCATCAGACACGCCGTCCCAGCGCGTCCAGTTCATTCTGGGCACGGAGGAGGATGCTGAACATGTGGCCCACGAGCTGTTCACTGAGCTGGATGAGATCTGTGTGAAGGATGGCAAGGATGCTGAGTGGAAGGAAACAGCCAGGTCAGGATTTCCCCTGGCAGCTTTTGCAACAATGCTTGGCAATAAAGCTTCTGACAGCCCAGCAGCTCTACAGCTGTAGTTATATTAAAACTTAGTGGATCATTCTTTGATCCTTTTGCTCAAAGTGAAAAGCACCAAAGAGAGAAGAAAAACACTGCTGTGATCTCATTCATGCTGGTCATATGCCAAATCTCAGTTGCACATGCTAATTTCAAACCTTTCCCTTATATTGTGTGGATATTATGTCAAAAGCATCTTTCCTGGGAGGGAATGGCGAAACCACAACGTAGCATGATGTGTGTTTGTGATGGGAAAACATATTATATTATAATCTAATGCTCCATCCTTCCTGTCTGCATTGATCTGGGCCTGTACTGATTAAAACTCTAAGAATTGCACTTAAAATGCTCTAAAGACCCAACATGGGAGTAAAACGTTCTTAAGACACATTCATCAGGCAACTCACTCCTACTTACAGTGTAGAAGTGACTATTTAAGAGCAACAAGTTATTAATCATGCATGAGAAGCCAATCAGTGACAAACAATTTGTGCTACTATTTTTGAAAGAATTGTGAAATCCTAAATATCATCATTGGAATTTAACATGGGAGACAATCTTAAATATATTTGTAATAAAAAATTGTAATTCATAAACAAGGGATTGAATAATATATGTATTTATATATCTCAGATATCAGATTTTTTTCTTTTTTTCTCAGAGTATTTGATTTATTGATTGCTGTCTGGATATAATGAGAATTTCAACAAAAATATCAAAACTATTTTAGAAGAAGATTACCATCCCTACTTCTTGAGCTCTCTTAAATTTAGGAGCATTTTTAAGTTGTAGGAAATTTGATGAGCAGAATTCAAAAGAAAAAAGTAATAACACTTCACCTTTACTCCTACTTGCAAACTTCTCGCCTGTCTTTACCTCGCAGGTGGCTGAAGTTTGAGGAAGACGTGGAGGATGGAGGGGAGAGGTGGAGCAAGCCCTATGTCGCAACTCTTTCCCTCCACAGCCTGTTTGAGCTCCGCAGTTGCATCATCAATGGCAGTGTGTTACTTGACATGCACGCTGACAGCATCGAAGAGATTGCAGGTGACAATTTTTCTAACTGACAAGCATTCTTATCTCAGTACCAGAGCGCTATCTATTCCGAGAGAAAAAGGCAAGCTCTGTCTGAACAATTTTTCATAAGGACAAACATCAGTTTTTATCATTGATGTAAGTGACTGGCTACGCTTTTTCAAATGGATATATGATTTCACAATTTGTTTTCCTGTCTTTCTCTTTCCTGCTCTCTAAAGTCACTTCTCGCTCCTGTCCTGGAGCAACTATTACATTCATTGATATAAAACAGGCTCCATATCTCAGCTGGAAGTCTTCTACAAATCGATTTATCCTCCTAACTAAGGGAGGAGAGACACACCTACAGTACATGCCTGCAAGGAGCTTTATCATCGTGCTGAATGCAGAAATTAAATGTACAAACAGACACGCACAGACTCAACTATCAATCATAGCAAAGCCCGAATTACTGTCTTGAGATGTAAACACAAACAAGCACAACACTGTCTCGTGTCATTCCATACTTACAGTTCACCAGTGGCTGTAAAGACTTAAGCTGCATGTTTTTTCTGTGGTTGTGCTTTCCTAAAATACTGCAGCTGAACTTCTGTTGAACCTTATTTGCATCGAACTCTATAATTACATAAAGCTGCTGCCTGCACAGTTCAAGCTCATTTGCATGCAGAAACACGATTGGATAAGCACTGTTCATGTACGTGAATGACCCTAGTTTTAAAATCTGACAGATAAACAAATGATTTATATACGAATACAAACATTCACCCACAAACACACACAAAACTAAACAAATGCACAACATGACAAGTGCAAATGTTTTGGCTGAATGCTTCTGCAATTCAAATTTAGGTTTCACGTTCTTGTCCATGCACCAAACAGACGCACTTGTACAGTACATGTACATACACACATACAAAAGATCACATGGTTCAAGGCTCCCTATCAATCGGTCTTCCTTGTGGTCATATTATGACCCTGATTTACCTTGTTGCCTGCAATCATTCCTCTTCTCCAGCTCTCCAGCGCTCTTCTCACTTTCCTCTCTTGTCCATGTGACTTCTGCCAGCAGCACCTGCACTCAACAAGAGTAGCCAAGATGGAAGACAAGATAGAGGCGAAAAAGTTGTTTATTTCTTTACTTGTTTGATTTTGAAAGCGTGGCAAAGACTGAGACCAAGAGACTGTAATAGGAAATGCTTGAAGTAGCATAAAATGCGTATGCCAGGTATTATTGAATGTATCTCATTATCGTATGAGTAACTGATGGTCACCAGTCAAGTGATACACCGGCAGAGCTGTTGATGTAGTGTTAAATTAGAGGGGAAGTGATCCATCCAGTGTGCGTGGAGGCTACGGTAGATGTAGCATTTGTGTGTTTTGATTTAATTTCAGGTGGTTCTCTTATCACCGTCCTTGCTGATTATACTGGCGCTGAGCATCACATATTAAAGCATGAAGCATGAAGCGTGCTCAGAATTAATGCAGACACTGCTAGTGTGTGTGTGTGTGTGTGTGTGTGTGTATCAGGCAGACACTTTGATTGAGTGTGGAGAAGGGAAGGAAATAAGGAAGGAAAGAGCTGGTGCTGACTCAGCAAGCGAAATAGAAAAGACTTGGAAGGGAGGAGAGCAGAAGGGGTGAGAGAGGTAAAGAGATGGTGATTATTCTCTGCAGTCCCAAATGACTTGATATGTTCTCCACATACTGACTGACCACCTCCAACACGTGCTTTCTTATCAGCACTGTGCCTTTACATTTTAATGACAGAAATTAAACCCGAAAAACTGAAAAAGGCAAATATGTCATAGTTCAAGGAAGGCTCTGTAGTTGGAGCACAGGGAATCTTAAATAGGCTATTAGCTAGTTTTTCTTTTATTGATCATAAATGGATTGAAGTTCTGGTCAAAATAGCACAGATTGGACCAAGGGATTTGTTTATTGGGTAACTTTACTAAATCCAACGCAATAAACCTCAAAGAAATCTTGCTGGCCAATGCAAAAAAAAAAAGGAAATCAGATGTCTCTCTCTCAATTGGAATGTGGCTCTCTGAAATAAATATTTGTATACCTTCAGAGAAAATAACTTCTTGTACTCATCATGCGTGTTTCTTTGTTCGTGTGTTGCAGACATGGTGCTGGACCACCAGGAGGCGTCCCATGAGCTGGACGACACTGTGAGAGTGAAGGTGCGTGAGGCTCTGCTGAAGAGACACCACCACCAGAATGAGAAGAAGAAGAACCTGATGCCCATCGTGCGCTCCATCGCTGAGGGAACCCGCAAACACTCAGAGACCCATCTGACAGGTGGGGGACAAACATTTCGTTATCACAGATCATTTCTTGGTATGACTCATATGTAGAAATCCACTGTCATGGATTTAAACTATAATTACTTTTGTACATCTGGCTACAGAAACAGAAAGTCTTGGAAATATGACTTATAATTACTTAAGTTAGAGACAGGTCTGCTTGATATGATAATTACATAACATTTACATAAGATTTAAGATTTAGACAAACTAATAAAAGTAGACATAGAGGAGACTAAAAGCAACAAGACTAAGTAACAGACAGACACATACAAAAGCAGGATTTCTAAGCAGTGACATTTAATGCTTTCAGAAACTGACTGCCAAAGCCTGTTTCCGAACAAACGGGCGATATATTGGCGGCTAAGCCTTACTGGCGTTTTCTTACTTTGCACTTGGCAGGCCGATAGATATTTGCACTAACTCAGATTCTCTCTCTCTCTGTCTCTCTCTCTCTCAAACACACATACACACACCCTTACTGTCTAACAGGGTCAGCCACATCTCCCCACCCTCCGGCAGCTACAGAACCCGCCAAGAATGGTGGCGGACAGGACGCCACTCAAACAAGCAAAGTAAATAAGCAGGCAGTCATTAATGTGCTGCAGTTCGTTCAGTGCACAGTTTACGTTTATCGGTAGATGTTGTGAAGACCACAATAGAACTTGAATATAAAAAAGGGTGGATTAACACTTCGGACAACAGCAGTGTTTTTTGCTTGTATATTTGTTCTATACGTGTCTTGTAGCACCCTGCTATCTATAATCAATGTTTGGTGCACTGTGCTGTCAACAATTAGGTCACACAGTGCCCTCTAGGAAACAACAGGAGAACTACATTTGTTCAAAGTGCATCTCACAGCAGCAGCTCATCACTGCAAGGCTGTTAAGTACAGCCACAAAGGGCAAAGATGAAAGCTTCCATTTCGCCATTAATTTCCACCAGGGATTTTAGTGCATATCTGTACAGTTTAATGTCCTGAGCACTGAAATGCTAGCTAGGTTCTCTGGCATTCTGCTGCACCTGTGGTGGGACAGCTTTATGTACATTAAAGACATTTATATTTGCATTGTTAGTTCTGAAGTTACAGGATGCAAGAATCTCAGTGCACCGCTGGAATTAAGTCTTTTTTTTGTATTCTTAACTAAAGTTAACTTCTGACTTGTCTCACCAGGTTGACACACACTTTATGAAGAAGATCCCAGAGGGTGCAGAGGCCTCCAATGTATTGGTGGGAGAACTGGACTTCCTGGAGAGTCCCATTGTGGCCTTTGTCCGCCTCTCCCCTGCTGTGCTGCTCACCGGACTCACTGAGGTCCCCATACCTACCAGGTAGACGGCCACCATGGTTAAGTCCTGAAATCAAATGTCAATATCAGTAATCCGGGAATGCTTGATATACTCTAAATCATCTGCTGACAAATATCAGGTTCCTCTTCATTCTCCTGGGCCAAGATGGAAAGGCTCAGCAATACCACGAAATTGGACGCTCTATGGCGACCATCATGACAGATGAAGTAAGAAAGCTCTGCCAAGTCAAATCTAACTAAGAAACTTTCACAGAACAAATCAAATCCCAACATCTGTATTGCGATGGCAGGCAGTTAAGCTTCCCCTGCCCTCACTTTTGTCTGGACCAGATCTTTCATGATGTAGCCTACAAGGCAAAGGACAGAAGTGACCTGCTGGCTGGGATAGATGAGTTTCTAGATCAGGTGACGGTTCTGCCACCAGGAGAGTGGGACCCCTCCATCCGCATTGAGCCCCCAAAGAGTGTCCCCTCTCAGGTACACAGATGTGATGAGATTTACTCTTCAGGTTTGAATTTTAGCCGGAACGTAGATGCAACCAAGAGCGGATGTATATGTATGTAAATGTTGAGCTTTTTTTTATTTATTTGTCTGTTCCTGGACTTGTATTGGGTACCTGCAGGAGAAGAGAAAGATGCCAGGAGTCCCTAATGGCACAACCTGCCAGGTAGAGGAAGAACTACATGCTGAGCACCACGGACCAGAGCTACAGAGAACGGGAAGGTGAGCTGTTATCTGCAGGTTAATTACACAGGCTTGTTGCTTCAGTAATGGCTTCTATAATACAAGGTTAAACTACAACAATACAGACAAATTCAGGTTTCAAAAATAAAAATATTTGACCCCCGCAACTGGGAAATAACATAGATGTAGACTGATATGCTGTCTTCCAAACAGGCTGTGGAGAACATGGATTTAGCACCTGTTTTGTTTACTGAAGGGATATGTGGAAGCCCGGGGTGAGTTAGCACTCTCCAGTTTGTCAGTCGCTGACGCTAAAGAATCGAAACTTTGATTTGTGAGGAGCTGACGTGGGATAAGAAAGTGACAACCCAAGTGTGATAGCCTAAAAGAAAACAGCATGCACCAAAACACTCTTCCTTTTATTTCTCAAAGCTCACTGAAAATCTTGTTTTTAAACCTTGATGCAGTGATGTAGAATTGTATTCTAGGACACTTGGGTGTGTCAGCTTGATATTATATCTCTACATATCTATTTCTTCACCAGATTGTGTTCTAAACTGCCGCGTCCCTCTTTTTTTGTTGCGTACCGTGATCAGGTTGTTTGGGGGTCTGATACTGGACATCAAGAGGAAAGCTCCGTTCTATCTGAGTGACTTTAAGGATGGTCTTAACCTCCAGTGTGTGGCCTCCTTCCTCTTCCTCTACTGTGCCTGCATGTCTCCTGTCATCACCTTTGGAGGACTGCTGGGGGAGGCGACAGAGGGACGCATCGTAAGGGCACAAACACACTCAGACACAGTAACGTACTGCAGTGGGATTGGAAGATTATGAATACAGTATGGACAGTGTACATGTTACTGAATACGAGACATACACTCTGTATTTCCACCATGTGTTGTAGAGTGCCATAGAGTCCTTACTCGGTGCGTCTATGACTGGAGTAGCCTACTCTGTGTTTGCTGGTCAGCCTCTCACCATTCTGGGCAGCACAGGTCCTGTGCTGGTTTTTGAGAAAATCCTCTACAAGTTCTGCAAGTATGTATTACAACAACCTGTCTGTGACATTTGTATCATCACCACTGTAGTCGTCGGTTAACTGGTTATGTATTCCCTGTATTCTTCTCTTCTCTTTTCACATCAGGGACTACGACCTGTCCTATCTGTCTCTGAGGACTTGCATCGGCCTGTGGACGGCCGTGTTGTGTTTGATTCTGGTTGCCACTGATGCGAGCTCTCTGGTGTGTTACATAACTCGGTTCACAGAGGAGGCCTTTGCCGCCCTGATCTGCCTCATCTTCATCTACGAGGCCTTGGAGAAGCTAATCCACCTGGGAGAAGTCTACCCCTACAATGCAAACAGTGATCTAGACAAACTCACACTGGCGTAGTGAGTAACACAATTTTCACTTTGCGGGCTCATATGGCAGATTTTTCATTTTTCATTGTTTGTTGTCCTTTAAGAATATACAGCTGTCGTTCTCTCTACAAGCCTCTCTTCACATTGTGGCTCCACCTTTGTTCTCTCCACATTTCTGCTCTCCTCTACAAGCCTTCAGTTCACATCCTAGAATGCTGTTCCCTTCATGTCTGGCCTAATTTTAGTGATAAAAGCCTGCAAGCCCAGTTTTGTAAATCTGTGTTGTGCTGTCTATTCTCTGTAGCTGTAAGTGTGCAGAGCCTGATAACCCCAGTAATAAAACCTTACAACTGTGGAGTGCGAGAAACATCACAGCAGCTGAAGTACCCTGGACCAACCTTACTGTCAAGGTAATGTAACTATGTGGAAACACACACACACTCTGACACCTAATCTCAGTGTAACTTCCACATGAGCACACACTGCTTTTGCTCCAACAGGTTTACTTTTGTTAACATTCAACTAACCCACTCACCTTCCCGTGGGCAGCTCGCCTCTCACAAGGACATCTAATTGACTAACCTTTCACTGCTGTGTGTATAACTGAGCACACTAAAAGCTATTCTTGTTTCTTTAAGCTTTGTAGACTCCTTCCTGTCCGTCATATAATTTAGATAAAACAGCCTTTTGATTTAGTTTTACTAGAGTCAACTCAGGCAATTTTGTTCTAATGTAACCGATCTGTAAATCTCTACAGGAGTGTATCAGTCAGCAGGGCCACTTTGTTGGGACAGCATGTGGCCACCATGGCCCCTACACGCCAGATGTTCTCTTCTGGTCCACCATCTTGTTCTTCTCGACTTTCTTCATGTCTGCCTTCCTCAAACAATTCAAGACAAGTCGTTATTTCCCCACCAAGGTATTCGAAGTATATGACTGTGTCACCAGATATTCACAATGACATGCCACATTAGTAACCACCGATCCCTTGGTGTTGTTATCTCTCCTGCCCAGGTGCGATCCATGATCAGTGACTTTGCGGTGTTTCTCACCATTGCCGTCATGGTTCTGCTTGATTATGTCATTGGAGTCCCCTCCCAGAAGTTGAAGGTGCCCAGCAAATTCCAGGTATAGAGGAATTAATGATTATAGTGCGGACCTTAATATGAACGCCACATGCTCATGTGTTAATCATGGCCTCACTCCTCTCTATTGTGATCTTCCAGCCTACCAGAGATGACCGAGGTTGGTTGATCAATCCAATAGGAAGCAACCCATGGTGGACAGTCCTGGCTGCAACTATTCCTGCTCTTCTGTGCACCATCCTCATCTTCATGGACCAACAGATAACTGCCGTCATCATCAACCGCAAAGAGCACAAACTGCTGGTAAGACAATATACATCTGCTTTGCACTGTTGCTTCCAACTGAAGCTGGTGAGCTGCAAACTGTAGCTCAGTTGTACGTCTATGTAACTGACTTTCTCTCTGGTTTGCAGAAGGGCTGTGGGTACCACCTGGACCTGCTCATCGTCGGAGTGATGCTGGCGGTGTGCTCCATCATGGGCTTGCCCTGGTTCGTAGCAGCCACGGTGCTGTCCATCTCTCACGTCAACAGCCTGAAGCTGGAGTCAGAAAGCTCGGCTCCAGGAGAGCAGCCTCGCTTCCTGGGCATCAGGGAACAGAGGCTCACTGGCCTGGTCATCTTCCTGCTCATGGGCTGCTCTGTATTCATGACTGGAGCTCTGCAGGTTAGTCAGACAAGCTATGCAATAATGCTGCCCCCCTCTGGCTGGGATATTTTGGATAATGTTTGTCATCAAAGCTCATTGATGTATTTTGGTTTTTTTCCAGTTCATTCCTATGCCAGTGCTGTATGGTGTTTTCCTTTACATGGGAGTCTCTTCATTAAAAGGCATACAGGTAACGTGAAATGTGACACAGGAACAATATCCTTTATGGTAAAATATAAATATTTACAATAGAGCCACTGTAGTACAATTACAAAATGTCTGACTTTTGCACCCCCTGGTTGTAGTGTATGTGTTGTAGTGTTTTTTACAGACCGGAACTTGTGAATAATTTGCAAGATGCAATAAACAGATATGTGTTCAACTTTTACTATATTCATACCTATTGCTTCAGCTGGGAGTCATTCAAATACAAAATGTCCGAGGTTATTCTTATACCCTCTCCATCTTTTTAATTTGGCTGTCCCTGTGACGCCCTCTCCTGATCTAATTAATTCCGTTCCATTTCAGTGAGGCCTGACAGTTCATTGTCAGACTAATCCAACTAAATGTGTCATTCATAAACACTTTCTCTCTCTTGCCATATTCACCACCTGTCTTCCTTCTCTGCTCTCATTAATTCATCTCTCTCCTTTTCCCTCTTTGTCTCTAACTTCTCCACCAACTGCGGCCACTTCTCAGTTCTTTGACCGTCTAAAGTTGTTCGGCATGCCGGCGAAGCACCAGCCAGACTTCATCTACCTGCGTCACGTCCCCTTGAGAAAAGTGCACCTGTTCACTCTGACACAGCTCACCTGTCTGCTGCTGCTCTGGTTCATTAAGACCTCACCTGCCGCTATCGTCTTCCCAATGATGGTGAGCTGGCAACCCTCTCTCTCTCTCTCTCTCTCTCTCTCTCTCTCTCTCTCTCTCTCTCTCTCTCCCTCCAAATGTCTTCCATTTAAAAAACGTTTTCCTCCTGTGCCTGAAGGTGCTGGCTCTGGTTTTTGTTCGCAAACTGCTGGACTGCTGTTTCTCCGACCGAGAGCTAAGTTACCTGGATGACTTAATGCCTGAGTGGAAGAAAAAAAACCTTGATGATGCCTCCAAATCGATAGAAGAGGTAGTCTGAATGGAATCTTGAAATACACAGATGAAAATAAATAAACATGCATCTATTGACTGCACGTTTGTGGCATTGATGTGTCTTGCAGGAATCACAGATTATGCTCAGTACAACGAAGGAAGACACAACTGCTGTTCAGATTCCCATGGAGAGTAGCAAGCCCGTTCAGACCCTCAAAGCACATGACCTCAGGTGAGCACACACACATGAACCCCCACACACACTCAAATGGACAGGATGGACATCAGATGATCAGAGTGGTAAGATTATGAGAGAAATGCTTCACTTTCCTGTCAATCTATATGCACGCTTGTCTTGTTTGGTGTGTGGTGATCTGCTGTCAAGTGCACCATGTGAATACTAACACACTGAGACCTCTCCCTAAGCAACCAACTTACTCCCAACACTCTTCTTTCTGCTCTCACCCTCCTTTTCCTCTCCCTGCTCCTTAGGTGTGACCCCTCTGATATTAATATATCTGATGAAATGTCTAAAACCACCGTGTGGAAATCCCTCAACTCCAATCAAAAGGACATTTGTCCTGTAGCTGCTAAGAAGGCAAGGCCATACCCTCTTTTTCCTCACCCCGTTACCTGGAAATATTCCCGCTGCACATTGATGTCACTCACTTCTTTTGTGCTGCGCTATTGTTGCAATGATTGGAAATTGCAAATTGAGGGCAGCCAAACTGTGCTCTGTGCTGTGTTAATTCTGGGTTTGTGTGTTTTTCTCTGCAGGTTTGAAGGGATTGCGTTCATAGACGAGTAAAAGATGTCCGCAGTCTTGACACACTGTAGTTCTGGACCACAGGACACTGCGATTTGGCTGCTTTGACCGTCAGCCACTTCAGTGCTTAGAGAAAAAAGGTCTTGATGATTGCAACCAGCTAACAGCAACACATAATACTGTCCACAAGCATACAGACAAAGAGAACGTAGCACACGCACATAGATAGACGTACACATGCACTTTTATCTTTGCGAGGACTAGAAATATTTTTTAAAGCGTATTTGTTTAAAATAAAAACTAAACTAATTCCAACTCTGATCCCTTGACTATGAACTAGCACCAACCTCAGCAACATTCATTTTATTTTGACCACTTAACCAGTTAGGAAAACCCTGGTCTCAACCATCATCTTCTACTTGAAGTTTTCTACTAAACCAGTCGGGGATGAAAGCCCTTAGTGATAAGTTCTGGCCTGTACACTAAAGCCTTTGGCTTTCCATCTTAGTTGTGAGATTGAAGGATGATATAAAGGAGGAAACTTTAAGGCATTCTCTTCTACAGCAGAATTCACCCGTGAGTATCAAATAGCTCATTTTTAATTAATTTGTATCTAATAATGTGATCAAGAGACACATCCTGTTGCAGCCACAGTGACAGTAAATAATGAAAGACACTGTGACAGCTGCTGGTGATTTTACTGAGACATTTGCTGATTCACACCTGACAGCCATGACTTTAATCAAAACTAATTGAGATGTAACATCTCAAACAGCCTCACACCACGACAGTTAGACAGTCAGTCAGTGTCACTGGTCTGTCTATCTCCAAAAATGTCAGCCAAAAAGTCTGGATGGTTTGTTTTTAACTCATGGGACACAGCTGTTGTTTGTTTGTCATTGTCTGTAATTAGCTAACAGTTGATTTGAAGCAGCATTAGCATTCTTTTTTTCCCCTGATGAATGTAAGTCCAATATTCACTCTGCTTTTAGCTCTGTTTTTTGTTTCTAGACCAACTCCTGGGAAAATGATGGTCTTTTTAGCTGCTAAATGCTGCACCAAGTTCACCAGCTAGTTGCTCACTTTGTTTATCAGCTGTTTGGTACTGAGCAGGTAGTTTACAGTGGATTGTTAGAGTAGTTTCGCCAAAAACAGCTGCCTGTTGCAGTTAAAAACAACCCTACGAGAGCCGTAAGAGTGAACTAAAACAGTAAAGTTATGGGCTAAGAGCAGAGGGATACTGCAGAGTTGGATGATCACTAGCGACCCCATTCAAATAGAACTAGTCATGTGATCACCGTTAATTATAAAAATAAGAACAGACGCACAAAGAACTCTCAACTCCCCCTTTTCACTCTTTCAACAGAAACAACACCCAGGTTTCAAAGGCCACTGTACACTTAGCTGGACTTCATGGTGGAGAGTAAATGCTCCTTTAAATGAAACCAGGTTCTTTTAAAAATACATTGCAGGTTCAGTAATACATAGACAAATCCTCTTTTGGAACATAGAACTTTGTGTCAGTTTTGTGTGATGATGTAAACTGAAAACTGTAAATGTTAGAAGACCCACTTCAGTTGAAGCAGCGGCATCAATAACGTGTTTTTTTTAAGGTGTAATCTTTTTCCCCTTTATGGACGTTTGTCTTTGAACTAATAGTTGTGTACGGTAAAGGTTGTTCTCCAGAATATTTGTCATGTGTTAGTACTGTGTCTTATTTCTTTACCTCAGACGAGTTCATGGATGATCCTGCAAGGCACTTTGGACGACGTCAGTTCAGGGGAAACCAGAGCAGAGAAATGGTGTGTGTGTGTGTGTGTGTGTGTGTGTGTGTGTGTGTGTGTGTGTGTGTGTGTGTGTGTGTGCGTGTGCGTGCAAGAGAGAGAAAGAGAGAGTGTCTTTGAGTATCAGGAAAGGGGGACTGCAGGACATTCTTTTAAGCAATAATTTACCCCAAATCCAACCTAACTCTTTATGTTTTCTGATGTAAAGTTTAATATTTGAAGCCTAGAACACTTTACATTTGCCAAAAAAAGTAATCTTACACTCAATTAAAAGGATACGTATTTTTCCTTCATTATTTGGAAGTCAGTTTGGATAAACAAGGTTCAGCAGTAATGTGCTCCTCCTCATTTTTATTGATCAAATCTCACAGAGCCAAAGGAAGCAGAGAGATTATGTTGTGAAAGAATGACCTCCACTAATATTTAATCTGTAGTTGCACTTTCTGTAGATAAGGAATTTGTGATATATTTTATTTAGAAAAAGTATATTGCGCAATTGAATAATTTTACAATAATTTATTACATTTAATTATTTTTAGATATAAAATTTCAATGTGTTCTCTTTACTTTCTGTATATACTGTAATAAGAGGGATTAGCTGAGAGAAAGGCTGAATAATGCAGCACATAATATACTTATAAGAAATACCTTCAAAGAGAGCAAAGAGCTGATGGGAGACATCAGGAGTTTGTCTTAAACCATGAATGTCACACTCTTGTCCTCGATGGAGGACCTAGAGAGCCTTGAAACTGCTCATAAATCAAATATTGATTGCTTCCAAATTGGACATGAAAAGGAACAGACTAATTATTAATAATATTTTTTTAATTCAATAATTTATGCCTTTATTTTTGATACCAAGGTAACAGGAACTGAGGGAGAGAGAGAGAGAGAGAGAGAGAGAGAGGATGACATGTAACAAAGGTCCCGGCTGGTCTCACCATTCATTTGTAGATGGATCTTTAAGGGGAGAATATAAATAGATTAATACATTAAAAGTCATTCATTTAAAATATTTGATCCATTATTGATGGATTAACATAGTCGTCTTTAAAATCTATAAACTCCTTGACTTACTGTCCAGTTAAATATCAATCAATGAGTTGTTTTATTACCATTTTCACAGCTACATCATCCATAGTACACATCATTTCTATTCGAGTGACTTAAAAGTGCACAAGTACAGTAGTCTGTTTCTGTAACATCACATGCAGTAATACCTATTCCAAGTATGAAAGTATTGAACATTGTGTTTGCTGTCATGTACCTCTGCTTTGACTTTTGAATGTGAATATTCTTTGTGTGTCCATAACTAAACTAAAAACAGCATGACTAAATATTCTTCATTGTGTAAATAAATATATTCTTCATATGAGTAAGGTCAAACTAATGTCTACATTTAGAGATCTAGACCAAATTGTGGAAACGCTTTTGAACATCCAGTGACTGTAGAAGTGCTTTCACAAAATAACTTAACTATTCAGCAATAGTTCAAATAATTTTGATGAGCATCATGTGTCTTCAACTTGATTTTCAAATCATTAATGTATATTTGAATGTATACTGTAGGTTTACTGCATTTACATATGACCGAGAGAGTCATACATTTCAATGAATGTGAGTATAACATCATAGAACACATGACCACTTCCTGTTGTGTTGTCATTTTTTGTTTGTTTTACCTTTGATCACCTTACACCTTTTAAAAGCCATTAATGAGGCACGGGTTGTTGAAAAAACGTCACCATGATTGTGTCCGATTTTGTATAATTTCTTTGTCGCACAGCAAGAGACTCGTGTTTCAAATTCTCTCCTGCCAGAATCCCTACTTAATTTTGACATGTAGTTAAAAGTGAAAACTGTGCACTGTGTGAAGCTATGTAATTCCAATGAATATTAGACAAAACGTGTGTCTGTTTCAAGGAGAAAGTCAGGGTGACAGAAAAAGAAAAGGATGAAAGAGAGAGAGAGAGAGAGAGAGATGTTAGAAAGTGGGAGGCTGTACTGCAGTAACCTTAATCTTATAGTCTTGGAGCCATAAAAAGACCAACGCCTTGTCTATTCAACCACTGAATGATCAGTCTTGAGCAAAATAATTCTACATGTTTTATATGTATATGTAATTTAATTTTGATTATGGAAAATGGAAAATAAATAAGTACAGCTGAAATGAACTGAACTACTGTTTTACTTCTTGCATCACGTCTTCTTTGGGTATATCATTTGATTGGACAGTAAGAGATGTGTTTACTTGTTCACGCTTTAATGTATATTGAATGACTTGGTCCAGTAGGTGGCAGCAGAGTCACAATTCTTTCAAGTAGATTATGAGGACTTTGTCCTCCTAATAGTTCAATTTAAGACTATATCATAATTTTAAGAAAGACAAACACTGACCCCAGCCCCGGATCCAGGGGATTAACCACATGCGGTGTCTAAACCGCCTTCCTCACTCTTTTACCTTACTCCCAATCTCTTGGAGCTCTTTCCATTTTCATTGAACTCCACCACCACCCCACCCCTCCCCCGTTTTTTTTATCCTAAGGTGAGAACACAGTGTGCACATCTGGAGGTGATTCTGACTGCAAAGGAGTAGCCTGTGGGAAGGGTACGAGGTTAAAGATGCACTGCACCCTGTATGTATATATCTATGTGTGCATGTGTGCCTTGAGGGTGTCATGTGATCCTGACTCCCAAATGCTCCTGATTACAAACAGCTGGCGGGCTGTGGCCTTGACCAATGAGAGGAGCTGTTGGCTATGACATCAGGTGGAAGGAGGGAGGTGGATAGGATATTTTAGCTGTTTTTTTTAAAGGACCAATCAGCTGAGGAGGGACCCTGGCCTTAATGTCTCTGTTTTAAGACTTAAGCATTCAAAGAAATCCTTTGTGTTCATGTAAAGGTCCTCTAACTGGAGCTGACATGCAGATAGGAATGTATGTTTTTCTTCTGCAGGACTGTCACAAAATGTTAAATGAATAGCAGTAATTTGTGGTGTGAATGTTATTAAAATGACTTCTTTAACATACAGTCTGAGCTTATTTAAGATTGTGTGCAGCCTGTGCAGTAGAAGGTCTTCACCGCGGGAAAAGCATAGGTGTGTAATTAATAATATTAATGATATCCTCTGTTAGGTTTGCCACTAAGCCATAAAGATAAGCCTCATACATACTATCTGAAACTGACACACCTGAATGGAATGTGGCCTTCATTATAGTAACAGCTGTGTTTGACATTTAATACCTTTAATTTCCTCACTTTTCTGCCTTTTTTATGTCTTTGGGGCAATAATAACAACAATCAATGCTATTTCTTTTGACCGACCCCACAGTTTTCTTTAAATATAGGCCTCTACCAAACAATTGGAAACAATTGGTAAAATCATAATACATTTACAAATACCAAATAAATAAAAAGAAAACTTACAAACCTGTTTCATGTATCGCATTGAGGGCCGATATGTAAAAAGAGAGACTGAAGGAAAATAACAGAACAAACTGGAGTTTCTTGGAAATTGTGTGGTCAGTCAGATGTTAAGGGACACACCAAACAACACAGTCATTGAGTCAGTTAATAGCGCAACTACACTATTGTGTTATGTGTGATTTCAATAATATCTGACATTTGATTTCCATTTTTTTTCTTTTGTATTCATGGTGATTCAGCCATTTATACATCCATGTGAAAACACTGGCATTCATATTCTGATAGCACAATTTGTCCTGAAAAAGAGAAAATAACACAATTGTGCATCACAGTTCTGAGGTTATACATACAATATTACAAAGGAGACCAGGCAGACCAAAATAGGAGAAATATTTTGGACATCAAAGGGTTTTAAAACCAACATGAAGTGTCCATGTATGGAGTCAGTCTCGCCTGAGATATAAATAGAGGTATGGAAGTTCCAATGGTGCTTGTATCTTATTCTTATTTTTTATAATTTTTTATAATTATTATCTTATAGGTTGTTTCTTTTCACATTCTTTGTTAGGCATTAACATGAAAAAATACATTGTACTCCTCACTTCACACCTTTCTTTTAAAAACATGTCCGTGTGAAATTGGGACGCTTGAATACAACAGAGCCATTGTTAATATTATTACTACATTTACTAAATATAAATGACTAATTTAAAGATATGACTTGAGAACTCTAACATTTAACATATTGAGTCTGAAAGGAACAAAATTATAAACAATAATTTTGGGAGGACATTTTTCTACAACAATGTAATGTATAATATTTGACAGTGTATGCCTCCTACAAAATCAAATACAAAATCGTTGGTCATGTGTAAGACCCAACCAAATAATCCGGTTTGTCTTCTTTTCCTTTTCTATGTTTCTATTTGACTTACTGAGCTGTTGTCCTATTTTCTCACTGAACAGGGGCGGCTCTCAGCTCGGCCCTCCCCTCCATCAATCTCTGTCATAAATCTGTCAAGCAGAGAGAAAGGGAACTGCTGAATACAGATTTGTCAGCAATTAATCTAACCTCTATTACTAGACTTGGATATTGTGTTCTCTATACTAGAGAACAATAAGCCACTCTAACATGGAGCACTAGGCTGCATCTGTGTGTGGTGTGCAATCCTGTGTGTGGGTGTTTGTGAGAAGGAGAGCACATATGTGTGTGTGTATGTGTTTGTGAGAGGGAGATCATATGTGTGTGTGCGTATGTGTTTGTGAGAGGGAGAGCATATATGTGTGTGTGTGTGTGTATGTGTGTGTTTGTGAGAGGGAGATCATATGTGTGTGTGTGTATGTGTTTGTGAGAGGGAGAGCATATATGTGTGTGTGTGTGTGTGTATGTGTGTGTTTGTGAGAAGGAGAGCATATATGTGTGTGTGTGTGTGTGTGTGTGTGTGTGTGTGTGTGTGTGTGTGTGTGTGTGTGTGTTTGTGAGAGGGAGAGCATATATGTGTGTGTGTGTGTGTGTGTGGGTGTGTTTGTGAGAGGGAGAGCATATATGTGTGTGTGTGTGTGTGTGTGAGAGGGAGAGCATATATGTGTGTGTGTGTGTGTGTGTGTGTGTGTGTGTGTGTTTGTGAGAGGGAGAGCATATGTGTGCGTGCGTGCATGCATGCAGTACGTTTTCTTGGGTGATGTTTCTACTGTTTTGTAAATTAAATATAAAACCATGTGGATAAATATCCTCTTTGTTCATATTTTCCTGCACAGCATTATTCTTTATGCTTTATTGCCATTTTTAAAGAAAATTACACAACAGTTTAAGCTTTTAGCAGACAGTTACCTGTTATTTAACATTGAAAACATATAGCCATCAGTCTGCTAAATGTGAGGCTGGCTAATTGACATTCTGCACTAAATATTGGAAATTGAAATTGAAAATATTGGACACATGATGAGTTAGTGTGTGCATACACTTTTGCTGGTGGGTGTGTGTGTGGGTGTGGGTGTGTGTGTGTGTGTGTGTGTGTGTGTCTGTGTACCAATGTGCTATTCAACTCTGTCTTATTGATTTTCTTAAGGATGTGGATTAAATTCAACATCATGTTTCCTGGAAAAGGCAACAACAAAAACATCAGCATTGCTAAGAATAATAGCATACTATCTGTATATCTGTATACCTGTATCCTCCTCTGTGCATGTGCAGTGCTTTCTCCAGTTTCTTAAGAAAACCCATGAAAAGAATAAAATGCATTAATCTGTCCCTCAATACTCTGACCTTCCTACCCTGTCACACTCAGACCCAGGCACATTCGTTCCTCAAGACATACATCTTTAAAATCAGCTCACACATTTGTAGTTGAATAAAAAATAAAAATAAATAGAACAGGGCTCTATAATTTTTTTTAAACAGCTGAGCACTGTTTTTTTCAGCAAATGTAACCCAAACAGAAGTAAATGGATCATTTGTTAGGGACTATTTTCAACCGTGTATTAATGCACATTTGGTGCGAGTATATGTGGCAGATGGGCGTGTACCCATGTCACCCAGTGCAACTGTGTGACTCACTGATGTGTTTTTATCAACAGTGGAGCTCTACGGCACAGAGGAATAACACACAGGCAATACACATTTCTAGTGAATAACATCCAGGGTTGCATCATTCAATTATTTCAGAAACAAAAAGGGAGAAACAGTTTTCTGTTTTACATTGTTAGTTTTGGTGAAATTTGTTGACAGACAGAAACATATAAAATCTCATCAGATATTACGTACAAGCCCAGTACTTTGCTGACAGTGTCATTGCCTGTGGGAGACAATACACACATTTCCTGTTCTTTTTCCAAAGATTTCCTGTTCCTGTTTTGCGGCTCTCTCTCTCTCTCTCTCTCTCTCTCTCTCTCTCTCTCTCTCTATCTCTCTCTCCCTCTCTCTCTCTCTCAACACAATTCTCATATTTGATCACAAAGTTTCATTCAAACTAGCTAAACTGAATCTCTTACACTGATGAGCTGTTTTTTCTTCTTTCTTGAGCTTGCAGCAAGAGAGAAGGACGTCTTGCACAAGATTTCTGGGCCACACTCAGGAACCATAGCTTGCAGGTTATGGTAATAGTTCAGTTCAGTGGAGCAGTGGGTCAGTGCTCAGCTGCTTGAGACGGAATTAGAGTGGCAAACAGCTGAGCTTCTCTGGGGTGCTATCATGTGATCTATCCCATACAGGGCCAAAGGGACCCCCGTGTAGAGTTACAATGTCCAGTTACCAGCATTGCTGTTATGTGCGTGTGTTTGAAAATCTGTCTCCCTGTGTGTTATATCTGTTCCAGTAGATGAGTTGTAAGGGGAATCTCTCCTCTGTCTCTGCCAGTACACTTGCTCTCCAAGCAGGTTGATAGCCTCACCGTTCTCTTTGCCTGTCATTAGCACACACTCTGCCCTTTGTCCCTCTGCTTGTCTCAGGCTACATCTGCACTACTACGTTTCCATTTTAAAATGCATATCTTTTGTTACGTTTACACTGAGCGGCCACACTACTTCGGAGTTTTAGAGCACCGAAAACGAAGGAGTTTAGAAGTGCTGCCGAAAGTCGAATAAGTTTGAAAACTCCGGGGTTACCTCTTAGTGTGGACAGGCGGAACCGCATAAATTTTAACACGATGAAGCAGACACCTGCATTTGCTACTTGATTGGGTCTTGGATTACAAGGCCTTGGATTACAAGGCTAACCTTGTTGTCTATACTAGCAGCTGTTGTGCAGTTGAATTCTGAATTTTATAATTCTACTAATGCCGACATGCGGTGGAAGCAGGCTGTAAGATTCGCGAGCGGCGTTTTAAGTCACGGTTTGCGGCTTTGAGGAACGTGATAGACAGAAAACGGAGGACTTCCCTTTTCTTATTAATGTTTTATTTTGTTCTGCACAACTATTGTGAAGTCCACACAGAAACTGTACATGAACAAAAGCATAAATGATCTCCAGTACGACAGGGACTTAAGCCACCAGCAGAGCTACAAGTGAGAGAACAGACCAAATTTATTGAACCATAATCTAGTAAAACTTTGATTGGTAAGTATTCATTTGAAAGTATATTTGATGTGTGTGTGTGTGTGTGTGTGTGTGTGTGTGTGTGTGTGTGTGTGTGTGTGTGTGTGTGTGTGTGTGTGTGTGAGAGAGAGAGAGCAAGACCTGCAGCCTTGTAACTAAGTTTGAAAAACAAAACGTTCCATGAAACTAGTCTGTTTTAGTATATAGAGGAAGAGTTTAGAGGAAGCACGTATTTTCTGTAAGCAAACAATCTACTTCCCGTTTACACCGGCACCCGCAGGCCCAGTGTACGTGAATAGTCTTGGCTAGATGAGGAGGTGTTCCTGACCTAACAAGAGACACATCTGGGGGCTTCACCTCGGCAGTGAATTTGTATCAAACAGCCTACTTTATCTAGGATGAAAAGAAAAGCCCCCACAGCACATTTGGAATTGTTTAGATGTATTGTTTCCTGGCCTTCAAAAAAACAGCATGGCTTTTTTTCAGTGTCTGTCAGCAAAGCAGGTAAGGGAGAAAGAGCTGAGCGCTGCACTAGCCATTACTCCTCACCTGATGAAAGGTCTTCTAACAAACCTCAACTTCCACTGCTTTATTGACAAAAAATGAACTCATGGTATACTCTCAGATGATAGTCCACTTCTGACTTTATCTCCATAAATCAGAAAGACTGCAATCACCAACTACTGTAAGGTTGGTGTGAAGATGGGGGTTGAAACTCGCTTTGTAATCATAGTCATGCAATTACAGTCCAATAAAATGAAAGGAAAGTTACAGTTTGAGCTGTGAAAGTCCACCTTCTGAAACACAGCTCACACATGTCAAACATGTGCCTGTGTGTGTGTGTGTCTGTGTGTGTGTGTGTGTGTGTGTGTCTGTGTGTGTGTGTGTGTGTGTGTGTGTGTGTGTGTGTGTGTGTCTGTGTGTGTGTGTGTTTAGGGCCCACAGCAGAAGCAGTGTGTCCTGCAGGGCCTTGAGTGTTTACAGCGGAGTAACATGAGGAGTGGCCCAGCTTGTCCTGCCTACTCCATAACTCTAAATGCAGAACCACAGCTGTGTTTCTATATGTATGAGGGACTGGGGAGCAAAATAGGGACTGAAGTGAACGATTTAAATGAGCCCCTGGAAAGAACATTATATAAAAGAAGCGTGAGTATATATTAGAATATCAGATATTGATAAATCGGAAGAAGGTGAAGAAATTTATCCACTTCTTAGTCAAAGGGTTGAGGCCAATGTGGAGGTCATTTAATGTTGCCCATGCATGTGTGTAGGCTAGTGTGTGTGTGTGTGTGTGTAAGGGGGGGATGGGTTACCACAAGAATTAGGTAATATTGACATGGTTGTTTCAACTCCACCCTCCCAACACCACTCAGATCAATGTACCAGATCAATAGAAGTCATTGACAATAACTGAACTTCTCATGTGATCAGTGAAGGAGAAAATTCTCTATTTTTCTGTAGTGTGCAACCCACATGATCATTCATCACACTGAAGGACTACAATAAAGAAAAAGCATACACACGTACAAATAAGATCATACACAAAATGCACACATGCAGAAATGCATGCACACACACATACACACACACACACACACACACACACACACACACACACAGCAGGGGAAACAGGCTCTGCTCTGACACTGCATGATTGGTCACTTTTTCCCTCTCTCTCCCTTCCTGCTGAAATAGTTTTAACAAAAGACAGGGAGAAGGAGGAGGGGGAGGGGAGGCATGGTTGGGGGAGGGGATGTATGTGCTGCTCTGTTGTCACTGGGCGAGGGAGAGCGAGAGGGGGGAGGGAGAAGGGAGCTGGAGGGCGAGCGAGGGAGTGTAGGAGAGAAGGATAGGGTCCCAGAAGAGAGTACAAGCCTCTCTCTCACACACACACACACACACACACACTCATACAAGACTCACACATACACATTTACGTGGGCTCCCCTGTTGTACTTTGAGGAATAGTGGATTACTTTCCAAATTGAACCACTCATCAAGCAAATCCAGGCATGATCAGGTCAGTAGAAATGTACTCACTTGCTGAAATAGATTTAGCTTTTATCTCCTTTCAGCAGTAATGACAATGTCTCTGCGGCTTCTTGCACATTCCTGTCATTCTAAATGCTCTCTATTACCTCTTTATGTGTGATATGCCCTCTTTTATGTGCCGCTTACTCCACTGCACATGCAGTAGTTTGTACTCTATATGTCCAACCAGGTTACATGTCTATGCACTCATTCTTCAGTTTTTAACCCTCAAGTAGTCTATGTTAGACATGATAGCTTCCTTGCTCTGCAGAGAGAGAGAGTACAAAGTTCCTCTTCCTGTTGTGGTTTGTAGTGTTTGTGTCGAAACATGGGTGGCTTCAAAGAATTAGTAAAGTCTCCGCTGGCCGTGCGGTTTTGTGGTCAGAGGGTAAAAGCCCCCTCTCTCTGTCAGTGCATTTAGCTTCAAACTCTGTCTTGATCGGTGGCTCACACACGTGTGTACACATAAACAGACAGAAATACTGAGGAAAGCAAAAGTGAGCGCATGAGAAACTCAATATCTGTTGCTTTCTGCAAGTACTTCCCAAAAGTTATTTTTACAATATAGTCTTTTTAATACGGATATTGCATTCAAGATGTAATCAATGCAAGCAAAAATGGGCTTTTATGATTATTTGTACTTTAAACATTTATAATTCTCTCAAAATATCCCTACGCTTGGGCTTTTAATGGCTGCTACTGAAATAAACATCCTCTTCTTATTCACTGTGTCTTGTGGCTCTGACACTTGCATGTGTGTGCTTTTCAGTTGGCAGCGTGTCGGAGTGGTGTTCAACTGTGAAATGAACCATGGAGGGGTCCAAGAGGCCAGTCACTAGCCGAGCCAACCGCCGCACAACCACTAGCAGCAGGGGAAGCAGTAGCCCGAGGAGGACCCGCAGCATGCAGCTGGGCCCCCACTAGCACCAAGTGGACCTGGTCCTCTCCTCTTCACCTGGGGCCGGGGCTGCAGAATGCTCAGTCCTGTCACCCCATACAGTGAGTCTGCACTGCTTTTTCCCTTTTTATTCTCTAATGTTTGGACTAATATGTTGTATGGCCATGTCCAATGGTGGATGTGTTTGGCGTGTTGTACGTGAACAATGGCACCTAGATTGGTCTGTTTTTCTGTACAACTTCTTCTTCTTCTGGGCTCCTCTTTTGTTCAGGACTCATCTTCTGTGTCTCAGTAGAGGGAAGCGAGGGGCTGGGGGGTCTCTTAGAAGTCATTTTGAGAAGGCAGATATGCTAATGGCTTTAACAGCTGAATCTGCAGGCTTTGCATTGAGGAATTTCACAGAAAGTGTTCAGTCGCTGTTTTTTCAGCCCCTCCATGTAAATATAGTATAGTAACAATTTACCAAAGCACCACTGTCTGTCAAAGAGCAGCATGAACATAGTGAAGGAGTGCAGTGGATCGTATTCAGAGCTTTTCTTTAAAAATGAAAGATACATAAAATGTTGGTTATACTCATTTTCAAACAATAATAGCACTATATTTCCTTGGTATTCTGGGGACAGATATTGTTATCTAAAGTGGAAGACGTTTTCAATGTGTCGAACATTAGTGTGTAAAGCCAGATTAAATCACACAAATCTCTGTGACACATCCCAGTATAGGCCTCACTTGTATATGTGAGAGGTTGCTATCCAGGCTGATGAATATGCTTATATTGATTGACTGGGCTATTGATTAGGCCAAGCTTTAACAGGATTACAACGCTCACCTGATTGGAATAATGCAACAGGAATTTACTTATAGGTTTTACTCTTCCTAAAAAGCTGCACAGAGACAAAAACTGGAAAACGAGGGAGTTTTCTGAGCGGACAGAGATTTTAGTAACGTACGTCTGTCACATTCCTCCCTCAAAAAGACTCACAGCGTCACGTTAAATTTCTTCCCACAGAAACGTTAAATACACACAATCCTATGAAGCATTTATTTTTACAACCACAACTACTCAAATGAAACCTCACCGCACACACACACACACACACACACACACACACACACACACACACACTCACTCTCTCAAACTAGTAAACATAAAATCACAATCAGCTACACCTCATTATGCTCTCTGTCTATAATGATGATTAGCAGTTTTAGCCCTTTTTAGCCGCCAGTTACCAGGGTGAAACGATTTTGTGAATGAAAGCCAGATCGTTAGTAACCTGGTGTCAGCAGCTACTCATTAGTCCTGTATAGAGGGACAAATAAACATCACCCTCCATTCACACACACACACACACACACACACACACACACACACACACACACACACACACACACACTCCACATTAGTCCTCTATAGTAATCATCACAGCTTGTTAAGCAAATTGTAGCACACCTTAGATCCTCATTAGGTGTTATAGTAAAGACCTGGGCTGCTGCTGGTAAAATGACAGAGAAAGAGCAAAGTGAAGGGCAGATGGAGGGGACGTGAGGAGGGACTGGTCAGCTGCAGCCTGATATATGAGTGGACACAATAAGCAAAGAGGGGCCAGGCCACCCTCTGCCACATGTGTGTGAGCTAAAGGAGCGGGGGAGGGGAAAACTGACCACACAGGCTCGGACACACGGTCCCGTCTTTCCTACAGCACAGAGAGAAAGAGCGAGGCTCAAGAAAAGAAGACGATGGGGGGGGGGGCAAAATCTGAGTAAAAGAAAAAGAAATGTAATGAGAGGAAAGAGAGCATCACAATTCAAAGTAAAATAGTTTCTCAGTAGTGCTTTGAGGTAAATATGTGTGATGTGTCTGTTTGAGCGTCAAAAGCCGCGTTCTGACTTGAATTGTTGTGTGATTTGTAGTTAGAAATATATTGTAGGTTAGAGATGTGTACAACTTAAATCAGATATGGTACAGTAGTTGATTGGCTGACAGCCTGGTGGAACGTGCAGATCTGGAGAAAAGGGGGAAGGGAAAAGAGGAGGGAGAGGGGGGGTATTCTCCTCAGCAGAACCTCCTTCACACTGGCTTCAGCGTTTAGACTATGGTCAGTGCTTACATAACAATCTAACCCTCACTTACTCTGTAAGCAAGGAAGACACAGAGAGCTGTACTGTGTGTGTGTGTGTGTGTGTGTGTGTGTGTGTGTGTGTGTGTGTGTGTGTGTGTGTGTGTGTGTGTGTGTGTGTGTGTGTGCGTGCGTGTGTGTGTGTGTGATAGATATGTGACTGTGTGAAGTCCATTGTCCATTTCCTCAAGAATCTTGACACACTCCACATTCATATCCCATTTCTCCTCTGATGTGTTCTGTATTGATCTTACAAGCAGTGGTGTGAATTAACTCTAACTAATATAAATCGCCCAATAATGTGCAAACAGCCGATAGGGTCATTTATCAGCACTGTAAGCAAGCATGTTCTCTCCCTGCCTTCCTTCAGCCGGAGAGTGGACAGTGCGTGCTGAGCGTATGGAGAGGATATGTGCTTTGTAAATAGATCTCAGGTTAGATTCCTGGCATTCCAGCAGCCTGACTCAACCGATAGATGACCAAGAGCTCCTCTGCCTGTTGGTCAGCTGGAGATAAAACACTGCACAAAAAGCACAAGACAGGAGTTTGCTTGAGCCTGCGTGTGCATCTTGCTGTGTGTATTTCTGAGTGTCTGTCCATCTTCAGGAAATGTAATTCTTTGTTTACTGTGAGTGGAGTAAAACGCTCTAACAGAGGACCATTCAGCTCCAGAAGGGTGATTTTATGTTTCCCCAGCAAGCCACCTCTGATGCCTCACAACCCCCAAATCCCCATTCCCGTCAGCCCCTTCCCCCACACGTACTTTCATCTAATTAACCCCTAATTACTCATACTGACCATGCAGTGGACCACGAGTCAAGCTAGCCTCCACTGACACACAGAAAGCATCCATGACTTGCATAATTGTGTTTCCTTGAAAGAGAAAACCATACGATGAATTTGTTTGTCACATCCTATCAATGACAACAAGAAGAAAATTACAAAAAGTAGTAAAGTGCACTGAAACTGGTGTTAGTGGAGGTTGTTGACAGCTCAACAGAGAGCTGGGAGGGTTACACTCAGTCCATCTCTTTATTGCACACATACTGCACACTTTGCTGTAAAGCCATGTAGCAACCATTTTTAGGTCTTGATCAGGAGAGAGGAGGAAGAGTTCACTACGACGCTGTAATTTTACCTCACTTCCTGCTCTGGGAAGATTAAAATGAGACTTACTTGCTTGTGTCAGGACGATTAATGACACACACACCTTTGAGTGTAAGTTACATGGCAGCTACACTGTTTAGTTTGGTTCCCGAAGGATTTAGCTGCAGCTTACATACACCTCTAACCACATTTATATAAAACTACATGTCGTGTCTGCAGGATTGGTCTGCTTGGGATGTTAGTATTTCCCTCTAACCTCGATATGCTTGATCCCCTCTTGCCTCAACACGTTCAGTGCTCTCACCGGCCATCTCCTCTTCTGGTGTAATCTCGCTCTTCTCAATAATGCAACACAAATTGGTTACTTTTCATCTAGCGAAGTCATTTTTGAAAACGGAAACATTCTCTTCACCATCAATGTGAATGGTGTTACACGTGAAGAAATTGATTTGAGAGTACGTAAACAAACCAAACTGCTGCAAGACGAAGAGGAATCACTGGTGTCAACAGTATGATAATCACAATGATTAAGGAAAGCTGTCAGAGTACCAAGCCGGCTTAGTACTCATCTTTGCTTCTTGGTAAGCCAAGCATGGCCAAGAATGAAGGGGTGTTTCCAAGCCCCGAGCCAGCATGACTTGCTAGATTAGGGTTAGGGGCTCCCTCACTCGTCCCTCCTAATACCTAAACCCTGCTCCCCAACATCCGTACTTAAACACAGATGTCTGATGCTACAGCACTCGTTAACAGCAAGAGGTTTTAATCTGTCGCAGAAATTCACATTTCCCGGTAAACATGGTAGTGTTTAAATGTTTGGAAAAAAACTTTTTGAGAAGCACTCTAGGTCTCAGGACTAAGACTATTTTCACGTGTATAAAGAGTGAGTATTCGCTATAGTGAATATAATAGTAATGCATAGTAATGGTCACCTGATACAGAGAGCAGTTGCAGTACAATACTTATACATATTATTAAGTAGAGCTACTGTACATACTTGTCTATAGATTTGCCTAAATGTAAGAATTAAACATTTCTTTTCTTTGAAGAAGTCACTCCTGCTTTTAAACAGTCTTATGTTGCAGCCATATTTATTTGTAACTGCCTAGATAATGTCTATAAATATTTCAAAAACCATCGAACAATCAAGTAAAACAATTGTTTTGTTGCTTCGCCTTGAAATACAGCCTTCATCGAAGTAACAGGCTTACAGCCAACATAGGAGTAAGCTCACCAGTGGTGATGCTTCTTTAATTCTTGTGTCGACAATTGTCTCAGAGCACTGACACTCCCACCAGCCTCGTGTGCTCTAATCCTTCGTTAGTCGGGTTTCATTGGTCTGGTTCTTAACGCGTCAAGACCCTCGCAGTTCACTATTGCATCGCGTGACCTCAGAATGATCCTCAGTTTTCACATTCCTTCGCTGCATTTTGACGAGGATTCCAGGCACATTAGATTACTGCGCTCTAATATGTCTCGGATAGATTATAAACCATCGGGTAAAGACGGGGTGAGATGAGTAGATTGAAGGCAAAGCGGCAAACGTTTGGCTCATGCCTGCAATCAGCATGACCAGTGAGCATCAGTCTGACGACCCTGTATCTCTCCGCATGAAGGCCACAGGACGGACTTCACACCGTAGATAATGTTCTGTAAGTCTGCAAAACCATTGTATTTATTAACGCATTTCTACTTAAATTAATATATGTATTTAGCTGAAGTCTGTAAATAGCTGTAGACTGATTCTTAGTGAGCGAACTTCTGTTCAAATTACAGGAAATGGAGAAAGGAGTTTCTGGTGAACCTGCAGGATTTAATCTGCTAAATCCGACCTGGTGGCACCGATAACAAGCATTAAGAATAATAATTATTATTATATAGAATTGCCAGTCTTCTCGCTGATGGTCTCATTTACTTATGTAGGTCACATAGAGGCATCGGTAATACATTGAGACCAGTTAAATGTTCCTCACAGTAACTTTTATGTTAGAATGTTAAATACAGCTCATTTAACTCCACTGTCAGGAGGAGATGTTGGTGTCCATACAGAGGAAAAGGCCTTAATAATTACAGGAGACGTGAGGGGATGAAAACCCTCTGAAGATGGCCTCTTTAGTTTATTCCTTCAAGTTTTTCAGAATAACGTTTTGGGGCTCTGATATTGACGTGAATGACTGAACCCTTTGGCTCTGTCTGTAATGACAAATCTTCAAAACAGTTGCTTCCCAGTAGGCACTGCGGTTAGGGGTTAGAGGGCTTAGGAGCTCCCTAACCCTGTGCCCAGTAGACCCACTTAGTAATGCAACCATGATCTGTAGATTACTAAAGAAGTACTGGCAGATTATAAACAATGAAAATAATTGTTACTTGCAACCCTAGTCTTAAATAAAAGCTTAAATTACAAGACTACAACAAACACGTTTCCTATGACTGCAAGACAATCATCTATGGTGCTGTTATCTGTCAAACTGAAGAGGAAAACATGCTTCGAAAGGAAAAGATTATTTTCAAGAATAAATAATGAATTAATACTGAAATGACAGTGTGTAAAGAACTGAAGTCTGATCCATAGAAGGCAAAAGACCAGAAATGAGAACAGCTAGGAAAGGAAATATATTATGATATTGGTGCTAATTTACTGAAACATATTTTTAAAAAGCATACTGACAGAGGCAGTATTTCTCCATCCCTGTTGGTGAAACTGAGGCAGGAACTTTTTCCTCTGTGCGTAGCTGTTATAGGGAAACCCCTCTGGCTCAGGCCTGTGGTTGGGACGGTTTAATAATACTCTGCAATGCCTGGAATGTCAGCCTAATGCCAGTTCAAAAAGAAAAAGCCTGCAAAAGCCAATCAAAGCCACAACCACTAAACCAGTGGATTACATGTTTGTGTAAATGTATAATCACGCATGGCACATGAAAGAAATGTCAGACTTCTTTGACTTCTCAAGTAGTCAGTGCACTTGTAATAGTGTTCATAGATATAGTGGTCCAGTGTCTCTGTGTAGTATAATTAAAAACTACTCCCCCCCCCCACCACACACACCCCACACACACACACACCTTCTATTCCCCGTCCAGCAGACCCCTGAGGTTTGAGCCGAATTAGATCACACGCTCGGTGGGGGTGGCTTTGTGGACTAAGAGAGTCATAGAGAGACAACAATGGCCCTAATGTGAGTGAGGCAAAGGTAGAGGGCAGCTCGCGGGCTGATAGAGGCTTATCGCTGTGGAGACCAGGCTGGGGGCTGTGTTGCCGGCTTCACATAAAGATTAGAGCAGTTGTCCTCTGCCTGTATGAGACTGTGTAGAAGAGCAAAGGGCTAAGCATTGACATGATTCTGGAAAAGGGTCAGCTAGCCTTTGCGATTATGAGGGCAGATATTCACGGTGCCCGACTCTTTACTTGCCTGTGAGGTTTGGAAGACAGAAGAGGCTGGTCCAGACAAAATACTGCATATAGTTGAAACATCATTTTGAGATTGTGTGGACTAATTCAGCTTTGGTCTTGTTTCTGTCAGGTCTGTTGAAGATGCACTGGTCCCCGGAGCACACCGCCCCCTTAACTCAGTGGCCTGAGCAGCACTTAGATGTCACCTCTACCACTTCACCGCCGTCTGCCCACAAACACGACCCCTACGCCACAGCTGGTCGCCGAGGCTATGCCCCTGCAGGTTACCCGTGGGCCAGTGATGACATATCAGCCTTAACTGCTTCTTCTCTGCTCAAACGCTACGCCGAGAAGTACTCAGGGTTGGAGCTGTCCTATGAACGCCCTCCTACAGGGGCCTACTCAGAGCCTGGAGCTTTCCTGAAAACTGAATCTGAGCCATGGGCTCTGGGTCAGAGCATGGAGTGCTACCCTGGACTGGAGGCATTGACCGGCACCAAGGTAGGTTCTGCATCTGTGGGCATCCCAGCCACAGGAAGTGTGACAGTAGTCAGCAGTAACTTGGCGTCTGAGCCGGGCTACAGTGGTGCTGGCTCCTGCAATGCCCCGTCATCTCAGGAATACCCTCCTGCCTACAACAGCACCTACCTGTCTTCAGGATACTGCCCTCAGCCAAGCGCAGCACTTCCCCCTGCCCCTCTACACACATTGCAGGCCGCACCCACTCTAGTGCCCAGCTACAGCGCCAGCACTCCTATCTACAACTACCCTCCAGGGTGCTACCCCCAAACCAGCCTGTCCTCTGGATACAGCCACCCCAGTGCCTCCTACCTGCCCCCTGGGATTAGTGCCCCCACTCCTCTGGCCCCTAGGCCCACCATGGTGGGGGGCAGTTACAGCTACCCATCTCACAGCCTTGGAGGGAGCTCTGAGGGAGGCGCACCACTGAAACGCAAGGCCTTTGAGATGGCAGAGGACGGACAGGAGGGAGCAGAGGTGGAGGGATCACGCTACAGAAAGTATGGCAACGGCCATAGCAAAGGTCACGGCAACGGGCACGGCAATGGCTACGATATGAGCGGCTCCACCTCAGACCCGCAGGCCTACAAATCTGGAAAGCCCATGATGTCCCCCCCTTACGTCGGGGCAGGGGACTACAGCCCACCATCAGGCCTGGCAGGTGAGAGCGCGTCAGCGGAGCACACCTTCCCTCAGCAACAGAGAATGTCTATGAAGATACCTGCATCGCACACACGACCCGAAGACCCCACTGCAGGGCGCTGACAGCACCGGTCGGCATTTGAGAGGATTCGCTCGCCCTTTGAAAACCAACCAGGGTTCTTTTTGGGTGAACAAAATTGGATAGTCAATGAAAGGTTTTTATTTCACTTTTGAAAAACAAGAAGGCACAAGACTGGTATTTCTTGTGCATCTTTAAAATGTTCACTATTCATATTTTTCCAAAGATTCACGGGGGGCATTTTGCCCTCTAAGGTTGAGGTAAGTTAGGGGTGAGGTCGAGGCATTCTCTACATAGATAGCATTAAGACAGTCTAAATGTATGAGTGTCTGTTTCTCTCAGGATCCTATTTATGTCCTTTGGCTACTGCGGCAGCAGCACAGCATCTGCAACGTAACTGTTGTAAAAGTAGGTGTAATTATTTGTGGCCGTTATGTATGAAAAAGGCCTTTGACTGCAATACGTTCTACCACACCACAAAAATCATTACCGACCAAAAAGTAAGGAAAGCAATAACTGAAATGGTGAGACGACCATACTACTTCAGCACAATCACTGCTACTTTACACAGCTGACTCCAAGGCTCGGTGTGTCACCTGGCCTCGAGAAATGAATGTTTCCCCGCTCATCCCTGGCTTTCCCCCTACCTTTACTCATTCTTTCAGTTTCCTTAACCCCTTCTTTTCATGTTCTTTATCTTATTCTATCCCAGTGTCCTGCTTCTTGTTCTCAACCCTTTTCCTTGCTGAACAACTTTTGTTTTTGTCCAGTTTATACATAACAAGCTGCTTATCAAATGATTACATAGTCTACACGAAGCCGCCCTTTAAAATTGTTTTCAAGTAAAGAAAGAGTGGGGAAATAATCTCAGATTTTATGTTCATTTAAAAATGTATTTAGCATTCATACCATGACAGCATAAGAGTATATTCAGATCATCTTCAAAGCGTGTTGTTTGCTTGTATGTTTGTTGATCCTAAAACTAACAGGAAAGTATTTGCGAATAATGGTGCAGCTCACACATTTAAGATTCAAACTATTACAAGAAACAATGACTACACAAATCAACAGAACAACCAAAAAACAAAAAAACTATGCTTAAGTCTGCATTCTGCTAAAATTCACTCAGAGTAAACTGTGTAAAGGTCCATAAGCCTGTTTGTTACTTCTGTTTGGATGCACAGCCCAGACTGAGAGGAACGCAATTTTAAAATGACTTTCTTTATGAAGATTTACCTGCTTGTCTGCTACGGGATTTACTTTTTTTTATGCATTCTCTTTACTTTTGCCTCTGAAAAGGATGATTATATAGTCGTGTTATTGAATACTCAGGAAGAATATTGTTACCTCAGAATGATGAAATAAGAATGTATGTTATTACCTTCGGGTGTTTGTAGGGAGCTTTATGGAGCAAGATGAAAACGGAGCCATGGCTTTTATTAAGAGCGAAACATACTCTGAACACTTCAGGGAAACAATGAACTTACAAGGCCTTGATACTAACAGTAGAAAACATGTACAAAAACACACACCCACACACACGCACACACACACACACACACACACACACACACACACACACACACACACACACACACACACTGCTTCTTAGCTCTGGGAAAAAACTTGAGGTTTTTGTACCAAGGCCTGAAATGTTGAATGTAATTCAGATATTTTTCTTAAAAAGGACAATACATGCCATATTGTACATCAATGATGTTTTTAGATATATGAAACATATTTTCTTCATGTATAGATGTAATTCTCTTCTAGGTTTTGGTGGAAAAATGAATGACATGTTCAGTGTTAGTGTAGTTAGCAGTGGGGAAACAGTGTTTGTGGACAAACTGTCAAAATAAAGCACTCCTGATTAACAACTTTTGACATATCAAGATATACACATATTACAGTATATGCTCTATAGTAGGTATGTTTAATAAATGTCTTAATAAAGTGTTCAATCTCCATTTTTCAATATCAGTATTTTAAAACCGCTTGACACAGTGTCACCAATTAATCAGCTTGATTTGAGCTCAAACACGAATCGACACCATGAAGAAGGGAGAGGTTTAAAATGTATGTGCACTATCAGAAAACATGTAGTTACAACTGTAAATCTTTTTTTTCAGTGTTGTAGCTTTGTTGCTACACTATGCCATCCCTACATAGGTTATGCCATACAAATATCTCCTTTGCAAAATTAAACAAAACCAAACTCTTAACTAACAGCATGTCCAGAGAGTGGATCCCCACACATAGAAAGATTTAGGGTGTAATGCCGCTTCAGATTTAGTCTGAAAAAGTATTTTAATTTGGAAATGTAAACGCGTGAAATTTAACTTACTGAACAAAAATAAAAATAAAATGCATCACACAAAGATTTAGCTTCAAATTATGCTGGAGAAAAAAATACATATTAATAAAAAGGTGTTACACTAATAATAATGTACTCTTACCCCCAGCTTTTAAAAGTATTTAAGCGCTTAGCTACAACAATTAGATGCTCTTCAGTGTCAAACAAAAAATGTGATCTACATTAACTTACACACTGCAACAACAGTATTTGCTGTTTCTTGGTGTAACTCTGATTCATTGAAAGAAGTGGAGTTGAATTAGTCCAACTGATGGAAAATGGCATTTCAGCGTTATCTTCTTAATCCAGTTGTACTTTTGTTGTATCTTGTGTTCTCTGTAACCATTTCTACCTCATTTTGAAGACATTGTACATGGAAATATTTATTTCATGTCATTTCACTTGCCAGTTTAAGGAGCAATGTTTCTAATTCTTGACCTGTTAAAGTCTACCTCACTAAAGACTGTTGCATCATAAAAATGAAGATATCACAACAACAACAAAACCTTGACTTTTTTTTTGGTCTGTGAATGTTTGAGGTTTGAGTGTCGTTATCAGTCACTAAAATATACTATGACGAGAGCATGACATATGTTCCAAAAGGTTTTCTCTTTACAGATGTGCTGACCATGTCCAACTTCATATTGCAGCATGATAGTAGCAAACCCAATACCCATACCCAAATGTTCTGTCAAGAGAGGACTCTGTTCCACTATTTGTATTTTCAACCAGTGATGATCCTGAGGTACTATCTTTCATTTACTGGTCCATATATTTATGAAATTTTCCTAATAGTTTCTTCTGAGGTTTCCCAGAAAGAGCCATGTAATTTGGCACAAATTATATTCAAATGGTACAATTAATTCCAATTAATTAATCTTGAGTCTTTTACTCAGTAGACAGCAGATTAGCTGAACATGCTTCAACAAATAATAGGTGTAGAATTTATATAATAAATTAACAATTACATATTTTTTCACTTGGATTTAAATGGAGCAGTTATTTCAAGAAAATGATTCTGAAAAGCAACAACTGGTTTCAAACTCATGTACTACCATTCTCAGAACATTGTCCCCTTTTCCATATAATCTGTCCAATTTTACATTTTAAATTATAAAGAAATAATGGACCAATAAACCAATTACCCAAATCTTTATTTCTCTTGCTGGTAATATTGTATTAATATTTTTAGCCCAAGTTGTAACACTGGTGAGGAATAAGAAGGCCATCCATGTTATGTTAAGACCCCAGTAGAAGCTCAATAGAGCATAGAATAAAAGGACAGGAAGAGCAGAGAAGATGCTGACCCCCCCCCCCCATCCACAGCTTTATTGTCCGGAGGGCGGAGGGCATGCGCTCGCGTGTGACAGATGTCCGAAACTTTTGTCCTTTTATCCACAGTGAATCTAGCCCTGCTGCAACGTCCAAAGTATTTCACAAAACTGTTTTACATAAAACATATCTTTGACTATAATGACGATTAGCAAATACCGCCTAAAGTCCAGGCATCTTAAACAAACCTTAAACCACATTCCTGGCGCTGGCTGTATATAAACCAGCCATCCATATTTAAACCTCTTGCTAAGATTCTATTCCCATCTATGAAGCTCACTAACCTCAGAGCCAGACTCACTTCCCATTCTGAGCAACCAGCTCAGAAAACCATCAAAACGTAACTCTGTTAAATGGCAACGTTTATCTTTAAATGTAATTCATTCAACCTGTGAAATCAATGATGGTCCCTCTGAGAAAATACATTGTCTCTGCCTGTTTAACAATTACATTCATTTATTCTCCAACTCATACAAACAATAGCAGCAGCAGCTGCTGCACAAGTGCCCGATAACAAGAATAACAGTGACACCTACAGGGTCTTACTAAGAAATACCACATTGTGTTTTATAACTGAAAATAATCGAAAACTAACAGAAACATTGTTGCAAAGTCACTCACAAAATATAGTGAAGATGAATATAAATATGATCTCATGAGCCTTTAATTAAGAACCTATTGATGGAGCATGAAGGCATTTTACAAACAATCAGCACAGACGTTGGTTTAAACACATTATAATTAAATGAATGAAACAGGACTTATTGTTTTTAGGCTTCCAGGCTCTGTTTGTCTTTTACTTTTCAATTTCAAGATGCTGTCTTTTGCGCCTCTCTTCTGTTTTCTTCTTGTCACTTCTAGCTCGATGTTCATTTATTAAGCCAACACTGTCACCCTGATGTTTCAGTGGTGATACCGTACTGTTGCTGGCTGGTCTTCAGAACTCGTTCTTCAGGCGCAGGGTCTGCGTGTCTAGCCCTGGGGTGGATGGTACTGCAAAGTCTGTAAAACGCACTAGTATTTGTTTCCATGTGCTCTTGAGTCAAATAAGGACAAACTTACAGTGAGGTTCAAACTTTTGGGGGGGAGAGGCAGTGGTGGAAGAAGCATTCAGATCCTTTAATTAAGTCAAATATTTAAAAAATAATCTGTAAAAGCTACTGCATTAAAATATCATCAGCAAAATGTATTTGAAGCATCAAAAGTAAAAGTGGTCTTTAAGCAAAGACAATGGCCCCATCACTGGTATACTTTTATTTTCACATTATTGCGGTATTATTCACATGAACACAAAATGATATTGTTGTAGTTGGCATAGAGGGTTGCTTATTTAATCTACTTTTATACCAGGGTGAGAAATTAACTTTTATTGTCCACCTGTGAATGTGGTTGGTGGACATCTACATACGCATGCATGCATGCAGACACAGGCAGACACAGACACACACACACACACACACACACACACACATACACACACACACACATAAGGTACAGAGTGAACTTCCCTGTCCACCTGCAAATGGCTTGTGAATATTCAAATTATATCATCCCCCAAATAGATACCATTGTTATTTTTTTAGCTGGTGAGTGAAGCAAATTCAGCAACCACTTGCATATAGTCCCAGCATTTAGCTGGTGGCTGGTGCTAATCTCCAACCCTGTTAAAGTAGAATCCTGTTGGGTAGTTTAATGACCATGTATCATATTAAAATCTGAATCTGTTACTTCTAGCTACTAGTTACTTCTAGCAAATACAGAAGGCTAATGGGTGGAATTTAATGCACCTCATGGAAATGCTTGACATACCTCAAAACACTTAAGTACAAGTAAAGTAGGCTACAAGCACTTGAGCACTTTGTGCTCCACTTTTGTTGAAAGCAATCGATATCAAGAAAAGGATGAGCTCATCCTTCATGCTGTTTAGAAACATCTTTACAGCAGCACATTTCGTAATTGGTCTTCGTAGCAGACATGAACTCAGATACTGTCACATTTAAATTAGCTCAAATGTCCCTCTTGACTAGACTACATTCAAACAACGCCTCTCTATGTTTGACCACTACTGTTCCTCATTACTCACACTACTGTTCCTCATTACTCACACTACTGTTCCTCATTACTCACACTACTGTTCCTCAGTACTCACACTACTGTTCCTCATTACTCACACTACTGTTCCTCATTACTCACACTACTGTTCCTCATTACTCACACTACTGTTCCTCAGTACTCACACTACTGTTCCTCATTACTCACACTACTGTTCCTCATTACTCACACTACTGTTCCTCAGTACTCACACTACTGTTCCTCATTACTCACACTACTGTTCCTCATTACTCACACTACTGTTCCTCAGTACTCAATCATAATGTAACGTTGCTAAGCAGGTAGTCTACACCGGACAGCAGATTTACTGTGGAGAGGAGAGCTAACACCAGAGGCCAACTCCAGACTCCATGGTCTAAACTGGAAGGACATGTGGCAATAACAACAATTTAGGTCAACATTTAGCTTTGTAGACTTTACTGGTAACATTTTGACGATATAAAGTCGTTACCAGTCATTTCAAACCCCTCCTGGCCAGTAATGATGGCTCTTACATCGGGTACTTAAGGACCGGAAGTCGACGTGGCTCGCGAATGTTTACAGGTAGCCTATTTGTATTATTATATTACTGTTAATTAGATCTAACAGATATTTTTACAGGCTGACCAGTAAAAAAGGTTTACTGTATGTAATATGTATTGTGTAAGGGTGGGCTACAAAATCCTGCTTTTAACCTGATTATGATTTTTTTGTGTGTGATAGCCCCATTTGCTGACAAGCTGCTGGTTTGCTGGGATATCTCAGGATTTATGGAGGATTAACAGACACCAGACAGTCTGATTCACCATACCACCACCACACCAATAAGGAACTCCCTACCTTATGTTGAAAAATATGAACTAACCCTTTCGCATGTGGAAGTCATAGCCTACATTGTCTTGGGTTATTTCCTTTAAGTCCCACTAGAGGGTGTTAGATAGCTGTAAGAAGTATTTTGAAGCACTTCACTGTCTGCTGGAGGGGTTACAGCAATAAACACAGAAGATGAAGGCTGTGATCTCTGCAGACACGTTCAGCGGCAGGGATGAATAACACAAATCCCAACCCTACAGGGGCAGAGAGGGCTATGCTCTGTGAGGGATGGGGCAGTGGCCCCAGAGATAAATCAGCATACATCACAGCTTTTGATTCCAATTTGACTAAATGGAATTCATTTGAATTCCTTTCTCAGCTATATGGTAAGATAAACTATGTGACAATTTATGCTTGATCATCCACACATAGTTCTATGTGAGAACTGCTGAACTCAAGACAATGTCAGGCCCATTCCCTCTTTACACAGTGAGTGAAACTAGGTCTACGTGTGTATTTATATATTTGATCTATGCACCTCTGTTGTTCCTCTCATCTTCTGCATGGCGGAGCAGACCTGACACAGAAAGTGAACAACCACAACCTCACCCAGATGCTTGATCACAACAATACTGCAGGTTGCATGTTATTGATTCCTTAAAGACAACCTCCCTCTCTTTGTATCCCTTACACTGTCTTCCCTCTGTCTCCCTCCCTCCCTCACACAAAATTGCTCAGACAGCCCGGCAGATCACACCAATGTCCTACTTAATCCATGTCCCAATACTGCAACCAAGTCCTGCTGTTCAGATGGATGCAAGGAGGACAGAAACCTATAGGGGGAAAAGACAAAGCATGTGTGTACTGCAGAATATATATGACATGTTGATGGTGTCTTTTGAGGAGAGCCACACAATTAGAAATATAGAGTACAAAGAAATCAACAATTCCTACACATAAATAAAATAAACGTTTTATAATCATCTCAAATTCTTTTTCGAGCAATAGTAATGAACAGTTGCATTTATCAATATTTTAGACTCCTATTATCAAACAGGGTAAGACACAGATATCAAACTGCACAAAACAATGTGATGCACTGAAAAACGCATGCAGCACTGCAGGTAGGAGGTGAAGGATAAATCCACAGCAACACACTTTCTACTGTGTGCCTGTGTTCATTGTTCTCATTTACTTTTCATCTTGCTGCTGTGGCTCGCTTTCCCTCTGCCTGCTTGCTGTGGTTAAGGAGGGTGCTATACAGTGCACTGTACAGTCTGAGCCTATTGGGAACATGCTGCTGACTCAGCCCAGGCCACTGCATTCATCTATCTGCACTGCAGTGCTGTCTCTGCTTACTCCCCCCCTCCCTTCCCTGCGCCTTCCCTCATTCAGTGCGCCACCTTACACACGCACGCGCACGTACACGCAGCACAGAGGAGGGGGGAAGAAAGGAAAGAAAGAAACACACATGCACATACACATTCAAACACACACACACACACACCCTTGCTTCAATAGTCATTTGAGCGCTGTTGCACCATGACACACCCAACCACATCAACTCAAACAAATATCTTATTCAAGTATTGTTAAAACATGAACAGAGACACTGTGATCGAGGCATTTCTGAAGTATATTGTGTTGTTGTTGCCAAACCTTTTGCTGCTTTGTCTCTGTCCCTCCCTGTCCTGTGTAGCTTTCAAACATGTTCTATGCCATGTTTGCAATACAAACAAGCAATTTTAGTGAATATCGGCAAATAAAAACACAAACTAAATCACGTTTTTAGAGCGGCATTGTGTACCGTATTGCTTGAAAAACTTAAACATTTAAACTCCTAGTTATCACAGGAAATGAGGTGGTTAAGCAGCAACAAAAACATCCATTGCAAGACATGGTGGAACATATTCTGCACGATAAAGTGACAGATCATATTTATTAATCAAAAACGACACCAGCCAGAGGTGTAACTGGAAGGCTGCTTTATTGTTTGGAAATAGATTCGTGCTCAAATGAAGATATTCTTTCACTGATTCTCATTAATCATCCCATGTGGTTGTGCAACACACGTCCTCTCTCTGACTGTATTAGTGGCAAGAGATAATGACAGTCAAAAGATTTATTTTTTTCAGTTAGCCTATTTTCAGGAAAGAAAAGAAATTTATCTCAGTCATGCTACAAAAGAATGGCCTCATATACCGATCGGTAAATCAACATTTTGAAAATGAACAGAATGAAAAACAGAAGGCAAGCTGTTCCCTTTACTAGCCCAAGAGCCGGTAAACAGAACACACAGAGAGAGCACTTGTACTACATGACTCTACAAGATGTTAGTCCAGACAGTCTAATCTAGGTGGTGAGTTTTCAGTTTACAAGTTAATTTTGAACTCAATACATCGCTTCTATCGTGCTCCGTTTTGATTCACTCCCATGTGGTTTTGAGATCCTCATTGCTGATTTTATTGACAGACTAAATAGGAAGCTAAAAAGGCACGTGCCGTTAAGAGATTGCACCATAAACAAACACAGACAGTTAAGACAACTAACCCTTAAATCATTAGATATATCATATTGAAAGTGACAGCAAAATTAAAAATCAACTCCAAACTGCAGCAGTGTGTTAAGGGGAAACATGGAAGAGGGTTAGAGCTGAAACGAGCAAAGAATTGTCACACAAAATGAGCTGTGGCTCATACTGGGGCACACTGGTTAACCAGGTTACCTGTCAAAAGCTATGAGTGTGCGTGAGTGTGTGTGTAGGTGTGTGAGTGTGTGTGAGTCTGTCCGTGTCTGTATTATCCATGTATGTACAATATAGGAAACTAGGGGCAAGACATCTTCACACTTGTACAAAAGGGTATGCTGGTAGTGCAATCCTCTCACCAAGGCAGGCTCCACAATTCTCAGCAAGCAGCCAGTACAACACCATGCCTTGTACGCTGGTACCCAGTATGCAGAAGTCCTGGGCAGACCAGAGTTTTGGCTATTCTCTGAACATACCACACAAAGAAAGAAGCATGATCAGTTACACTCTGTGGTTCTGGTATCACCTCAATGCAAGGAGTGGACAGGAGAGTATATATACTATATATATATATATATAGTCAAATATATATATAATATATATATGTAATATAGCTCTGTATGTATTGATTTATACAGTTTTAAATACAATTCTGCTTTTTAATATAGATTCTTTTAGCTTACTCCCCTCTTTTTTGTGAAAAGTGACAAAAAGAAATCTACTCCATCTAACAAATGTGTCACAGCCTGACAAGTGACAAGGGCTGTCAGCTGGAAGCCATTCTATTCACGGTTATTAATATTTAGTGTTAGATTAATAGCTGTAGTTTTTTAAGTAATCCTGTATTTACAAAAAACTACACATGCCGTTAAAATAAAATAATATATTACATTATTTATAGTTTCTTAGAAAGTCCATCCTTCGCTTTTGCAGTTTGTGCCATATAGAACATAGCCTGAACTGTTATTATTATTTATTTTTTCCCCGAATGGATGTATGTGTGTCTATTTTTTAGGTTTCTTTCTGTAATACGCATCTGTACATCCATGATGATCTCGGAGAAAATGGACGGCAGTTGCTTTTATGCTTATCATTCAGAGTTTTATTTGGTTCAAGGTAACACCCACACTGATTTTGGAGATCTCATGCAGCAACTGGACCATAGAACTTGAGAACTGACGAGGGAGTTATTCATAAACAGGAAGTGACATCACTGCACAACAGGAAGTGCAAAAGCTGTGGTGTGGTGCTTAGGCTCACAGTACCATTAGAATGCATCCAGTGCTCTGTTGGTTATTTGGTATTTGTTATGCATTAGAGCAATATGACGAAAAAATGTGCAAATGAGAGGCTCAGAGCACTTGTTGTCCAATACTGAAATCTGGGGCCTTTCCTCTGAGCATGCCACTTCTGCTTCGGAAAGAATTAAGTGTGCTGCTCAAATCAACATATCCCAATTCACTCTCATGACATCTCCTCACAGTGTTTCCTATATCTGTGATTGCTATCGGGGGGGGGGGGAGGGGGGGTGAACATTATAATTTTATCGAAATTAATTGAGACCAGACTACAGTCCATAATGACTTATCCACAAATGTTATCCGCTATCAATATAAACGCTGCCTTTACAAGCGAGCGAAATGTTGCTTTTTCACTGAGATGCTTCTAGCCCTATAATCCTAAGCGTCATAAGCAGGAAGCGCCAAACTGGCCCCTGACCAGGCGGCTGCCGAGTTGAGGCAGCCGGCCGAGATCGTTGTCCATCAACATGGCATAAAACAGAAAAGAGTAAAACATGATTTCATAAATACTCCCATCACATTCACTTGCATTTTGTTGCAGAGCTCATAGTAGTACATCTATAATATCTCCTGAGAAAAAGGGATGAATTTTTCAAGCATTGCATACATTTCTAGGGTCTCTCTGTCTAATAATGACAGTGAAAAAACTGAATGGGCCGGGCATACTTCACCCAATCCCACTCCATGGACAAAGGGCAACAAGGGATAACAAGGCAGATCTCTTTGGCTTCTCCACACACCATGTTCTCATTACCCATTCCTCGTTTTCTGTTTCTCATTAAAATAGGATACTACTAACGGCCGCCAAATATGTCCCAAAAACAAGACCGTGTCCCTCAACTTCATCTTGGATGTGGCTTGTAGAAGTGTGTAAAGTAAAGACTCATTACCCACCAAAACATGAAAATCACATCAGAGAATGAAAAAGAAACCACACACATGTAAATAAGCTACATGACATCAAATGATATAATGATGAAGAATCTTCTCAGCCCTTCCAGAAAGGTCTAACCACCGATAGAGAAACATCAGAAATAGGAGTTTGCCATACCTGTGAAATCCCCACAAACCACTTATAACCGACCGTCTTCCAAAATGCCCGCTCACACAAAACCAAAGGCAGATGGTATGAAACATTACATAGGTGCATTCAAATTATAAATATAAGCAGTGTAGTTCCAAAGTGTTGCGCCCTTGAAAACATTTGAGTCCAAATTAACAAACATTTCAGTCCCATGAAACACACAGACATCCGTTTCCGCATCTTACACACTCAAAATCTCCAGAACAGCAAATAACTTGTTTGGATTTCATCCACTGGTCCACTATGGTGACATTATTGACCAGCACATTCCATTCTTCTGTCTACAGAGGCTGCAATTGAAACATTTGAAATGTGTTGAGTAATGAGACAGAAACTCTGATCCATTTTAGATTTATCAACCCCAATATCCCTTATCTTTGTTAAACAAATTACTCTGAACTCTGAGCTTTCAAATTTTGACAGTCTCAATCTTACAGTCGAGCCACTGTTGTGGTCTGAGTATTAGTGTCCTGTGGACTATGATAATTCATGCAAGATTTCTGATCAAAACATGCCATCATGCAAGTCATTTCTATGCATTGAACAAGCACAATTATTTATGTATTTGTTTGGAAATCTTTCTGAGTAAATGTAAGCCCTTGGCCCGAGTTGACCCCATAATAAACAGACCCTTAACCAATTGGTGTGAAAGCCCATGTAAAAAAAAGCATTTTGATGTGGGTATAACAAAGATACAATGAGTAGAAGAGTTAAGTGACATGGGCAAAATGTTGAATATTGTTCTTTTTTGTCTGTTTGCATTTTTGCTGCTCAAATGAACAATTTCTAGCTTTAATAAAACGGAAAAGTACTTCCAACTCTCTCTGTCATTTGTGTCTTTCACTCACCAGTCATCCTTCTGTTTGCTCTTATAGAGTGAGTGTGTCATTCTGCTCCTCTATACATTTCAGTACTAAATGACACAGAAGCACTCATTGGCCGCTTTAAGCGGACAATTCTTCAGCAACCAGCAGCATCCTTGTTTTTCCTTCACAACACTGTCTTCCATAGGAATCCATTACTCGCGTCCAGGCGCTGAATTCCTTAAGTGTATTTTCATTGTACCTCTTGATGTAGAGTTACTTGTCTTATCTGTAGACCAGTGGTAAAGTGAGCAATCTTCCTTTCAGCAGACGAAGACATTTCCTTGTCTGTTTTTCATTCCCTTTTGTCAAGATCAGTAGTCTAGATACAACAGTGTCACACAGTATGCTGATTATGTTTGGTTTGATTGAAGTTCAAGAGTCTTCAAGCTGTAACATACCAAGCTGCTTCCCTCTGCATCAATATAAGAATGAAGTCTGTAAACAAAATTATTGAGTATTATTTTTTTCTGACTTGCAAATGAAATAATCTGTACATCTGTGTGGGTGAGTTTCCTCTCGCTTTGCTTGAAGTTACATTATTATAATTTTGTCGTTATTACTGTGATTATTATTCCAACTCTCTAACATTTAGATTCCTTGATGTCTTTTTGGTTTCTTCCTTTCTCTTTCCTCCCTCCCTTGCCCTCATTGTTGTCATCCTCTTTCTCCTTGTCAGGTTTGGTTACACTGTCATAAGAGGGCAGGGAGGCAGTTGAGGGAGTGCCCTCCTTCTTTTCTTGTTCCTGATTGTTCCCGTCATTCTCTGCTTTCTTATGGACTGGTTTGCGCTTACAGACAAAACCCCGCCTAGCCAGGTAAAAACGGTAGGACCTTTGAATGATTCTGGATGACACATCTTCCTGCTTGCGCCTCAGAGTGGTAGTGATTGGCTCATAAGAGACCTTGGAGGGATTGGCAGCCACAAAACGCTCCTCCATTTGCTGCCTCAACATGTCCAACTCGCCACTGTCACCCAGCACACGCTTAGTGAAGGCAAACAGGATGTCCAGGCAGTGGATGCGGTCGCCGCTCACCATAGGCATGTCCATGGCGATCAGTTCAACGGTGTTGGGCTTGGGGATTCGGAGTGGGTGTTCAAGTGCATCAGCAAAGTCAGAAAGCTTGGAATAGGTGATGAACTGGGACGCATCAGGGTCAAACTTCTCCCAAATCTCATAAAAGGTCTCAAAGTCGTCCTCACTGAGCGGGTCGGCACTCTCCTCTGTGGCCACGCTGAAGTTCTCCAGGATGATGGCGATGTACATGTTGACCACAATAAGGAATGAAATGATGATGTACATAACAAAGAAGAAGATTCCCACAGAAGGGTTCCCACAGTTTCCTGTGGCGGGTGTGCCGGAATTCTCCAGTTTAGCGTCGCAGTCGGGTTCGTAGTTCAGAATGGGCAGCAGCAGGCCGTCCCAGCCAGCTGACGTCGTGATCATAAACAGGATTATCATACTGTTGCCGAAGGTTTCAAAGTTGTACATGTCATCAATTCCAGCCCCGTGTCTCACATAGCCAAAGTTGGACATGCCAAAGATGGAGAAAATGAACATAACCAGGAAAAGTAGTAGGCCAATGTTGAACAAGGCAGGAAGTGACATCATCAGGGCAAACAGTAGAGTTCTTATTCCTTTGGCTCCCTTGATGAGACGCAGGATTCTGCCAATTCGAGCCAGACGAATCACCCTGAAGAGTGTCGGTGACACAAAGTACTTCTCAATGATGTCAGCCAGAAACATCCCTGAAGTTGAAAGGGAGCAAAAAGAGAAACAGCATACATTTGGTTAAAATATACGGGATTTTATTACTGAATCACTCACTGCTTTACTTTATACACATTGCACTACTATGCCTACAAACAAGAGCAGCACATTCATAGTTTTTCTGCAAATTGTGAAACAAATCAGGAGAACCAAAGACACACTATAAACTGTTTATATAGGGGATAGTTATGTTGTTTGAAAGTTTCAATCAAAACTGTTCACAGTTATGTTTGTATATAATCCAGAGTAATGGAGAACATTGTTTCTGGATAAACACATTGCTGTTCATGGAGCCCAACATCTGTCAAAAAGCAGAAAGAAGTTGATATACAAATATAACTTAATACATCCACAAATAATATTGTCTGTTTAATAATACAAAGCTTTAAACATTTCCCTTAAACTGAACTTGTGAACTTTATTCATTGTGAAGACATTCATGTGATAACTTTTTTGTTTTGTCTGTTTTTGAGCCACGTAGATCGTTAAAGGGGTATCAGAGAGATAGATATTTCAGAACTAAAATGAACTGCATGGCTTCATACCACTCGAGGAAAGTGACAAAACGTCTTCCATTTTTGGGGAAGTGACCCTTGAAACCATCTGTGTGTACTTTACTCTTGAATGATGTGAGCTAATTTCAACTAAGCAGCCTCACACTTCTTTTGCTGTTCATAAATAACCCTTTTTAAATACTTGCCCACAATTGAAAGGATGACCACAACCACGTCGAAGATGTTCCAGCCGTTGGTGAAGTAGTAGTGACGCAGTGCAAAGAGCTTCAATACAAACTCGCAAGTGAAGACCACAATGAAGATGAAGTTGACCCAGTAAAGCACATCCTCCGTGTCCTGTGTCTGATCATCTGTCTCCACCATCATGGTGACCATGTTGAGGCAGATGAGGATCATGATGGAGATGTCGAACACCTGCTGCGTCACAAAGTCAAACACCATACCCTGGAACATGTTCTGAGGAGAAAAGGAGGGAACAGAAGGAGGGATATTTGGAGTCATTTTCTTAATCCTTTGAAATTTACAAATACAAACCTTGCAAAACACTATTTACCTGAGGCCTGGGTATTGGCTTTTGTGGCTTCTTTGACCCCAGCTTCTTCATGGCATTGTAGTATTTCTTCTGCTCTTCCGTCATGAAGATGTCTTGACCTCCAAAGTGAAGGGACAAAAACAATTTGGTTACAATTTGCAAGGATGTAGACCTCTCATTCAAGTACTAATCCAGACACAGTTAAAAGTTTCATGTGACTGTATTTTGAGAACAGCAATACAAAAACATTTTGGGGAAATATGCTTACGCACTTTATTGCTACCATTCACCAGTCTCGAACAGTAAATGTGAAGCTACTACCAGGGGCCAGGTGGCCTAGCGTAGACTGGAAACAGTGAATTAGCTAACCTGGCTCTGTGGTTCCCTGGTTTCCAGTCTTTATGCTAAACTACCGGGCAGAGCTTCCTATTTAATTGACAGAAATGTATTGATCTTCTCATCTGACATCTAAAAAGTGAATAAGCATATTTTCCTAAACTATTCCTTATAAATAATCTACAAAGTAGCTTGTTCTCATGAAGTGAAAGTGAGGAAAATAAATCTTATCTTTTTCTTTTGTTGGTTGAAGTTGTCAATGATGACACCAATGAAGAGGTTTAAGGTGAAGAACGAGCCGAAGATGATGAAGATGACAAAGTAGATGTACATGTACAAGTTGTCCTCATAGATAGGCTGGTCCTCCACCTGTAAAGTGGCAAAAGATTTCTCTTTTTACAAAACGGCACTACTACATGTTGATATGAAAGTCTGACTTTAAAACTCAGAAAGCGTACCTTTCTAGAATCTATTGCTGCGTACATAATGTCCATCCAGCCTTTAAATGTTGCCTGTTTGGTGGGCAGACATTGCGTGAGAAAACAGGTTAAACACTCAGCAGAGAGAAACGAATGTGAAGTGACAGAAAAGTTTCTCACCACTTGCAGGAGTGCCAGGTATCCCGCACCCACATTGTCAAAATTGATCTTGATGTTTTTCCATCTGACTTCAGAAGAGTTTGCATTAATGAGTGCAAAACACTCTGTTTTGTTGTTGACAGCATCAGGGAGGAAGTTCTCCTCAGCTGTCTCATTGTAACAGTAGTAATACTTTCCAGCAAACAGATTGACACCCATGATGCTGAAGATGAGCCAGAAGATGAGACACACCAGCAGCACATTCATGATGGAGGGAATCGCACCCACCAAGGCGTTCACCACAACCTGAAGAGAACAGCAAGACAACAGAGCCGCTGTAACTTGGCAATCACACAACGGCGGCTGAGTTGTTCACACATAAGAATATCAACAGTCACAAACATAGAAATGCACATTCTTTCCCTCCACTAGAGGCTGTAGGTGTGTTCATTTGTCTTGGCACAAGATGAAGCTCGTCACAATAAAATAGTCATGCTTTGATGCATTTATTTAGCAAGTTGGAGTGAAAACAAAATGTGTCAAATAGTGACTCATTCTTTAAACATTGTTTCCTAATCAGGTTTGAGCAAAATGTGAATAGAATCGATTAAAAAAGAATAATACTAAGGATGCTTTTTTTACAAAAAGATCTTTATCAATGCAAAATAAAACTGCAAAATAAAACTGTCTAGTTACCAGTGTGCTCATGCAGAGTGCATGTGTGACACTTACTTGTGCCTCCTTGCATTCAGTTATAACTAATAATGAATAAATGATTGTGACTTTTATAAACTATTCTGCACTGATGCAGTGTGTGATGGAGGAGATACAGCTATTAGCTTAAGGAGGACACCACTTGAATGTGCATTTCCAAACACAGAGGTGCAATGGTAACAAAAAGCCAAATAAACCATATCTATATAAGCAAACATCAAATTTAAAAATGTTTTCAATTTCAGATTTCTGCCTACTAATAAGGGCAAAGCATTAATATGATCAGTCAATATAGCTATTGCAAAATTATGATAATGAAAATCATGACATTCACTGAGAAGTGGTGAGCAAGGATGGCGAGGGGGGGGGGGTGGGGGGGGGGGGGGGGGAGGTATGCAACCAGAAGTTTGTTGATCTTCCAGTGTGACAATGCCAAAGCCAAACTGTGATAAGATCAAATAACAGGACGGTTGAGGCAGAGCAACAGTCAGAGGGAGCTGAGCTTGGGAACTAAAAAGATTTGTTTTTCTGCCCAGCAACAACCAGAGGCTGATCCAACCAATCACAAATAATGATCACCTAACTATCCTAGTAGAAAGAATTTACATCTTTCTCAGCTCAGTACAGAGATCTAGCGGTTGCATGGTATCAAAATAGTTGACCTAGAAACTTTACAAGTGGTCAAGGATTAATGAAATGTGTGCATACTGTAAAAACTATAAAATAAAAAAGCACACAGTTCAATTTAGCCTATGCACATGGACTTATATATCAATTTGTTTGTCTATCACATGACAACTGGGCTCTGTGGCTCAGAAACACTTTAACAAGCTTGCTCTGATTGGATAACATCAGTCTTCACTAACAATGTCCAGCGACTGGGTTTTGTGTGATGGTTCGTACCAACCTCTAGTTGTTCTCTCAGCTGGTACTGAACACTTCAGAGCTGAGTAATTATCATAACGGGTTGCATCATTCAGGACGTAATCCCTGTAATGGTCTCGTGTATCATAAGGCATGGGAGAGATTTTTAAGGTATTATATTAATATTTTCAATGGATAAATCACTGCAAATTGCCATAACATTGTACTAAATTCATAAAATATGAAATGAAATATGATAAATCAAATCAGATGTGTTATGACCATCTGAGATGATTTGCATCCATGCAAAAAGCTTCTAATTAATAAAAGCTTTTACCTAAAAAATTTCCCTTCAGCAACATTTTAAAGAAATTCTGTTTTGCCATCTCAAGCATGCGTTGATGCTTTTATTTAATCGGCATGCAGAAGGACCAGCTGTCTGGTATCTTAGGTCTTACCCTCATCCCTTCAAAACGTGACAGGGCCCTGAGGGGTCTCAAGGCCCTCAGTGTCCTGAGTGATTTAATCGGGCCTAGATCGGAGTAGCCCAACGCATTAGCTATAAGGCTGACTATAGACACCTACACAGATAGGGACAGAAGGAGAGGGGGAGACAAAGGGAAGGGAAGAGAGGACCCACATAGTTAGAGGGGATAAAGAGAGAAAGTTGGGCCCTATATATACTGTAAAGACGCTCAATGGTTATATAGAGATATATATAAGTACATATATAAGTTTTATATGTGTAAATATATGTATCTACAGAAGGGTAAACAGGGGTTACTACAATAGACAAAGGTCAATAAAGTGCACATGACCCAAGCTTTCATTTTTCTTATTAATGTGTTTGTTTGCTTATGTTTGTGTTTGGTTTAGTTTGGCAAGCCAGTCAAGCTTGATAACCAGCTTAACAGCACAGTAAGCACACCTGGAAAGAAACTTGTGGTTGACACAGTGAGAGGGAGAGAAGATAAAGAGTCAAACAAAGGGAAAAATTAGAGGAGAGATGTATTCACAAACACTAAATCAATGTGACACAATCATATACACACAGTACACAGTACAAAACAGTACAGTTTCCACACCAGAGAGCATCTTACTTAAAGAGGGGAAGAGAAAACGCAGAAGGTTGAGGACAACTTTCAGGGTTAGAAGAGAAAGGATAACCTGTGAAAGTACAAGTCCCAACACAGCACACCAACCTTACCCTGAACCCTCAAACACCGACCCCTCAGTCCCCCTCGACAGCTGCACAATGTCTCTCTTAACTTAAAGAGAGACACAGTTATAGGCACCTGCTGTGAGAGAGAGGACAGGTCAATATTAGGGTAGAGATGGAAAGTCAGGATAAGATATCTGCACAACACACGGGCCAATTAACTGTAGAATATATCGAGATTTCTGCATATTTGAGGTTTTCTCCTGGGGAAATGAGGAAGGGGTTTGACAAGAACTGGATACAACCGCATAACCTGGAGAACTTGACTCATCTCTCCTCAATCACAAGCTATATCTATAAATAAGGCTTCTCACAATAAATGGGAGAAATAAGAGGTCTGCATTTCTATTTCAGAAGAGAGAAGCCATCTCACACAGGTTGAAGGTATCACCACGCCAGTCACAACACAACAGTCACAACACATCATCAGTGAGAGACAAACGTGTTAGCTAGCATTGAATACATGACATTTGGATTATAATTACATTTTGTCATTACAGCGGACTATGGCATAACACATATTTAGAGCCCAATTTACTTTTTCTCCATCATTTTGTCTAATGTTATATTTTTCTTTTATTTCTCATATATTTGTGAAGGTGGTCCTCAGAAACTATTTAAAAATCAGGCTTTAACAACCCCTGCTCTATGGCTTCTCCCAAGCCAAAATTGTTGCTTGCTCTGAATAAATACAAAACTCTACCGGGCAGTTGTTTAATAAATTTACTGAGCACTTTCACACTCCCGAAAGGATAAAGGTTTCCTGTTGTGCTGCCACCATCGGCCCACAAAGTCAACAACACAATCTCCTACTAACCGCTAGATTTTCATTTCATCTTCTGAACACATGCTTGTTCTCGCGAGGATAAACCCTTTTTAAATTTAATGACCCAAAGTAATTTCTTCAGTGATCCCTCAAGATAAACAAGCATTTTCAGCCCTAGTGGGCAAGCATGTCCTATGTTTGAAAAACGGCAACACACACTTGATGCACTCTTTTCCTGGTTCCACTTAAGGCCCCGTTTACCCCACAATTCATCATGGTTTACTGCGCAATACCAGCCCACTTGTTAGCGGTAATGTGCCTTTAAGATAACTTGGTTTATTTGATGTATTAATTGCATCACTCCTCTCAGCTCCTGTGAGGTGTGTTACTGTCATCTGAATGTAACCGTAATACTGTATGGTTGATCCATACCTATTTGGTCATCATGCGGAAAATGACATAAAAACACAAAGTATCTGAGCTTAATTCAGCCATGTATTAGTAAAAGCCACAGGATGTCTTCTTTCATCAAGTGTGTCCAGGTGAGCTCTGATAAACTCCCTCACGCTTGTGGTCTTAACCGGCACTGTGGCACTGTTGGAGTCACAGGAAACACATCACACAAGTAGGCACTTGGCAACTCCTAAATACCGCAAGTGTGGGTATTGGTACAGACCAAAAGACAAGTTCAGAAAACCATCAGGAAGCACAACATACATTAGTGCCTCCTTATCATGTGACAAAGGATGTTAATATGGAATCACGGACAGACTGGCGCCTCACAGTGAAGAACAATGGAAAATTGGTGGTCTAGGGATAATGGACGACTTACCAACAGATAGATGACTCAGCACAACATAAATCATATCATCGTATACATTTAAAAGGATTAGTACAACAAGAAAAAAATCTCAGATTAAATTCAATATTATGAGGAAAGAATATGAATTACAAGAAAAAAAGTCAGAGGCTGTTTTCGAGATTGTTCACTAGTTTTCTAAACTGTAGGGAAATTGTATGTCAAGAAACAATTTAGACATTGTTTAGGTCATGCACGATGCAGGGTAGCAACCATCACTTATTCACTACTCTTTACTGTTTGCATGGTGGCCTCATTGTGCACTGGTAGGTATGCACATAAAATTCTGCCCTGGTGTTAACCCTTGGCTTGCTTTTACAATTAACTTGAGCTGTTTTACTTCCCAACGTAAACTTCCTGTTTCAACAGAAAATACATCACATTAAGGGCACAGCCAGACAGAACATGGCAAAGCTGACAGGCACCACTAACACCTCCCACAATTAGCTGCTTGTGGAAAGATCAATCATGCTGTCAATCCAAACGCAGTTCAGTGCCTGCTACTGCTACCGTACACAGTTTAGTTTTACAAATGACACAAATCAGAACAGAAGCTACGTCTAAAGTGAGCTTTATGTCAGCAGCTGTATTTAATGAGCATCACACTCGATTGGTTACCGTACCATGATTTTCTACAATTTGCTTAGCTTGCCAAATTCAATCTGGCTGTAATTTAAGGAATCAAGGACCCCATTTCATGTGGCCTTAAAGCACACCATGTAATGTGTATTTTTCTTTTTCAAATATAGACAAAGAAAGAAATTCAAGGGAGAGACTCGTCACACTTAAATGACAGAAAAGGACCAACCGTATGTGCTCAATAGTAATTGTCAGTTGGGAAAACACTGAATGACTCAGCAGTCCAGAGCTAGACAGGAGCGCTGAAATCTACCATGGTCTATGTATATTTATTTACTGTGTCAAGGCTGCTGTCGTGCTGCTTTTATGGGGTCCAACATGTCAAGTGGCGGCCTTGTAATGGTAGGCTAGAAAACTGAATTGGAACGCTATGAGGAAATATAGCCCTCTTATCAGTTTCCCAGTAATATCACATTATATTTTCACTTTTTCTGTGAGCACTGGTGTTTCTAAACCATGCTGACTCAATACCAATGCCATTTTCAGTGTCAGTGACATTTAAAGTTGAACCAATATCTAAATTGTTTTGTTGCACTACTAGTTTAGTATACAACACAATGGTTTGCAAGTGTACTTACATCCACAATGAAGAAGTCTAACCAACACCAGGCATTAGTGAAGTACTTGACAAAGCCGTAGGCCACCCATTTCAGCAACATCTCCAGGATGAAGATATAGGTGAAAACCCGATCAGCATACTCCAGAATGATCTTGATTGTCTTCCTCTGCTCAATGTACACGTCTTCAAAGGCCTAAAGAACAGCACAGAGTCAACACACGGACAATGGCTTTTGCAGCATTTACCATCAACATTACACATGTTGATGTTGCAATTGAGTCAACTGTGTGGTAAGCCACACCTTACAGTGTTTGTTTGATTTCTACTAAACTGATAAAAACAGTATTGCATGACATCTTTATCAACCAATACTATTATTGATAGATTTTTTTTTTTTTTTTTTTCACTGAAGAATCGCAGACTTGGCTTTTTATTGTTCAAAAACATCTTTACTTGTGTTATATTTTGTAAAGCAGCTTATAAACTTTGTTTAACTTTTCATGGAAAGAGTTGATTACATAATAAGGAAAAATAGTTGATAAAGGAAATTGTCATCAAGTCAAACAAGACTGATCATTCCCACAGCTCTTCCATTCTCCATTGCCTGTATCCATTCTTCACCACATAAGTGTTTTGATTTGGCCACAGGCCTTCCCCCGACAGAAAGCTGCAAACCTAAGCTAGAGTCTGCTGGTTGAAAGGTTGGTGCATTACAGCACTCTGATGTCCATTAGCAACGATCATATCAAGAGCAGTTGCAAAAGAAAAGCAAGAGATAATCTTGCTCGTGCACATCCATAGAGGTTTGCTTTCTCTAAATGAATGCACACACATGTTTCATTTATTTATGTTATCTCCTAAATGTATCATACTTTTGTTAAGTACTGAGTAACTTTGTTTTGATATGTGCTTCATAATAATAATTAGGAGCCCTAGTAGTGGAATTAGTATGATGTTTATGAGTGTATTCAAAAGTAAGAAACACCCGTGTGCATCTGTGCTCCTACCAGGGCTCCACTGCTGAGCAGGATCATGAAGATGATGAGGGTTTCAAACCAGTTGTGTTCTACAATCAGGTAGCAGGTCTTCCTCAAGAACCACCAGTGTTTCCCCCAGCCGTGAGTGATGGGAACATCACAGCACGGGTATTTGGCAATACATTCTGTATGACAGATAAAAACACAACAGCTGATATAAACAGAAGAGACGGATGCATTATACGACCAAGGACACAATGCAAAATGTGTCACAGTGGCATTAATATAGTATGTATAATGCTAATAACAATTCTTGTTTGTTCATTGTTATTATTTACCACAAAGTCAGATAATAAACACCACCTACCCTCTGTCCAGCAGGCTGATGGGTCAACATACTCCTCCACTACATCCACCACTGCAACCTCCTCCACATCAGGCTTGATGTCTATTGTGCTGCCCTCAGACGAACTGGTGTCATCAAGCTGGGACAAACAGAGGACCAAAGAGATCAGTTCAACCTCTGATTTTCTCTCTGAACACTACAGGCTCAGCAGTGAGATGCTGAAAGCATCTGGACACGGCTCAGTGTCAGTACAGCCATTACGCTAATGCCCCTTTGGGTTTATATGTATGTCATGATTTATTGCTGGAGGTATACATGTTGTAGCCATGTAGTGTAGCTAGGTCTCCCTCCGCCACCGCCTATTATTCAGATTATTAACAGATTATGAAGGAAGTAATTAAACTTGACCAGTGATTGATTGCGCTGGTATTGATGGTCATTCTTATACATGCATAAATATAGATTCTTCGGTGATGAAGGATTCATTTATTTGTGATGAAAGAATTAAACAAATGTTTGTATGAGTCAAAAAGAAAGAGTCAGTTCAGCACACAAAAAATAAATCTGTTGTGATGAAAAACACAAATATGTACAATTTATACCAAGTAGATCTTTGGAATGCATATTAGTGTTTTACTAATGTGTACAAATAAGGATTGCTCTGAATATGAAATACAGAGTTGGAAGGTATAGTGAAAAGGAACATGAAATTCTAATTTTTAGACAATAAAACAACGGCTCGATGAAGTTCACCTGTACCAATAAATCATGTCATACTGTATCTTAACGACAAGGTCAAGGTGAGGCAGGGCGAACTAGTGAAACCCCCGCATAACAGCAGACTTATTGCAATAAAGTAAACACAAACACATGCAGCATATTTAATTCACTAGAGAATGATACTGCACTTTATAATCTTAAGTCGTCAGCAAAGGACCGCGTTCACACTCTCTTCTGCTCCCTCTCTCTTCTGTTTCTCTCTACCAAACAGCCAGATGGATCCTTGTTTTTCTGATTGGCTGTTAGCAGCGCTGTCTGTGTCTACTCCCTGCAGTGTACCCCGGGGCTAGCTGTGGTGCAGGGAAGAGTGTTGTGTGGTTGGTTGAGGGAGCCCTGTGGAATATGGACCTGGTGCAGGTACAGTAGTAACGCTGCTGCATTATCTCCTTTCTTCCAACTACAAACCAGGTCAAGGTGACCCACGCAGCAGACTTCTGTACATGCTTTGGGTCTGGCTAACCCTTCTGCCACATTCATATTATACAGTCTGTTCCTCTGTCTGTTGTCTCGTCAGGACTTTGTCTCTGTCTGTCTGTAGGGTCAGCACTCAGGCTCAGTGTTGCAGCTCTTATGTCTAAATGGATGTTCTGAAATGTCAAGTAAACTAAATGACTTCAGTGTGGCAGCTCAGAGCCGTTCTGCTTAATGGATCAAAAGATGCCACATGGGCACAAACCTAAACAAACAGACATTTTCCTCTGACTTATTACATCACTTTATATTACACGATTAAGTCACCTTTTTGGTAAACATAACTATATTGTGGTTTTTGTTTAGACAATTTTAAGATCTAAATTTAAAAGCTACATTTCTAAACTGGTAAATAACTTATTAAATACAAGGAATATCACAGCGGTGGTATATCTCTCTCCCTCCTTCAAGCAATCATTTACTCAAACGATCACCAAACTCTTAAGCGAGGACATCACCACTGCCATCTCTCTGCTAACAACTAGCCTCCATTCCCATACTCTTACCAGTCGTTCCTACTTACATCTTTGCTGTTCTCCACATCCGATTCACTGCTGAAGTCTTCCGTGTTAAGGTTTTCAAAGTCCGACTCGCCAACAGCGATAGGAACACAGACAGTGAGGTTGGGGTTGTGGATGAAGGACATGTAGTCCTCATCAATCATATACTTTCCCACACTGCTCCCAATGCCGCTGGTGGTGCCATTGCCATTTTTAGCATAGTCCAGCTCACGGTTGATGTCTACTGTGTGGTTTGCAATGCAGTTGAGCTTCTTTTCGTACATGTCATCCAGAGGCTTCTGTTCATCCTCTTCAGGCTGCATGCCAGAGCGAGACAATAGAACAAACAAAAAAAGATTACTAGAAAACAAGAATACCATCGTAGAACTCTGATTAAAACACACATTCATGTAACATCAGATATAGTTCAAGTTATAAAACAACCAAGAATTGGTCATGCATATAGATGTTTAATTAGGTGGTACCTTCTTGAGCACTGTTGCCACGAAGATCCGAAAGTTAACCTTGAACCAGGCAATCCCTATCTTAATGCGGGCAACCGCAAGCTGGAGGTTGTTGGGTTCACCATCATCATCTGTGGCTGCGAGGTTGTCTGCACTGAATGAGCTCAGCAGCAAGGCCAGGAACAGGTTCAGCACCTCAAAAACAAACACCACAAAAGATGGAACCCCTGCACTCACATTAAATGGATGGTTAACAACTGGGAAACTACAGTGGGCTACTATCATCCAATAGCATCTACACTATGTTATCTTTGTCTTTGCTTACCACCAGGTTTCCGATGACCATGACCATCATGAAGACCGTGAGGCACATGGTTTGTCCAGCCACCTCCATACAGTCCCACATGGTCTCAATCCATTCCCCACACAACACTCTGAAGACAATCAGGAAGGAGTGGAAGAAGTCATGCATGTGCCAGCGGGGCAGTACGCAGGTCGGGTTGATCTTACACACACAGTCCTTGTAGCTTTTGCCAAACAGCTGCATGCCCACTACGGCAAAGATGAAGACGATGATGGCCAGCACAAGGGTCAGATTACCCAGAGCTCCCACTGAGTTACCAATGATCTTGATCAGCATGTTGAGGGTGGGCCACGATTTGGCTAGTTTGAACACTCTTAACTAAAAGAGGAACAGGACACAAGATTATTACACAGTTATTCATAGTGTGACAATGATGTAAAAACGGTTGGATTCCAACAAACTCGTTTTTTAAATTTAATTTGAAAAGATCATGTGAAGCAAATGTACGGACTGCCAACATGTGTATGCCATTTGGTACGGCACAAGATATAGACATAAAGAGGGTTTACAGTTTTACACAACGACATGATGGTTTACTAGTTTTAGAAGTTCTTTCAAGGCTTAAAATCAGCCTTGATTTGGAGTATTAAAGAGAGAAATTTCATAATAATAATAAAGAGAAATCATGTTGAAAGTGCGACAGTTAAAAGATGCATATTTTAATAACCAATCTTTTTAGACTGTGCATGAGGGCCATAAGAAGTAAATAAATGCTTACATTCCTGTATCTATTCTCTTCCACTCACCAATCGGAATGACCTGAGCACTGACAGACCTTCCACATCAGCCAGTCCGAGCTCAACTAAACTCAGAGTCACGATGAAGCCATCAAAGCAGTTCCAGCCTCCCTGGAAGTAGTAATAGGGATCCATGGCAACTAGCTTGGCAAACATCTCCCCAGCAAAGATACCTGTGAAAACCTGCGGACCCACACAGAATATCACATGAGATGCACATCTCAACCGCTCTATAAATATGGGATAAAATTTACAATTTGAACAGAAAATGTAATTTAAATTGGTTCCATGAAATGTTGTGATGTATTTCATGGTGAAACCGGATGATCAGGGTGTACACAGTGAGCGAGGAATCTTAAGTGTTAAACAATGGAATTTCAGTGAGATTTATGAGTGCTTTACTTGTTGGACTAGCTACACCTGCTAAGATAAGATAAGATACTCCTTTATTAGTCCCGCAGTGGGGACATTTACAGGATTACAGCAGCATGCTAGTGCAGCGTGACGTTACCATTGAAGATACACTGGTTTCCAGAAAGTAACAGTAGCCTTTTCATTTCATTTTTGTTTCATTAGACTGACTTTGTAAAATTTGAAATTTTGGATTTGACATCAGTTCTTGAATCTTTCATATTACTGTTGAAAGTCCCAACAATAATGCCATAATGGCACTAATGGCACAAACATAAAAAACTGAGAGATTTCAAATCCTTTCCTTATTCTAGAAGAAAATTCAGTGCAGAACGAAAAAAAATGTCTTTCTTACATTGCATTTTACTTGATGTATTTCTGATTAAAAATGTATTGGGATTCACTTAGAGTGAAGACTCCTCTGACAGGGGATGGTCATAGCATAGTGGCACCATGTTCCAGCAGAACTTGTATGGAGCTGTAGTATTTTAGCCTGTCACATATTGTCCACCCAACAGATAATCATGTGCCCAATCAGTGCTGCCGAGAACACCGAATGATTCATATTGCACAATGATCCATCGCATGGATTTCTCTGATTTCAATTCCTGTTTCACTCCTGACAGCATGCCAATCTCTATGACCTCATTTCCTGTACTGACACTGTGCCAATTCTGCTGCCCTCAAACAGCTGTGCTAAGGTGATATCTGACAGCAAGGGCAGAGCACAAACAAATCAAAATGTTTGCTGTACATCTGGTTAGTATGTACACAGCCAAACTAGTCCTGCACAGATCAGTGGCAAGCCCGATTACTATGACTGCTATTTTGTGTGTGTGTGTGTGTGTGTGTGTGAGTGAGTGAGTGAGTGAGAGAGTGAGAGAGTGAGAGAGAGAGAGAGAGAGAGAGAGAGAGAGAGAGCAGTCAGTAGAGTTGAGGTAAGCAGGATGCAATGAAAGCAGGAAAGTGACCCGCTTGTGCGTGATAAGGGTTTGGGGAGCAGGCTGGCTGGCTACATAAAATGGAACTAAATCTTTAATGAGACCCCATCAGAGTCCTATATACACTATGCGTGTGTGTATTCTTAAGTGCACATACCAAATGATGCATTGATGTATTGGTTTGTGGTTAGGTCAGGTAGGTGGGGCAAACCTGCTGTGATTCTGTGACTCCTGAGAGGAATGAGGTTCATGCAGGCCTAAACAGTTACAAAAACAAATGCCAGTGGTACAAGAAAGGACAAAAGAAGAACTGTGGTTTCTCACCAGGTTGCCAACAGCCAGAACCCCCTCAAACTGAGGGGTCATGGGGTAGTGCTCCATGGCCATGAAGAGAGTGTTGAGGACAATACAGATGGTGATGGCCAGGTCAACAAATGGGTCCATGACAATCAAGTAGACTATGTGCTTGATCTTCAGCCACATGGGAAAGCACTCCCAGATGAGGAAGATGTTGGCAAACTTGTACCAACAGGGAGGACAGGACCTCTGAGACTCCTCCAACTCTGCAGGAAGAGATGGAGAAGAAAGAAACCAAAACTTTCCAGATAAGCAATTTCATTTGGATTTTGTTTCAATTTTATTGTGTCTACCACAAACTTTCTGGTATCTGGATGCCTTGTCTGCATCATGAAAATATCATGTTGAGGTGTTACTGCAAACAGTATCTTGTGCAACATCTAGACCACAGGTGGCTTGAACTGTGTTCAAATCTCAGTCAGGTAAAAATGAAATCAGACTCATGCAACTCATGAATCAGAATCTGCCCACAAATTGCAGACCACAACTGACATCAGTTTGTAAACATCAGGCTGCCTTCCTACTTGCAATTTCCATATCCAGATCTTATGACAACTGCATGCATATGTATAACAAGAACACATATTTAACTACACGTGTAAATGCAAGGCTCATTGGATGTATTAATCTTAACAATACAGATCATTTTTTGGTACAAGGTCTAAATTCAAAAAGGCAAAAGGAAACGTCTGTACCCTCTAAGAGTGTGTTGGTGACTACGCTCATCTGACTATTGGCTCTTTCCTTTTCTTTGAAGGACGAGTTGAGCTGGTCCACAGATACCATGAGAGAGCCAGAGTGCTTCTTCTTAATCTCCACGTCGGTAGTCTGTACTCAGAGAAATACACAATGTCAGTCAGAGATAGTACTCGCATGAATGCATACCCACAAACATCACATATTAAAACTCATGCTCTTAAGCTATCTAAATGATGAATGATGCCATAGGTCTGCTCAGAAGATGAAAAACATAATATGATGAAAGCAACTTTTCAGATTAGATCATTAAACATATTCCCCCAAAATACCTAATTGGTTGAATTTAAGCATTTCCTGCAACATATCATCAACACACTGTCAATTCTCAAATAATTGCCTTAATTTACCACAACCGAGAAGGGAACCAGGACTTTATTGAAACATTTATATTTAATTTTAGTAAGCAGCCATTATTGAAGTACTGACTATCATTTGAGAATTTCTGGTAGAGTTTCTGAACCCTTCATCTTTTACTGTGCATGACATTGCTACAACCCTTTAAGTAAGGAACATTAAACAGCATGCGATGACATGCATGTCAAGAACAGAGGGGAATTCAAGACACCTTTTGCTGCTACACCATGCTACATTTTAAGAAAGGTAAAAAGGTAAAATCAGGTAGAGTGGTTGAGAATAAAAGAGGGGTCTACCATGCTAGCTAGAATGAGGAGATATATTGTTATAGAAAAAAGGTTTCAGATTTGTTCTTGCGCCATCCAGTGGCTCAAGAGCGGAGACTAAATGAGGACAAGAAGGAAAGAGAGGGAGACAGAAAGAGAGTGAAAGAAAAATACGGAAAAATATAGAGAGAGATAAAAGTTGGGATAAAAAAAACTAAACAGTGTGGGCCTGGAAGTGGAAAGCCCCTCAAATCAAAGAAGTAAAAGTAGGGAGCGAGTTGTTTTACCTGTAAAATGTTTTGATATTTTAGATTGTTTTAATAAATGACAATGACTATATATGGGTAAGCTTGTTGATAGAATTGTTAGGAGAGTGCGCCGCTGATATCATATTGCATTATTGTTATATATTAATTAATCAATGAAATGATCATCATGATGCTGGTACGGTAGAGAGTTCATGGATACTGTTTCAGCTGGTTAGTGCCTTCTGAAGCTGTTTAAAAAAGGAGCAGTGGAAAAGAGCATTAGATCAGGGTGGAAGCGTAAATGTCTGTGTAAGATGAAATAATAAGACAGAAACTAGTTATTCAGGGGAGAAAAAGGGATCTACTTAGAGCCAAGGGGAAGAGGTTGTGCAGCTGCAGAGACCGGGGCCACCACCATCATGCCTAAACTGTATTGGTGTCCCATGGACGTCCTTACACTGTCATCAGTGGCTGCCTTATCTATTTTCACCTCAGGCAGAAGCCGTCTGCCGGGCCCAGGGCCGATGAGAGACACCACGCCATTGCAGTCCACCGTGCTGTTCCTCTTCCCTCCAGAGTGGGGTGCCAGTGGGTGGATGCGTGATGAGCCTTGGCTGAAGCCACTGTAGCTGTTGCGGCGGTAAGGGATGAACAGTGAGCCTCGACGGTCTTCGCTCTCCTCTACTGTACTGTGCTCGTCGTCTGCAAACTCGTTTTCTGAGCCCATGTCCTTGGAACGGCCTTTGAAGCTGAAGATGCTGCTGCGGCTGTTGTGGCGCGACATAAAGGGAGAGCCTGGGATGCTGAGTAGTGACTGAAGAGGGAGAAACAGATGCAGAGGGGGAGAGTTAATGAGTTATTAAAAAGAGCAGGAGTTAGGCAATGTGTAAATACAAATGGCAGACAAGGTGAAGAGGGCGACTGGGGCACAGACTTAAGAACTAAACCAGAGGACAGAGAGAAAAATAAAAGGATAAAAGCACACCAAACTGATTACTGGCTTCAGTGTTACATACAGGTATCAAGGCTGGCAGTAGTGCCCTTGTACCCAACCACGTGTTATCACGAGATGAGATGCAACAGTGATAAGAAGAATGAAGAGCTTTTGTCGTAATCACGCTCAATCACTGTTAAAACATGAGAACTGCATCATTGCAATACACTGTAAAATAGGAATGAAATGATACAAAATGAGTTAAGATGCTTTCATAAATGTATTGTCTTTTCCTTGTCATTCATGCAATTTTTCTCTTTATTCTGTAAAGACGATCACACGAATCCAGTAATCAATCCATTGCTAATGGGAACATCAACAACATCAACAACAATTTAAGCAATAAACTGTCCATGATATATAAGGACAAACAATTGAAGTTATTTTCTCCTTGTTTAAGCTTAGTATTCTAACATGTTGTTAACTCATGAATTAAATTAAAGACCATCATTTCAGCCCAATACGTGCTTTGGGGATGTTTTGATCTGGACTATAGTTGTTTTGCTCTATCCTCATAATATAGTGCTTAGTTTTGTTTAAAGCTTGTCCCATTTGGTTCTACAGAAAGCATTCATTACAATGAAACATTTTCTTTCTTCACATAATTTGCCTTTGGGACACATTGTGACATTGGGGCTGGCCACATACAAAAGCCATTCACTTTATTAAGTTCCTTTGTATGCCATTGCGCCCTAGTCTGAAGCCGTCAAACAAATCATCTTGCTGGAGAGGACCCCAGGGAAGATCGGTGAGACAAAACGTTTGAGAGAAACATTGAGTAGGACGGGGAACTGGTCAGTGAGTGTAGTAGGCAAGGCAGTCGAGAAAAGAAAATGCTGTCCGACCTCAATCCAAAACGTTCAAAATGTTGGGCATTGAGTGAGAGAGGAGGAAAACAGCTATCTGCAATGCAAAAGAGGCGAGAGAAAGAGCCTTAAGATGGCTGTGGCTAGTGGGAGGAGAGCCAAGGGGAGGACGCAGCTAATGTGCCATTAAGACACAACCTGAGACCTGATCAACCTCACCTGAGTCAAATTGAAGGAGGAGTACGATGTTTAGAGACCCAAAACATCCGTAGATTTCAGGAACATCGATGAAGATGTGTCAAGAAGCATACAAGGTTTTTTTGTACAAAGCAAAGCTGACCCTTCAGTGTTGACTAGGAAAGACTGATTGTCAAGCTATGTTGTAGTGGAGGTATACACAGGTATACAGGGTATAGCCACCTCTTTTTACTTACCTATGTACTGTTGGGATATATTGGAGAGTATACCCACTTCCTCCTCAGTAACCATCCCATCTACCTAGTAGTGCACCACCTCATAAACGACCCCTGCACTACTATTGACAACCATGACAGCGACAGCTCTACCAGGGTAGAACGGGTTGGCAATCCAACCTGCTGGTGATGAACATGATTTCTAAGTCAGCAGAGCCAGAATACCGAAAGCCAAAGACCAAATCTGGCCATAGCCAACCACCGATAGGGCTCTTATGGAGAAACTGACCGTCAAAACACATCCCAGGCTGTGGATGGATTCTGCAGGGATTCGAGAAGCTGATCATGTCAGCCCAGATGAGATTCAAACCAGCAAATCCAGATCTCTGGCGCTGGAGAGAGACAAGGTTGAGGTTCTCCATAATTGCAACCATCACAGAGAAGCGAAAAGCATAGGAAAGGTGTTTTGACAGCTCCCTGAGGGAACCAACATCCATCCGATCAACCTGCATTAAAGCACAGGGCTTGCTGAAATCAATACACTGGTCAACGCATGTCTGTACCAACATGGAACTATGTTTAGAATCCGGTGGTAACTTTGGATGCGCAGATTTCTGACCCACTTAAAAAAACATTAATGTTGACCCTGACTGGAAGTGGTTTGCATACCTGGAGAGGCAGCTGAAGTTCCAACAGCATATTGTGATCACTTTGAAACCAGATATTGTTTTCTGGTCAGACCGATCAAACAAATCGTTTTGCTGGAGCAGACAGTCCCTTGGGAAGATCGCTTGGACAAGGTCCCTAAGAGGAAACTTGCAAAGTGCGAGGAACTGGTCAGCAAGTGCAGGCAAGGTAGTTGGAGAGTAAGGTCTGCCTTTTGAAGTCTTTGCCCAGACCTCACAACATACTAAACATCCAGAGAGGGAGGCAAAGAAAAGCCATCAGCAATACCACCAAAGCAGCAGAAAGAGCCTCAAGATGGCTGTGGCTCAAGAGAAGAGAGTCGTGCAGAGGACGTACTGTAGCTAACTTTCCTAGGCTCAAGCTGAGGCCTGATCTACCTCAGCTGGGTCACATGGGGAAGGTATGGTTGAAAGACCTGAACCTCCTGTAACATTGCGAATAATGTGTTTGAAAGCATCAGTAGGTGTATCTGCACATGCTAAGTCAAACAGCAGTCTGCATTTACTGTATAGTTTTTTTTGCCAACTTTACCTGGTTCATAATGGATGTCTTCCTCCCCAGCCGGCTTCCTGGGAAACGAATGGTGCTTTTCTTGCTGCCGTCGTCTGACTCAGACTTGACAACCTTCTCGCTGTCTCCCTTCTCTTTGTCCTGCTCTTTTTGACGCCATTTTTTCTTGCGATTGCGACGCTCCTTGGCACTCTTAGAGCTCAGTTTGGAGACCTCGGAGGAGCTGCGGGACAGGTGCCCTCCTTCTTCATCCTCTAACGCAACCTCCGACACCGTGCCTGCAGATGTTGCCATGGCGGCAGCCTGAGAGAAAATAAAGACACATGATAACCCTAAACTATGAAACAGGTAAAGGTGTTTGTGTGTGAGAGAGGGCGAGGACCAACCTGTGTTTCTTCTTGCTGCCTTTTGAGCTGCTCCAGCATGGCCTTGAATTCAGCCTCTTTCTGCTCCGCCTCCTCAATAGTGGCCTGGTTCTGCTCCTCATAAGCCATAGCCACCACAGCCAAGATGAGATTCACCAGGTAGAAGGAGCCCACAAAGATGACCAGCACAAAGAAGATCATGTAGGTCTTCCCTGCAGCTCGCAGAGTCTGACAGACAAACACAAACAGATAGTTAGATTTAGAGCGATTTAACACAGAAAGTCATGTTTTTAAACAAACATATTGTCGTATTGCTGAGATATAAATGGAATGCATGTTACTAAAACAGTTGTCTTATGTCCATGAGTTTCTTACAGCAGGGCTTTCTTATTCTGTCAAAGGTAATGTATGTATGTGTGTTAAGTCCGCCTTGCTAGTGCTTCTATATATCCTGACTTTCTCCAAAAACATCCAGACAGGAAAGAAGCCTTAGAGTGCCAGTAATCCCAGTTCTAAACACACACGAAAAGAAAAGAAATGACTGGCCTATTTGCCAAATGAAGTGAATCTATTATGGGTGCGGAGGTGCAGGTCTGGAGGAGGAGGAAAGAAATGCTAATACAATGTCATGGTAGCGGAGTTTAACGTTACAGATATCTGGGCGGATGTGTGTCCCACAGAGCAACAGAAAGTGAGAGGACTAAAGAAGGCAGAGATGTAATACTGGTTTAGTGATCTCTTAAAAAATACATTTGGCAGAGATCATGACTGTTCTAAAGGTCGTTCAACAAAAAATTAATTCACTTTTGTTCATTGCTTCATAACAAATGTATATAATTAAATATTTTTGTTCCGGCATGAAAGACAAACACAAGTCTGGTGGCTATTCACACACTCCTAGCCACAGTATTTGTGATCAGCTGTCCCTCCTTCCCTTTTATCCAGAGGGCAAATGAACTGATGGAGGAGAGCTGCTGAGAGGCACCTTTGCTGATTCATTCAGTTAGTAGGATGATGATGATGTATTTTTATTTATTTTTAGGAAGTGAGGACAAAATCATTAGTACTGCTTAGGGGGTGTTTTATATAGGAATCTAAAACAGCTGCAAGATGGGGCCAAAATGTAATCCAGGGAATGAATTTAGCACCTTCCACCTGCCAAATACAGGATAAAAGCTGGCTGTGGCAGGTAAAAGGTATCCTGCCACCATGACAGAAAGGTTTTCTTTATATTAAAAAATATCATTTGTAAAAAGCAATTTCTAAATGAAAAATAGTCAGTGATTAAGGTTGCATGATATATTACAAATTTCTACTGTCTGGTACTACAGAACAGAATTCTTAAGTGTTCTACATCTACATCATACCAATTTGAGACAAAGGAGAAGAAAGACACATTTAGAAAACACTTCTTTACCAGCATGTATAGATTTTCCCAGAAGTCTTGGGTCATGAGGCGAAATAGGGTGAGGAAAGCCCATCCAAAGCTGTCAAAGCTGGTGTAACCATAGTTGGGGTTCCTTCCAGCTTTCATACATGTAAAGCCCTCCGGACATCGTCTGAAAGGAACAAAAATTGTATCTTAACAAGTGACGGAAATGTGCCGCATCAACACAGTTGGCATTACAGATACAGGCACCACTCGCAGTCTAAGATACAACAGGACCATGAAACTGGGCCTGAAAAAAAAAGGCGTGTTTTGTTGTTGTTTGCTTGTGCATGTGTGCTTACATGTACACTGTTAGGAGTAGGATATTGATATGATTTACCGTAATATTTCATGACCCAGCAAGTTTGGCTCATGAACTATGAATACATGTTTGAATGCTTAGATTGTCTAAATCAAGGGTGCCCAAAATGTTTCCCTCGGGGGGGGAACTTAATGATGGGCCACTGGCCAAAAAACCAAACATTGACTGTATTGTTTTGTATTGTTAAGATGCAAAATGGTATTAGGATCCCAAGTTCCCTTCATTGAATTGCCTCTTGTCTGTGTACCACTGTCTCTGCCTCTTCATGTTTTACCTTACTAGCGCCAAACTGACTTCCTGCACACTCTGCCCGCCATGCTCAGATTTAACAAAAAATAAATAAATAAACTATTGGGGATCCTACATATTTAAAGAGCATTTTCCCTCCTAACAATAAGCATTGATTTATAAGCATTGATTTATATTATATTCTTTTTTTTTGAGTATGTGTACTCATATTATTTCATTTGTAAGTTGTGAAAGTATTTTGTTCCTAAATTGTGCCCCCCATAATACAATTAGCTTTTGTTAGTATAACTAACCCCAATTTATTGGTTAAATGCTATTAACATTGTGCTGTAAAGTTTACAAAAGCCTGAAGATCTATCAGTCCGAAATGAGATGCGCAACAGAAAAATGGGAGAAAGTTGCTGAAAACATTCAAGTATAAATATGGAGGCATGCACTTAGTGAGTGGCGCGCTAACTTACCCGGAGTCACTACTATTTCCACATAGTAGAGCATCAAGCTGATTAGGGAGGATGTAGAAATTACCTTTTTTTTAAAAACACAACAAAAAACAGTCACTTGTGTTAGCCACTGGGGGGAAATATGTTACCTTGAGCAGTCAAAGTAACAAAAATGGAATCTTTCTAGAATCCAAAACAATACAAAGAGAAAAGAATCACTAGGATGCACACACTTTATGTCTGGTCCCATTTATGTAATCATGTGCAACTAGTTTAATCAAGTGTCAAGGTAATCACTCACTGTCATTCATGATGTATTCTTTCCAGACAAAGGGATTGCTGCCATTCATCGGGTATTGCTCAGTGATGTTGATTGGCCAGATTACACACTTCTGCCGCAGGTTCCCCATAAAGAGCTGCAGTCCAATCAGAGCAAAGACGCTGAGACAGAAGACGGTCAGGATCATCACATCCGACAGCTTCTTCACAGACTGGATCAGAGCACCCACAATGGTCTTCAGGCCTGTCAATTAATAAACAATAAACACACACAAACACACACACACACACACACAAATGTGCACGTATGCACATACATGAAAACAGACAAACTCATACACACACACCAGCATACAAATTCAAATGCACACAGACACACACAAACACACAGATAGACAAAATATAAGAGTGCATAAGCTGGTTTTATAGCTGCAGTTCAGAGCTGACTCAAGTCAAGCACGGAAAAAGTTAAGTTAGGTAACTCATATCTAATCCTGTATTGTTATATAAATCTAAACTTGGCAGACATTCGAATTATTTCTCAAGCACCTACGCCCACACTGCCAATCCTCAACACCAGAAATTGACTCAGTGTGTCACGTGCATTCCTTTAGAGAATAAAACAGACAGAGCTTGTCGATGTTCTTCTCGTCATTCCTGCCTGGACGGAAATCTGAATTTTGCTCACTGAATTAAATGATCTAATTAATAGATAGATGCTGGCCATGTTGTTCTTGTGGGTATTCATTGACTTGATGTATGCATTAAGCATATCCACAGAATGTAATTTTAACACCTCCAATTGGGAAAACCCATCACAATTGGCAAACAGGGGCTCCATTTCACTCAAAGTCATAGTGGGTTCTAACAGATGTTGTCATATTTGCTGATACGCAAACAAAATAGAATAGTAGTAAGTAAAATGGTTGAGGTAACCACATGGATGTGAGTTGGTGTGGAGTGCATCAAGATTAATACGTTTATTGTTCAACTGTAAAAAGTAGCTCTTTATTTTGCAGCTTTATCTGATTATATATTTTTTTTGCACGGAAGTCAAGATACCTAAGAACTTTAAATCATGTCTTTATTCTTTTATGTAATATTCTGTATGTCTTACTTGTTTGTGCTATGTATGTAGCTACTGTGAAAAATAACTTCTTCTTTAGGATTAATAATTAAATATCCAAGCTCAAAGACAGAAGAACATGCTGTCCTGCATCCCCACATCTCATGGGAGGGGAACCCCTGTCTCTCCATTCCTGTGCTAATTGTCTCACTTCTTTCTTTTCTTGCTCATTTAAATAGGCCTCAGGCTTACTTATCATTAGCACTACATTGTTCAGATAAAGAGAATAATCCCATATCATGTAACTCAATGTCTTCTGTTTCAAGGTCTTAATAAGCAGTGTGATATCATTTAAGAAATGTGGCTGTATGTTTGTGGCATTAGAAAGTAATGAATCTCCCTGTGATTAGTAGCCTTTAAACCCTACAAAATGACACTCACTGATATACTCTCATGTAGCAGTCAGCGTGTCAACAAAGGAAGTTTTTGTGGGCTGCCTAGTTAAGAAAACATGTGATTCAACAAGCCATTCTGATTTGGCTCCACTTCTTATGTCACATGCTCATTAGAATATATCGCCCATCATCTGAGTCATTTTCTTATTTTTTGAACATTAACCCTGACAATGAGCATGATATATCACCTTTGATTAGATTTTCACTTATTTAGTCATGATTATTTAATGTTATAGAGAACTTATTAGGATTTAAAGCCAGCTTTACAGAGGTTTTAGAAAATACAAAACACTTGTGGCTACAATACTGTACAGTATGTCCAAACTACAAATATCTGAGCATTGTATTTTAGAAGAACCATATTCCATAACAAAGGTCTACTATCAGCTTGCCATCACCTGAGCAGATGTGCATACCATGTCAATACTTTTGCAGTCTCTCTCAAATTCAAACTTTGGTGACTGTATGTCTTGAAAGCAGATTTCTAGCTATGTGGTTAACAAAAAGAACAATTCTAGAAGCATTCAATAAAATCAAAGACATGATTATCTAGTATGTAATAACAGCACACTGATTTGACTATGATTCAAGTTGCATTCAAGTTGAACCACAGATATAGAGGTCACATTCAGGGTTTCTTCCCCCATAAAACACACAACAACACAACAAACACTACAGCTGTACAGGATGTTTCCATCAGAAAGACACACTTTCATTTTACATGTTTGAAGTACTTACTACATGTAAGAAAATATTTCTATTTTAAAAGCTGTTCCACTGAGGAAAAACAGACAGCGCTACACTCTAAGAAATAAATGTGATAACCAGAACCATAAAGGGTTTTTCAGCTTGTCCTCATAGAAAAACTCAGAAACTTTCCACCTTCTAAGGGTGCTAACAAGAACCCACCCAGGGGGCTTAACTGGAACCCTTTTACTTTCAAAGGGTTTAATCTAAAACCCACCCAGAGGGTTCTACCGAGAACCCTTATATAAAATTCACTGTTATATCACAGAGATCTTTCTCCACCTTAACCATGGTTTTTGTTTAGGTTAGGGAGCCACGTCCAGTAGCCTTGGGCCTAATAAGGCTCCGAAAGGGCCGGGGCTTATGTTGTGCAGCTCAAACCACAACAATCATCGTTCACAATCATAGTTTTTTGGGGGTGTGGGCTTAGAGGATCTTTAAATACCCATGCTTTTAACAGTCTATGGAGAACTCTTTCTTTCAAAAAGGGTTCTTTGGTTAAAAACATTCAGGTAGAGCTCCAGCCCTCCAGGAAGAACCCTTTTGGACGCTTTATTTCTAAGAGTGCAACTGGATTTAGAATCCATCTGGAGAAGAGAAATTGTACCATGGGATTACTTTTTCCCTTCACTCCATGTGTCCATCTACGAGAACATTCCTGACTAGCTGCAGTTCATTATTATTCTGCATCCAACAAATCAACTGAACACAGCAGCACCACAAACAGCGCACAGAACCAGGCTCAGTCAAGGAAGCAGGAAGTGAAGAGGAGAAAGAAAGGACAGGCGAGGAAGAGTTGGTGGCTGGGGGGGTGGGGGGGTAGGGAGAGGCAATGAGAGGTGGCATGCAGGTCATTTAAACGCCAAGGCTGAAGGAATTGACTCGGTGTCAGCATCACCTGTCTGTAAACCGTGATGGTGACCTTGCCTTAACCGAAGAACCGTTCCCATCCCAGGCACCTCTTTCCCCCACTCTTGCAGTGCAGGGCGAGCCCTCAGGCTGGCGTAGCCCAGAGCACAACTGAGCGCTATATGCTGGAGGCTGAGCTTATTGTGCTGTGCTGACTCTGTGTGTGTGTGTGTGTGTGCATATACAGAGTATGTGCATGTGTGTATATCTGCTGAGATACAGTAACTTCATAGTTTCATATTGTTGTTAAATGGATATCATGTATAAGCAAATGTAAACTTGTGGTACTGTGTGTTCCCTAGAAAAAAAATAGTGTGGAATCTGACGCATATTTAAAGAATTTTGCTTATTTATGATATTTATTAATTATGTATGTTTCCCTTTAAATCCCAGGATGGACAAAGATCTTCCGAAAAACAAAAGAAAAAAAAATCTGAAGCCTGAATCAAATAAGTCTTTAAAACCAAAAAATAAAATCCAAAAGGAAAGCCCCTTAAAGCCAAACTCGTAAAAGCATGTGTCTCAAAGCTTCATGCAGCGTTGATGTGTTGTCAAATTAGGCTTGGCAGTCTTAGGGAATCAAAAAGTCTTTAGAAAAAAGAAAGCAAGGTCATAGACCATGACAATTTGGATCAATGTGCACAAACCAGATTTAAAGGCTGACAGATTTAAACTACTCATGATCATGTTTGTTTATCTAACCCTTCATAATACCATCCTAAAAGTCAACTCTTTGGACATAACATCTTAACTTCACCCCTATGTGATCACATTGCTTTGGACATTCTTTTCTATTGAACTTGGGGAAGAAATGAACAGACAGATAGCTCTTACACATCCTGATGTGCTGCATAAGCTTGGCTGTCCATATGGGACATGTGAGCCCATAAGACTGCCAGTAGACTGCTAAGCCTATCAAAAATGTATTGCTACCATTTTTGATCGTCAGAAAAACAAAAGTAAAACAAAAAAAATGAAGAAATTCTAAAACATCCTCTTTTTAAAAAGAACAAAAACAAAGTGAAATCAAGACAGGATAAAGTAGGCTCAGCCTTAGTGTTTAAATGGGAGTCTCACCTGGAATGACAGAAATTGTTTTCAATGCTCGGAGAACCCTGAACGTTCTCAGCGCCGAGACATTCCCAAGGTCCACAAACTCTGTTATATATCTGTAACAAGGTAGGATGACACACAGAACAGAACCCCATGACACACAACACACACGATAACGACACACACACGCATGTACGCGCAAGAGCACGACACCAGCACCACCATCGAAGACCAGGAGGGGACACCACGGTGAGAGAGAGAACGCCTGTCCGACCAGTGGGAAGAGAACAAAGGAGGAAGAGGAGAGGAGAGGGACTGAAACAAAACCACACCTAACATCAACCCCGGGACTCGCCCACCCGCAAACACAAAAACCTGGACTGTCTTACCTGGGATAACTGAAATTGTTTTCAAAGCCCTCAGAACCCTGAACGTACGCAGAGCTGACACATTGCCTAGGTTTACAAACTCTGTTATATACCTGCAAGGTGGATCAGATAACATTATTCAGCAGCCATCCCAAAGAGAGGAAAGAAATAATGGATTGTTACATCATATTTAATAAGCATTATCAACATTGTATGATGGACTAATGTGGATTGAAGGTGCTCTGGGCAATTATCTTTAGAACCTATTTTGAATTGTTTGGTCAAATTCACCTTCTATCCCATCACAAATCATTAAAAAGCACACACGAAACAAAATGTCTGATGAGTGTTTCCAGCCCCTGCTAAATGTCAGAAGTCTTAATTACCTAATTAGGAAAGCATATCTACTGCAGTGTGTGTTTGTTGCTGTCATTTTTTGGGGGGTTTTGCTCATGCCGATTTTTCCTTGTTTTTCCAAAGTTGCCCACAGCAGCTTTCAGATATAAGAGCACTGTCTTTGTCCATCTTTAAATAAAAATACCACTATATTGTTCATTTTATAAAGAACTCCAGCAGACTGCAAAAACAAGTTTATTGAGATTAAAAGTATTGATGGGCATGTTATGATACCGACACAATGATATAATCTGTAAGTTAATGATCAAATCCTAATGAATACTAAAATATCTATCTGAAATGTTTGCACCTTAAATGAAATGACAGACTGATGAAAATGAATTTTCTGGCAGAAAACATTCATTTCATAAAAGTAAAAGCACAGGTGTCACTAATAACTTGTGTTCTCATATGCCAGTGAGGCAGCATGCACACTATGACCCTGCTATTATCACGCCTGAACGGAAAGCAGTCGTTATTCATGCGATTAGTTACAATTGTATTTTTCAATTTGCAGGAGTGTCTGCGGTGAGAAAGTTCGGTTGCCATTTGAGGTTTATCTGCTGTTTTGTTGTAACTAGTATCTCTTATAACGAAATCACGTCTAACAACTTTATTCTATCCAATTGCTAAAATGTCACGATATATTTATTTGTCGTGTTGCAATCTCTTTTTTGGGTTATTGTTTTGCCTTTTGCTGTGCTTTTTGTTGTTTACATTCGACCATAGTTGTCGTATGTAGCCTACAACTACTGTATTTTAATTTCTTTCAGGCTTGTATTGTTAACAATTATGAGTTAAAATACTTACGCCATTGAGATGACCATGAAATCCAGCCAGTTCCATGGGTCTCTGAGAAAGGTGAACCCATCTATAGCGAAGCCTCGGGCAACAATTTTTGTGAGTGACTCAAACGTGTAGATACCTGTGAAGGTATACCTTGAAAACAAAGAGAGAAGAGAGTAAAACGCTGACAGGCACATGAATCGAGGGTATGAATGCTGAGGGGAAGTATGGACGTGTACTTACTCTACTTGTTTGGACCACTCTGGGGGGTCACTAAATGTCATGAATATACAGTTGGTCAAAATCGTACACATGATGATCATGCTGAATAACGTGAGAGGACAGAAGTTAAGGAAAGTTTGAACAGTGCTACCCATAACACCCAAAACACTTTAGTATACCAACAACTAAAATCAAACTTTAGTATTGAAGTAAAGCTTAAGGAACAGGGAAGAGCATGGAGAAGACAGTGATCTAGAGAGCTTACAGTGCATTTTACTTTTAACCGACGACTTGTGACATCAGCAGAAAAATGTTTAATATACTGTTTTACATTCACTTCAAAGCAAAGAAATGAATCACGTGAAAGGATATGAATGTATCAAAATCTTAATAGCTATTCGCCTAAGTAGATTAAAAGGGCTTAAGATGTACACGGAGGGCGTGGCACTGAAGCGGAAGATTGTTTTCCCACGGTTGACGACTATGAATGTCTGTGGAGAGAGAGAGAGAGAGAGAGAGAGAGAGAGAGAGAGAGAGAACATGACAGTTAGAACATTTCCAGAACTAGGCACACACTTTTCCATACATGGTCTGAAAACCTTTGCACTATTCTATTTTTTTTGTATAAAGAAAGATGATGGCTATAGCTTGAAGTCTTAATCATAGGGCACTCTAACTACAGGACTAATTATAACAACGCAGGTGACACTGTGATCCATTTCAACATAGCATTTTGATTAAAGTGCTCACTGTGCTGTCCCTTTACCCATGTTCAAATCTTTACCCTATTAGCAGTGAGACAACAGCGAGCAAATTATTTCCGGTTGTAATGGCCTTACACTATACCAAGCACACAAGATAAACTAGTAGAGTACAAAGTATAGAAAAGGGGACACAGTCAGGGGGACAAGGACACAAGGCTGTGTTTTACTCTGCTGACATCACTTCCTCTGTGGCCAGTCATTTGAGAGCCAGGAAAACAGTTAACACCTCTGTTCTGGTTGCATCAGACAGTCTCTGTCCTGGCAAGCTTTTCACCATGACAGTAGCTCTTTGAGCAGCAGACAGGTGAATGGGAAGCCCTCCCGTCTTTGTGGTCAAATGCTTCTCTTCGCCCCGAGTTTAAAGCTGTTACTGGAAGAGAACCGCAAATGCTGTCATCGATCAGGGGCAGATCTGCTGACTCTAGGCTCTCAGCAACCACTCCCCACCCATAAACAGCACTGGGCCACGTGGGGCTGTGCACTGGGGTGAGGCAGCAGTGTGTGCTTCAGCACTGTGTGTTTGTTTGCGTGTGCCTGTGTGTGGTTGGTGGATGTTTGTGCCCCAATTTTGGACAAAGACAATGTGGGGTCTGAACGAGAGGTATGAGCATCATTTACAAACAACTGGACTAGTGGGATTGTCAACTCTCAGATTCTCATCCAAACCACACCTTTGTTATGCATGCCTACACTGCAAGGGTGTTTTTCCTTGTTGGCCACATCCCCTCATGTGTATTTACGACACCACTGATAATGCTGCATGCCAGTATTTACAGGTTAAATACAGACATGGCATGGTCCTGTTTGTAAAAAAATATATATCAAATTAGTTAACAGCTTTTGTAAACATTTTAAAACATTGAAACTAATTTCCAACTCTATATTGCTTGCTGTTTTACATTGGGGTATAATGATCACTGCTCTTACAATGATCATGATAATAATATGATGACAACCCACTGGTGGAGAGCATACATGCGTGAGAGAAGCATTTGGTCTTTATTGTGAATAAGGCACCAGCAACTAGCAGAAAATACTCACACCATTTTGGTTCAGACCATGGGAAACACTTGAAAGAAATGGGGATGCGATGACAACTGTCCTGAGACAAGTGGTGTCCTGAAATCTAATTAAATTAAAAATAGCGTCTGCAGTCTGGTGAAAGACAAAATGTATCCTCTGCATCGGAGGACTCCTCTCTCTCCCTCCCTCCCTTCCCCTCTCCTTTTCTGTCAATTAAGCATCGGCAATACTTAAAAATCCTTTCCCTGTTTTTCCCTGCCACATGGAGGAAGAATGATCTATACTTAATCAACACAACAAATACAAGAACACACAGGATCTACAGTCATGTTCAAAGGGTAAATCTGCCTGTTAGAGGTCAAGTGTTTTGCTGACTGAGCACATTCAGTGTGAGGATGGAAGAGGAGGTTGTAAAATGAGCGATATCTCATTAGCGCTTTACAGATCCCCAGCATGCATAAATATGTTCCATATGTTAATCAATGTGACGAATAACTTCATGGAGAAATGCTTCGGATTTGTAGAGGTCTTTAAAAACATCTGATTTGAAGACATAAACATGTTATAGACACCTTACAGAAAACATGTCTGCTTTGTCCTTATTGAGTCTGAGTTTCAATGCTTCAGCCTCTACAGCAATGTGAAAAATATTTCATGAAAATTCACAATTCAACTATAAAGAGGCTTCATTTACTGGAGGTACCGTGTCGATTTGGAGACAGAAAAATCTGCTGTTGATGCAAACTTTGCAACCTGGCACAATTCCAACAAGGGATGCAAATGTCAGGCAGTTTCCTTAATTGATTTTGCCACATTAATCGATAACTGATCGATCATTAGAGTTTGTAAAATAATAAATCTTTAAATGTTCTTCATGAAAGCTTCATTGTGACGCTCACAGCACAATTTAAATCATAACCTCATTAAAGACAAGTTCATTATTTCAATCATTAATAATGGACTAAAATGAAATAATGCCTAAATGTATTTGAATAAACAGAATAACTTAACAAGGTTTACTAAAGGACATAAAGAGGATGAAACTACAAAGTAAATACTAAACCATTCTTGGGTCAATAACAAAGGGCTGTAGCCTACCAACGCCTATTAAAAGTAGAAAAATCCTTTATTGTATAGTTTTTACTGAATAGAAAACCACTGTGCACGCATCATGGGCTCTGATCAGGGTTAATTGTGGTACAAATGGCACAGTTATCCCAACTGTACGGAGATGTAGTCCAACTACTGAAAACAATGCATTCACCATACTGTTGGATGATATATTGTTGATTGTTTAAATTGTTAACATTAACACTTATGTCCCTAGTTTAATTCATTTCAAAGACAAAAGCAGGGAATGGGAGACCTTGAAATTATTGCGACTGTATTCAAGGTGTTGCTTTCCACAGCACATTTAAATGGGATCAACATATCAACCATGTAGTGCACTAAGCTAAGGAAACAGAGGATGAATTGCATCTATTCACATGGATAAACATCCATGTGTGACTGTGGTCGTGGATAAGTACAATGGATCACAAAACAATATGTAACACAAGGTTTGTTGAAGTCACACACACACACACACACACACGTATCACATAACACTGATCTGCCTATTTAATTACATAAATATACTTACATACAAACCTGGCCATACACACATTCAGAAATACACAACTCAGCAGAGCAACCTCCACTGTAAGACATATTTGCTGCAAAGCTGGTAAAATGTTCCTAATTCTCCATAGAGCGTTAAAGAAAAAGGCACATATGCAAGAATCAGGAGGCAGAATGCAGCTGCAAGGATGGCGTGGGTGTGTGTGTGTGTGTTTGTGTGGGCGTGGGTGTGTGTGTGTGTGTGTGTGTGTGTGTGTGTGTGTGTGTGTGGGCGTGTGTGTGTGAGGAGGAGGAATAGTGGAGCAGGGATATGGAGAGGGGCTTGCAGGGGTATGGGATAGCAGCAATGAAAGCCGAAGAGAGAGAAAGAGAGAGAGAGAGAGAGAGAGAGAGAGAGAGAGAGAGAGATGAGGGAGTGGAGCGGGAGTGATGCAGAACAGAAAGCCAGAGAGCTGCAAAGGGGAGAGAGCCAAACCTGAGATGGATGGGTAGACAGAGGGAGGAGGAGGAGGAGGAGGAGGAGGAGGACTGGGTAGGCAAGCAGCACAGAGAGAAACTGAGAATGGTCTATTACTTCACAAAACTGACGGCAGATTTTGACTGTAAACTTATCAGAAGAGATGCCAATACATTTGCGACAAAATGATTAATAAAAACAATGAATAGATTCGATTAGATCAATCGGCAAAAATATGGATGTTGAATGATCAAACATTTGGTGTTACCAGGTTCTTGTTTATGGATTTTCTTCATTTCCATCTGTAATATATTGTGGCATATCAGGTAACTTGGGGCTTTTTCATTTCAAAACGTCATCTAGGGCTCGGGGCAACTGTAATAATCACTTCTATACGATACTTAATAAACTAAACAATTCATCAATTGATAATCATAAACAGAATCAGATCTTTTTAAGAACATATCTGGATTCACAAGCATCTTTGCAGAATGGAAAGAGAAGACATGACACACATACACTATTAGCTGGATTTGAGCCCATTCTGTAAGGAGCCCCTGGTATTGAATAAGTGCATCTTGATTCAATTTACAGAGAAGCAAAGATATCAAGAGCTTCCAGTTCACCGTGGGACTTTGATGCTTTGTGACAAAACAGCACAGATCTCATGAGGAACTTTAATTGACTATCTATTAGCATTATAACCTGAAACATAACTCATGTACTTCTGACTAAGATCACTGCAGTGAGGACCCAGCCAGTAATGTCTCGCCAAAATATGTACGACTACAGTCTAATTTCCCAGCATATTATACCATATCAAAAACATGCGTCATCCCACTTCTTTACCTGTAAGCTGTGCTACAAAAAAAACCACTATCCCCTCTTTACCCCACCCTCCTCCTTTACACCAACCTGGCTAGCAGTGGAAGCCCACTCAACCCCTCCACCCCCGCCCTATCCCTTCCTCACTCAGCCCTGTACAGGAGGATTGCTGTGTCATCAGAGACTGAGGACTCAGACAGAGCACTAAAGCCTGGCCCTCCCTCTAATTTACTACACCCTGAAAAAAAGAACGCCGGAGAGGAGGCGTCGGACGGAAGAGGAAAGAGGAAAGTAATGGACAGAGACGCACACAGAGACAAAGATGGTGGGACAGGACCATAATGTAATGGTGTGTACAGTGCTAGATGCTGATATTCAGAGGCTGCTGCTTGAGCCGTGAGCTCCCTTTGTGCGCTCACTAGTAGCTGCGGCCCTGCAGTAGTCTGAGCAGAAATGACTGGTCTGCTGCACACTCCTGTAATAAGTCACCAGAAAGCTACATTCAGGAGGAGAGTAAAGCCTCTGCATCAACAAAACCTGAAAGCTGTTCATAGTGCTTTTTGTCCACAGCAGCCAATTCGAGCAGAATCATCTTAACTGTATTTCCACACACACAAACTAAGCACAGATGTGTCCACGTGCACGGTGCAGCTAAAACACTAGTATGCCCTCCATCCTTTCCGCCCTGCTCTTCCTGTATGACCACAGCAGCAGCTTTAGCATTGCCTAATCACATCAGACATTTGAAAAGCCCAGGCAGTCCTCTCCCCATCACAGGGGAAAACAAGAAGTGCAACGCTGCATTTCTCTTCCTCACCACTGCCCCCTCTTCCTCTCTTTGATGCATGAGTGCTGTGATCAGGTTTCCAGCAGCTGACACACTCATTGACATACAGTGCAATGGTGAGCAATAGGATGACTGTCGGTCGAGTAGAGGGGACGAGCAGACTGGAAAGATGAGCACAGTAGAGGAAGAATGGACCCTAACCCTGAATATACTTGGAGGCATTTCCTTAGGCTTGATGAAGGACAAATACATTAGTGGATTAGGAAACTGATTGACATGAATGATAGTAAGATGGAGAGGGATGATGAGGTCCGAGCCTGTGAGTCTTATTGAACTTGCTGACACAACACATGGATGGGTATGATGAGATGAGCATATCGTGACTAAGCAGAATGAATGATAAGTCAGAACCTGAATTGATACACATATCTGGTAAGATAGGGCTAATTAGAAAAACTAACGAGCTGGCAGGCTAAAAGCCCACTACCCCCATCGCTCCATTTTGAAAGTGTGCCCTTAAGCAAGGCACCGCAGCCAAGACTTCACTAGTGGAGCTGCTCAGAAGCCAGAAAACAAAGGGATGATGCTGTGATGCTGCGTCTTTTTAACAAAATGTGGATAACTATTGGGTAAACGGTCAAAAACACACATCTATACAAATGGATCTCCCCTTAACACTCGTTATTTTTTAGGCATGTTGGCACAACATCCCTGCAGCAACTATCCATTATCTCGCAATTATTCCGTTGGATTTTGCACCAGCTAATCCGAACATTCACTTATCTTTCAAACGGTAAATATTTCTCTCCAAAAACTCCCAAAAGTACTGTGAAACACCAAACTCAAAAAGTCCTATAGATAAAAAAACAGAAAATGCAGTTTAGAGGCAATTACCTGTACTTGCTGATGAGAACATGGTTGCAGGACATTTTTAAAAATCAAAAAGTGGAGAGAAATAATACAGCTGCACATGTTGCTAGATATTTGTCATTAGCTTAGCTGTGATTTAAGGGTTTAGGATGTGTTTAAACTGAGTTGTCAGGGTCAAAGTCACATGACCACCTCAGAGGCTGCAGGTCATACTGCTTCTGTGGGTTAGTCTGTCATAGCGTTCAGTATAAGGACAGATCTACACAGCTCCGATCATCTTATCCTATCCAGTCAAACAAAATGTCAAACCATGTCTGTTCTTTTAGAGGCAACACTATAACAAGTGGCAAACTTATACAATCGTGTAATTACAATTAAAAGGTGAAAACCTAAATAATTGTGCATAAAGTAACTTGCGGTGTAATCACATTTACTCGTATTGATTATTTGTACAGCAATGTGCAAAACATAATGTAGCTCAAAATAAGACCAATAACAGTCTGGCAATATAGATGAAATGGTAACAGAAATGCCACTGTCCCAGTGCATGCTGGGAAGCCATCAGTCACGCCTACTGTTGGACATAGCACTTGTCATCTGTATGTGTGTTTTGTCACAAAATAATTGAATTAGCTATGGTAAACGATGTCACATTAACATAAATGGTACATCATCTCGCATTAACAAGGATAATGAATCAACACTGCAGAAACCTTTATGAGAATGAGCACTGCCCGAGAACTGCATTCCACAGAAACCCTGCAGGGTTGCAGGAGCAGAGCCACGATACGTCCCTCTGCATCTGCTCTTTGGTTGTACAAGTGTACTAAAAAAAACTCACGGGCCTTATATGATCTCATAATGCACTGAGCGTCTCTAAGCCCCTGTAGCAGTGACTGAAAAGTACTCAGAAGCTCTTAAACGTCTCAAGGTCATCTTTGCATCATTATCACCCTATCTCTGTAGCAAATACAATAACTTTACAATCATTTTGAAATAACTGATATAAAACCTGAATCTGTTTTGACTGTGAATTACCTATGTGTATGGTGTGCTTGCAATTCACATGAGAAAAAGGTAAAGACGAACATTTGATGGCTCAGCATAGCAGCTGAATAATACATCTGTGAAAGTTCTCAACATCCATAAACCTCTCAACTACATTAAGCAAATGCCTCTTCACTACAGTGTGTTGGGGGGGGGGGACTGGGTGGTGCATTAGGCCGTTGTGACAACTCACTTTCATGTTCACATAGTATGGATCCAAATCCTGCAGCGGTGTGCAGAACATTCCCTTAGGAACATCACCGTAGATGAACGGCAGGCTCTTCCCCGCCTCCAGGTCACGGTTGGGCTTGACTTCATTCTCGTCAGACGTGTCCCGGTGACTACTGTCCGATCTGGGCTTGGGTGGCTTCTTGTTCTTCTCTTCAGCGATACGCTTCTCGATGTTAGCAAGCGACTCCGGGGTGAAATACTTGAAGCTGTGAGGGCCTGGGGTTGCAATAATGGGTGCGGCCATGTTTTCATCCTGCAGCTATTTCCTCTTTATTTGTTTTCCATCCCAGACATGGAGCTCTGAGAGGACAAGAGGAACACAGAGTGAGAACGTGTGAGAATATGGTACTGATCAAAAGACAGAAATGATCGACAGAACAAAACAAAAAAGTAATGTCATCTAGTTATTTAAACTGGCAGTCGTGTTAATGATACTGACTGGTCAACAAAGAGTTACGACTAAATTGATTTACATATTTCTATGTCAGACCAGTTGTTTTGCTTCCTTTTTCAGTTTCAGCGTTGCTAAAATGCCTCACAGTGGGAATTTTCTAGTTCTGGCAGGGAACGCAAGCAAAGCAAAATAATGCCGAAAATGTGCAAACATTTGGAACATGGGCCAGTAGGCACTATTTCTGTGCTCTCCATAAACCTTAATGACTAAAGCACTGATCCTGAATCCCCAAAAGCTAAACTCAAGTAGCTAGCCAGCACTTACAGTAGACAGCTTTGAATTCCTTGTTTGCTCTCAAGGAGACATGTTTATTCTTCTTGTGTTAGTGCTCACAAATGACGGGATCTTTATCCCACAACAAACTCATATGTCTGACTCTCTCCTTTCTTTCTCAGGGCTTTCCTTTTTTATCGAACATGCCAAAATGCAGCATTTAGAGTTCTGTTTATCTATAAACGTCTATGGTGTTGTTACTAACAATGAATACATGTGACGTGAATGTGTTGATAGCCCTGCTGGTCTCACCGACAATAGGCATGAAATTCTGCTGCTCTATACAGCAAAGTTCATTGTTCTAGCATGGAGGTCTCTCTGGTTTAGTCTGAACAGCTTTCACTGACAATAGATATATGCAGGATAACAACCGCTTCATCTTAAGTAAGGTGCTGGAAGTATCAAACTGGTAGAATAGATATCCGCACACTTAAATCTATAGCTATTCTACCTGACTGACTTTGATATAAAATAAGTAAGAAAGTGGCTCCCAGCACACAGGCTATTAAATGCTATCTGTAAAGGGCAAAATGACAAGGTGCCACACAATCTTAAGCCAAGCAAGTAAAACAGACAGATATGAATAAGTTAGCAAAAAGCATAGTGCTACATGTTCACCATAATAACCTAATAAGCTGATCTTGTAGCAAGGCTCATTGCTTGAATTTGTTTTGGAGTTTAGGCCATCTACTTATCATATCCATTGATCTACATCACAGATGAAGAATATGAATTAATGTAACTGGAATTTGTGATAAAGAAAAGAAAGGTTGGGGAAGGTTTGTTGCATAACAATGTGCAAAATTGTGTTTGTTGTTCTATGCTCCCTTTTTTTCGGGTTGAGAAAAATGAAAACCTATTAAAACAGATGTCCCCCGCCCTATTTTAATCATATATGACAGCACACTCTTACGTCCTACTTGACTGACTGATAACTAAGCATTCTAAACTGCTACAGTGGATCAAAAGATAGTCCATGAAGACTAGAAATGATTCAACCACTCGGGGCTCTGACTCATTGTTTAAACAATAAGGTTGTCATAACATTATCAACTGCATCTCTCTCGGCTGCTACCACAGATGAATTTCTCAACTGGCTGATGGCCATGCTGCTTGACACAAGATATTTGACAGCCAAGTAATAGTTCAGACTATCAGAAATGAGTCAGTGTGTGCAACATACACAGAGACAATGACAAGGGTACAGACCTGGAGAGATATCAAAAAGAAATCAGAAGAAATCCACATGCAGATATAGATCCAACAGACCGGTATATTGGAGAAAAAGCACAGCCAACCAGAAGAGGGACGAAGTCCGATTCAAGTAACCCAACCCCGGCACAACCTCCAAGTCTCCTTCCACCAACGTTACATCAATTGATCTACCGTCAAGGTGATTCAAACCAGGATGCAATAGCCTGCCCAGCAGTGCATGTAGCCTACACTGGGACAACCCTAAAAACAGGCAGCAAAACTACAAGGCGACCAGAGGATGCTGCTTCAAAATGTTGCAGATGTTGCTCAATGCTGTCGGTGTCCACTGACTCACTGTATGTCATGTGAGGAACACGGCATACAATGCAACAATCGGACAAACACCGTTTCTTTTAGAAAGACTAATCGATTCACTCTTACAAAAAAAAAAAATTGCCAACAACGAAATCCATTACTGCACATAGTCGGCACCAAAATTGCCCGCAGCCCCTTTTAACCGGTCTCGTTTCCGTGAAATCCGTTACGAGTCAAGTGGGTCCGGAAATAAAAACGTATTGATGACCGTGAAAACGAACAACTCCGGAAGCCTCATTTGCCTCGCAGGGGGAGGGGGGGGGGGGGGGGGGGGAGACAAGATGGTCAGTGTCCCCGTTCAGCTGTTTAGCTACATGCTACCATGATGCGTCCTCTGTGCGGAGGAAAGACATCCAAACGGACCACGGCCTCCGTCCCATCTACTGGGGGGGGGGGGATCTTCTACTGTGCTCTATTCGCAGTGGTGATGATAACCTGACATCAGCTAACCGGACGCCGCGGTGAGGAGGATGGGAGTAGGGCACTCGCGTCTGAATCACATGGGTCGGTAAATAACTTGCACACCTTCTCCTGCATATAGGTGCAGGTCCAAGGATTTACTGAGTGAATAACTTGGCAGCCAATATATTAATAGGCCTTTCATATCCTATTCGGGTGGGTGCAACTTTATTCCTGAGCATAGTTAAATTAAGGGGAATATATAACGTTCTGACTGGAAATCTTGATGAGTTATGACAATTCAGTGTATTTTTTTAACCCTCAAAGAACAGACAAGGGGTGAGGAAGAAAGGTGGAAATGATGGACCATGGGACATCAGGCCACTGTGGAGATAAACACCCACGAAGAAAACCTCCTCCTATTTCTAGGAGAATTTTCTCCTCGTGCGGGATTAAGACCACCCGCTCCCCTTCACATCGTGTGTCTCATCATGCCAGTGCCATTCATTCCCTGAGAGGGATTCGATCCCTATGTAGTCCCCAGGAACGTCCACTGTTTAATACCGAGGCGCGCCGTTGTCCTATAGGGCCAAAGCCTAAAATACTGCAGTGTGGTTTACTGCTGCTATATGCTCTCACTAACAAACCCATAGTAGGTCAGTTGAATGCACAGCCCATGTCCTGACAACACATCCCTGGCATCTACTCAAAGCGACCCATACATAGCACATCAGCACACAGCGGAATTATTTACAGCAAAAAAAAAAAAAAAAGACACTAAAACGGCCTTGAGGCTATACCACACCCGTATAGATAGTCTAGGCGACAGAGACCCGGGGAGTCCTGTGGTGCGGGTTTATAGAGCAATACCGCGATGGGAAAACGTGTTTTTAATGACTCCGATTTAGTGTAAATACCAGAAAAAGGTGGCGCGGCCCGTTTGAGGACTGCCAAACTAAAGACGCACCTACCTCCTCCCGCAATTCAGTCTCCAACGGAATTGCAAGAGGGAGGGGGCGCAGAGGTGGGAGTGGGTGGGTGGGTGGGTGGGGGTAAAACTATCATAGTTATAAAATAATGGCATAGCGAGGAAATTGCTCGCTGAAATGTTTTGCAAGCGACGCATTATTCGTGCACAGGGGGAAATATAGACTAGGTGTCGCCGCTCAAGATAAGTTTGACGTGATCTCACTTCTGTACATCCCATATGCGTATGTTTCACATTCTGACACAGTAAAAATGTCATTCCAATCCAGCGGCAGGCCAACACCCCAAATAACCTGCCCGTCTGCCCGTTTTCTACCGCGTCGCGTCCCAAATCCGCGTTTCCCCCTCTTCGAAAACATAATTCCCTTCTTCTACCTGGTACATCGCATACATGTTTGTCCATGTAGCCATACATGGCAGGGAGCCCTCCACAGACGCTAGGAAAAGATGCTGAGAGAGAGAGAGGGACCGCTCTGCGGCACTGGGATGCAGTCAGTCGACAAAGTAGGACTGCGATCCATCCCACGACACGAAAAACCGGACAAAGCAGAAAACAGATTGTCTACTTACTTTTTCTCGCATTAACAGAAATCCAGACAGCTGTCAATGAACTGCAGATGTAGAAAAGAGTCGAGAGTAACTGCGGCTGTCGCCATATTGTTGCTGCTATCTTCCTTCCCAGTGCATGCGGCTACCCTGCATAATTGATGACTCTCAGCAAATTGTTAGGGAGTGTCGGTAAATGCCTTTAGTTTCAATAACGGACAAGAGACTGCAGCATCGTAAGCAGAAAAAACAAAAACTGTTAATGTAACAACACTCATTGCTGTTCTGGTTGGGATTTGTATTGCGATTGGCAATATATTTGTTTTCATCTTGATCTGCTATGGAAGTCATTTTAGAGTGTAATTAGCCTACATGTTATTTTTAGAATCAGAAATAGAAGTTTTTACACATTAAAGACGACTCTGAGCTTATAATGACTCTATGTAGGTAAGTCAATGGTAGCCGAACTAAACAAATACATTCCTGACACTTTATTTGTGTCATGAATAATAATAATTTGACTTCAGAGCTCTAGGTGCATGACCAAAATAATGAATTCAAAAGTTATTTGAGTTCTCATAAAAACCAGTGAGGCCGTTTGGTCAAGTTGCATTGTTTATTCCTGATTAAAACCAGTTAGGTGGACCTAAGAATCAATTACTTACCAATGTGTGACATTTTAATTGTACCAATTGTGAACCATGTACACCTGGTTTTAAGTAAATTGAGTATACATATTTTCCAGAAGACATGCTGACGTGCAAAAAACACAGGTGTTAGTGATAACATGAATGATGACTGCGTTCAATTTAAGTGTCCCTGTGACAAGGAGCCAGCATGAACAATACCAGGACCCTCAAACTGAAGCAGCTAAATGAAATTCACTCACTCGTTAATTTTAATAGTTAAACCTTTGCTTTAATATGACATGTTAAAATACCTTCTTTGGAAAAGGTCCTATTACTGTAACTGAGATCCACATTGCATAGACCCAGTGACCAAAATTAAAATGATTCTGCATGCATATTCAAAGCCCCCTATAACTGTCTATGTAAACACTTGTACTAAACCCCTGCTGACAACAGAATAAATCCTAAACCCATATTCTGGTATTTCCCTGAAGAATAAGATCTCTGATGTAAGCAAAAAAACAATGACTATGGATCCTGTGAGCCCAGTCCCATAAACGCATGTCCTACACGACTTAGCTTTCAAACCATAGTTCACTCCACACCGTGCCGTCATAAACAGACAGATGATGAAGGTTTGGATCATTCAGCTGACTGTATTGTATGCAAATGTTTAGTGTTTTTTTGTTAAACCATAAGTTTTATTTTGCTGTCAGTAGCAGGAGAAAGCTTTTTGTTTGTTTGCAGAGTACAGAGCACATGTTGTGCACACTCGGCTCACATACAGTCAATGAAAGAAATTACTTCCAATATATTGTGACCCTTCGTCTCAAGCCTCCACCCTTCAAAATACAGGGTTAGAGGGTTTTATGAAGGAGGTGTTATGAATTTGACCCAACAATGTCTCTACCTGGTGGAAATGTTAAGAACTGCAGCTTAATCTCTACAGGAAATCAAAAGGCTGGCATGCATTTTCATTCATTCAGCTTATTTTCGTTTCAGCATTTCAATATAGTGAGCAATGGAAATAGTTAATAGCCTATAACCCCATTCCCATTAAATCTTTGCTGAATGTACTGTAGATCGGACAAAGAGAATCAGACTTCAGTCAGACTACAGCTAGGCTTCTGGGAATGTTTGAGGCAAAATATCAACTGTGTGGATTTCAAATATTGGCAGTTTTACAGAAATTGACGGCAAATCAAAAGTTTGAGGTGCCCACAGCAGAGTGTCCTCCATTGTCCACGCACTGCTGCGAGTGGGCCCTGACTTGACTAACAACCACCTGCCGCTATCTCACAGGGGAGGTCGACGGGATTCTTGTGGTCTTGAGGAGCCTCTTTTCTCCAAAAACTGAGTCAATTTTTAATTCGCCATAAATTTTCGTAAGACTGACAATATTTGAAACATACAAAGTTGATTACTCAGCTCAAAAGTTATCAGAAGGGAATCTAATGATGAAATAAATAAAAATTGTAAAAACGACCCGTTGTTCAGACTAGGTAACCTACCTTCGGACTATGGGAACAAAAGCGCTACTCCTGGGCCTCTGTAGTTAGTATTGTGGTTTTGCATCATCATCATCATGGCTACGTTAATGTTAGTGTTTTTATCAACGACCTGGAAGGGTATAGCCGATCAGAAGCAGAGTAAGGGTGGCTCATAGGCCCCTTCAGTGAGTCAGTTTTGTTTCTCCCACATGCAGCCAATCATAACATGTGACATCGTTTATTAGGGCAGGACCACAACCCAATCTGCAGGCCAAGCACATCTAGTACCTACACCTGCGCCCTAGTATGGATGTAAACATCCTCATTACTGTCTTATATGGAATAAATGACCGCAGGTAATTTCAATTTTTTACCAAGAATAATCACCAAATTCTTAGCTCAATGTTTTAGTTCAACAGCCGGAAAATGTTCGGTTTGGTTCAGTCTCACATCTCTCATCAACCTCACTTCCAGCAGCAGCAAAAGCAAGCTGAAGGCCCCTCAGGGCAGCGCTACTTCTTCATCCTCTGATGAATTAATTCTGTTAAATAAGTCTGTTTAATTATCGATTACAGACCTGTCTTGACATTTTTAACTGATGCTTGTTGTTATTGCACTAACCCCTTCCCTGCGGTAACACTGCAAATATCCCCACCGTGGAATAAAGTATTAAACGTGGACACATGTGGGAAAATATTACCTCATTACCGAGGTTTGAATTGAAATTTAAAAAAGTAATATAGGCTACCAGTCACAAAGGTTTATATGATAGATATTGAGTTAATTATTTGATGGAGAATGGTATACGTGTGTATTTCTCACGACTACTTTCTAAGACATGTAATATTTATTCATTTATGTTGTTTATGATAATTTGTTTATTGACAGTTTGGTATATTTCATTTTATTTGTTATTGTTGTTTTGCTTTTTACTTATTTGTTACATGTTCTACTGTAGCAACGTGAATTCAGCCAGCACGAACCCTAGGCCTCCATATCCGGAGCAGCCATCTGCTCTCCTCCCTGCAGTCTCCGCTGGCCACCGGCCCACTGTTCCGCTCATTTTCTGTAACAAGTGTAACGTTAGCATGAAAACATGGTGGAATTAGCAAGCTAACTTTAGCGAGCTAACTAGCCAGCTGCTAAATGAGACAAATCAAACAACTGCTTGATTAAATGCTTCATCTACACACTGTTGTCACACATGGAAAGCACATTGCTGTCGTCATTAACACTGATTCACCAAATTGTGCAATGTGCTGATAGCTTAATTTCCAGTACATGGAAAAGAGCAAACGTTGTGCTGTGCTGTGATTGTAATGCTACAAAGTGGTTACCGAAAAAATATAAAACTCTGACATTAGATGCTGTGGTGAGGTCTGACTACAGGACATTAACATTATTATATTTCAAGACATTAATCCCAAACGGTCACTCTATCTCAAATTGGCCTTGCAAAATTAGAGCTGATATACAACAGTAGATGGCGGTTTCGCCCACTCCCTAACAATGGAACTGAAAGTTGGATGGAATTGAATGGTGACACCATGTCACGGTGTACAAAGACAGCATAATGCGCACTGAATTGGTAATGACTGTTGGATTTAACTTGAAATAGTCTACTGACGTTACAGCATGGCCGAAGGCAGGACAAAAGATGCAACTTATTTCACGGACGGTAGTACGTTAGTTGCGTCTTTACTTGTCGACTTTTATTTTGAAAACTCAACCAGACTTCCTGCTTTAGCTAGACTTTATCAATTTGACAGCAAGTGAGTCAGTCCAAATCGCGCCGCCACCGGCTGACACACGAAGGTCTGGGGCAGCAAGAACATGGCTTTCTTAATGGCATGTTGCACATTGATCGTCAATGTGTTATGCATGCCCCTTCATCTGATCCATGCCGTGGGCATGTATGAAATATACAAACGTTTCTTCCCAATGTGTCAGTATCGGTGCTCTTTAATGTACAACAAGAAAATGTACGACAAGAAGAAGGAGCTGTTTCGCAGTCTCTCCGAGTTCAACAAGCCTGGCGGGCAGCTCACAATCCTGGAGATCGGCTGCGGCACCGGCGCAAATTTTGAGTTTTATCCGCCCGGTTGCAAGGTGATCTGCACTGACCCGAATCCTCATTTTCAGAAGTATCTGAAGAAAAATATGGGCGACAATGACCAGCTCTCATATGAGAGATTTTTGGTGGCGTCGGGGGAGGACATGGGGTCAGTTGAGAGCGAATCGGTAGACGTTGTTGTCTGCACCCTGGTACTCTGCTCCGTCAACAACGTACCGGAAACTCTGCGTGAGGTTCGCCGCATGCTGAGACCAGTAAGTCATCTGTGACTCCTGAAATAACCACTCGTCCCGAAGTAAATGCACTCACCATAAAATGGCTATTTGCAGCCGTAGCGTTCCATGTTATTGAGGCTGCCGTTATAATGCAGTGCACATGGACCAATCATTCACCAGTGGGAATAAATAAGTAACTACGCTAAATAAACAAGCGTAGAAGTCTACTTCAATTGTTTGTATTTGTTTGCATTCAAATATTGAGCAAAACAGCAGAGAAGTGATTCCCTACACATGCACCAGCCAAAGTATTAATAATTAAAATTGCTAAATTTGACCTGTGGTAAGGATCCTCTGTTCCAAACAACAGGCCTAACAGGAAACAGAAAATGCAACAAAATGTATTCATTATAAAACATGAGAAAAGTATGGAAACACAAGTTTGCACAGTAAACACATAGCAAAACATTGTTTTTTAATTTTTAATTTTTAATTTAAAAGTATGGAAACACAAGTTTGCACAGTAAACACATAACAAAACATTGTTTTGCAGGGTGGAGCCTTCTTTTTCCAAGAGCATGTCGTTGCAGATCCCTCAACTTGGTCATACTTCTTCCAGCATGTACTTCAGCCTCTTTGGTACTACTTTGGGGATGGATGTAAGGTCATCCGGGAAACATGGAAACACCTGGAGGCAGCTGGGTTCTCTGAACTCAAGCTGAGACACATCGAAACACCATTGATGTTCATGATCAAACCGCACATTGTAGGTTATGCTGTGAAATAAATTCTTCTCACAAAAGAATAAGCAAAGCACTTAAAGGCTCTCCTCTCTTTTGTGATATGATTGATCACCACCAGTGACAAATAACCCCAGTCACTCGAATACTAACTTTACTTTTGCCATGGGAAAAATCACTCAGTCTTTGTGTTTTGTAAAGACACATTATTGTAACACATTGACTAAAAAATTGAATATATTACTAATTTTATTTGCAGTTTAAGTGAAGAATATGTTTGATTTTCTATTTGTCATTTCCCATCTCCAAAACTGTGATACTGTGAAAATGTGATACTGCCATAGAGAAGATCTGTCCTTCTGTGTTTATGTGTGCTACTGATGGCTTCATGACTAAAAATATATGTTTTTGCTGTTATCAAGCTAATTGTGTTGTATCTTAATGTTGGCAATTAAAGAGTTTGATCCTGCTGCATGATCCATGTTTTCTTTTTTAACCAGTATTGATAAGATATAGACAATAAAGTCAAAACATCTGGGGCAACTTGGACGTGTTCTCCCGCAGCTGCCCCTCACGCACACTGCGGGGTATTTGCTCCATCGTATGGTGAGACACAGACATCATCTCTGAGGTATTAAGAGTGTAATCTTTTGATCTTGTAAGTCTCGAGCTCGAGATGCCCCTAACGCGTTGCTTGGCTCAGAATAGAATGAAGTCTTGTCTCTTGAAGTTCTGCAGACTGCTTTGTTTAATGTTGACTTTACCCTTATATCTGATGGAAATCACGGGCCTGTACGGTATGTACAAACGCTTGTTTCCATGGCTTGCCTACAACATAACATTCTCGTACAACGATAAAATGCACAAAACCAAGAGAGACCTTTTCCGAAACGTGGGCAAATTTGCAAACAGCGACGGCACTCTTCGTCTGCTGGAGATCGGCTGTGGCAGCGGGGCGAACTTCAAGTTTTACCCCGACGGCTGCACGGTGACCTGCACCGACCCCAACCCGCATTTCGAGAAGTACCTGCGGCTAAGCATGGACGCGAACACGCATTTGACCTATGACACGTTTGTAGTCGTGTCTGGGGAGGACATGGAGGCGGTGAGGGACGAGTCAGTGGACGTTGTTGTCTGCACCTTGGTTCTCTGCTCGGTCATCGACGTGCAGCGCGTGCTGCAGGAAGTCCGACGCATCCTCAAAACGGTGAGTGTCTCAGTATGCAGCTGTCAAAGTGCCGTGGGAAATATTTTGTTAGTGATTTATTAACAGGCTACGAGGCTGGTAGAGTGCCCGGCCACAAAAAAAAAACACGACTAACTAGTTCATTCCGTCCTCTGTGCAGTGTGTGTACTGTGTGTTCTGGTGCACACACAACAGGCTGAATAGAAAGTTGAATTACATACAAAAGCACAATTAAAAGTGCATATATCAATCAATGCCTTACAAAGAGACAGCAGTACCAATGTCTTCACAGGTGGGACTGGTAGCGTGTAGTACTAAACCTATGTTTGAAGATGATTTCATTTTCAGAGTCATTAAGCCGGCAAATAAATGTATACATTATATTTCTTAAAACAGTTTGGAAAGTATTGACTCCTGCAGCCACACACATTACACTTACACTTCACCGTCTCGGTCTCTTAAGTAAAATCCTCATGGCAGCATTATAAGCTGAAGTCTCTGTAAGCTTCTGTTTTTTTGTAGTGAAACCACCTGGCCCCAGGATTTCTGTGCGTCAGTTAGTTTGTGGAAATAATTAAGTTCAAACTTGATTTTGTCACTGGGCACCTCTACAAGACAAGGCTGCAACATTAGGAAATGATGCAGGAGCCCCTTTTTGTTGATACTGCACATTGCAAATTGCAGGGTCCAAAAAAAACATCTGATGCTTTTTGGGGTCCTGAGGGTTCGCTTGGTAATCCGGCCTTGCTCAAGGGATAGTATGTAGAACGTATCAGGTAAAATTAGGCTACTTATTGTCATTGTATAAATCATTTCCGATCCCAACTGACATTGGACAGATCGCCAGACTATCAGGGCGAAATCAACACTGGTCTTATTTTTCTACTTGATTACACACATGGCTGTGGGAGTCTGCACTATGTTTTTAGTGTCAGAAATTGTAATGACCATCACAGTCAGTTCAGAATGGTGAATTATCATCTTTAGTATTAACTTCTGAATCCCCACACATCTGCTTCACAATCCTAACGAATAACAGCCACTGCAGTCCTGATTTGGTTTTCTTTTTGTTGGTTCTCTTACAGGGTGGAGCCTTCTACTTTTTGGAGCATGTTGTCTCAGATCCCTCTTCCTCTACGTACTTCTTACAGCATGTGTTTGAGCCTCTGTGGTACTATCTTGGAGATGGATGCATGATCACCAGAGCAACATGGAAAGATCTGGAGGCTGCTAGTTTTTCTGAACTTCACCTAAAACATGTCGAGGCTCCCGAGGTTACTAGGATGATAAGACCACATATCATGGGATATTCCATTAAATGACTGCAGGGGAGAACGGGCAGACATCATTGTGCCTCTTATGGGCTCCAGAAAGTTCAGCCCAGTCATTCGTCACTGTATTTTGCTGCTAACCCATACTATTCTGATTGTTTTCTCTCTCGGCCCCATCATGTGCAAACACTTCCATTGGTCCAGTACTAACATTCATTAGAAAATACTGGGTTCAAATTAAGTCATGTTTCATGTCAACAAAAGCAGTCAATCTGTACGTTTTCATTTCCAGTGAACAAAAATACACTATCCACTGCATCTATTGAGTGAAAATATATTTATTTATTTACAGAATCAGCAACATTTCATACAGTTTGTTCTTCTTTCCCTCCATCCCTCCCAAGATGTACATAATAAATATTACCTGGACAATGCTTTTTTTTTTTTCCCTGATTGTCTAAGTAACTGCCTAAAAACAACCAAACTCAATGTCATTGGTTACCCTATATATTCCATTGCACAAAAAGAAGGAATGACGATTGTAACGTGTCCTTATAGAGAAAAGAGGGGAGATGCTGGTCCACAATATAAACAGGAATTATGTCTGTGTGGGAATTATACAGTCAACATTCTGCTGATGCCATTTAGAGGATAAAAAAAAAAAACAGAAACATTATTTTAAAACACGGGATACATTTACAAACTGAGACTCAAAGTTAAAGCTCACCATTTCGGGGATACCTCCCAGTATTAAAAATGTACACAACTATAAATGTTATAGTGTTAGCAAATTTAAAAAACAGCAGGTGGAAAAAAATGTATTTGTCGAGTATATCTTAGTGCCATCAATTGTCACTTTTATATCAAACGGAGTAAAAAACTTGAGGATGTCAGCCTGAAATTAAGTGTTCCCAGAAACCCTGTTCATGTCCAAATGGCTGAGCTGTGTCGCTCCCAAATTATCTCCCAATCCGCAGCCTCGATTCAAACAGGTTATCCTGTTTTGACACAATAAAGGTCCTTTAATGTTTTGAGTTCTTCAATCAGGGTCTTGTTTTGGTTTTCAAGAACAGCTACACGGTTTTCCAGGCATTTAACATATTCCTTTTTCTTCCGTCGACATTCACGCGCTGCCTCTCTGAAAGAGGGACACAAATGTTAGATTATGCAATAAATTAACCTGCAATACATCACAACGTACAGTATGTTCACTACTTCGACATAAAAATACATATATCAAAGTTACAGCTTAAAAGTAAAATATGCGCAAGTAAAAAAAAAAAAGAAAGATACTTAATAATTAACGCTGAGACATTACTGTCTTTAAGAGGCCGTAGTGATCTCGTTCTAGAGGGAAGGTCCTGGTGTCATATGAAACTAGCAGTGGTACCAACCATGTCATGCTTGTCGGGAGCTGAATAGCGTTCCAAAATTATGCTAAATTTTGGCGATGGAAAACTAGCATGCTGATTTTGAAAGGGGTCCCCTCAAGATATGTGAATGAAAATGGTTACCCACGAGTCTCCCCTTCACAGACATGCCCACTTCATGCAAACAACATGCAGCTTTGGGCAAAAATCATGCCGTTTTTTGCAAGCAGTATGAAAGGCGTTATTTTCACCTTTTGTAAAAATGGTGTTTTTGAATATTTCAACATACTAAACAGTCTTGGAATTACATAAATTGGATAACAACGACAGAAAAGCAGAGATTCTTGTGTGCATTCAATGAGCTCAATTGCATTCATGTGTGTAGATGTTAGGGCCTGTGTCCATATAGCATTTCTTTCTGAGCACCAGTGTCTTTTTTCAGTTGTTCCCAATGAGGAGAGCCGAGAGTAAAAGGGCTGCACCCAGCGTCTATTTTCTGAGTGGAACCTTTCCACAAAGCGCTGGTGATGTCACTGTAGAGAAACTTGTTTTGGCAGTGTCCGTCTATCCTGATTTATGACTAGAACAACTTTAGACACACACGCATGAGCTGCATCTCAGCTTCAGGAGGATGTACCACTTCTATGTGACACACTCTGTTGACTTGATATCTCCCCCTAAATATTCCCTGTCCCCCCGTAAAAAAAGACCAAAACGGGTCTATGTAGGTTTCCACGGGTAAATAAGCAAACATTCGCCTGTTTCTGAGCTCTACATAACTCCAGTAATGGAGGCACTGCACCATCACATTGACTCCCCCCCCATGTCCAGTTTGTAATCTCCACCAGGCGTATGTAACCCGTCGTGTCTGTGTGCATCCGTGACTGTGATTGACCAAGAAATAAACTGTACACGCACCTGTTTTTCATAAGCCTGATTTCCCTTTTCATTGTTGGGTCGTCACTCTTGCCCTGAGACAGCCCCATAGGAGACGTCATGACTACAGTCTGAGGCAGGGAGCTGGATGCGGGCGCTGTGCGGATCTGGTATGTTTGCACCTCTCCTCCTGCACCTGCGGGTGACATGACAGTCAAACGTTGACAGCACTTAAGAAGTTTAGACATTCATTTGTTATTTTTTTTAACCATAAACAAACAACATTAAAGCTGTTAAGAGGAAACGTTTAGTCAACATTTACAGACACACACAGGGCTTCGTCAGGAGCTTTGTAATATTTTTTTGGGGACATTTTTCTAGTGCCAATACTGTGAGATTCTTCAAGCTGCGTGAATGAAAATCCATTAACTAGTTTACCAAAGGACATGCTTCTAAATAATGCTGAACCTTGATACAAATTACACTCTACTTAAATCATCTTGTTGAAAGTAAGGCACCCTGAAGTGAAGCCACATTCCAACTGAAATAGCAATGTGTCAAAAAAATCAAGGAGCTGTGTTGATGTAGGAAAGATACTAAAGGTAAACTACCAGGCACAACCTTGTTTCCCCTTTACTCTAATTAAAATACATACAAAGAGCTATAGTCTGTCTGAAAGCCTGACACATTTTGGCATCCTCCTAGCAGTTAAATTAGCAATCTGGAATCTCCTTACGAAAGATGTCTCCATTAGCTGATAAAATGGGCTTAGAAATCTAGATACATTTTATTATAATAGGACATATTTTGCTTACCTTGTACAACGACCTGGTTACTCGGCACCAGTATCTGCTGGCCGTCAGGTGTCTGGGCATACTGAAGGATGGTGGTGTTCTGCTGGGCTCCAGCGTTGGCCATGGTGACAGTCTGTAGCCCCTGAATGCCTTCAGACCCCGTACTGGCGAGCTGGATGGTGCCATTAGCGTTTATAGTAACTAGAATAATCACACAGGTGGCATCAGAATTGGGTAAAGCACAAATAAAAATAAAAATAAAAATAAATCACATTTCAGCTGGCTAGGTAAATTCTGAGATCTGCAGAGTACTCTTAGTAACTACTTTTGGGGATTTCTTTCCCCCATTTTACAAGAAATGGTTTCTGATCTACACATTTTCTTGTGAGCATATTAACACGAAGCATACAGTAAGTTGTGTTACACAAACACATTTATCCCAAAGTTCCCTTTGCAGAAATCCAACATGTGTTTTTTTATGATAATAATTCTGTGGCCTAGAGATTAATAACATTCGATAACAAATTCTCAATGTCACAGGCCAAATGACCCACTCATGCTATTGAACAGAAAAGATCGTACTGTACTGGCCGGTGCTGGTCTGGTAGATTTGGGTGGTGGGTACAGTAGATACCTGGCTCTCCGTTACTTCCTCAGACAGTTCATTTAGGATTTTTCTGCATAGTGAGAGGAGGAAGGTCAATTGAATTGGAATTCATCTCTGCAGACTGTTCTTATAATGTGTCTTGCGTACGTGTTGTTGTTTTTCTCTTACCTGTATGAAGGCCGCCTCGCCAGTATTTCTCTGTTATTATGGGCCACAGCTCCACTGTCCGATGAGTCCTGTGAATCGTCACTATCTGAACCCATGGCCTTGAAAGAGGGAGATGGATTAACAAAGTGCATTATGAGTAAGTGGATAAAATGGCATATTGAAGGTTTGTAAAAAAAGAAACTAAGGAGATGAATTAATCGTAGACTGACATTGAGAAATCGTACAGTGTCAAGGAAAGCAAGTGGTCTCACCTGTGCAGTTTGCATCTGAGGGGACTGAATGACCGACGACTGTGCAGACTGGATCACCCCTTGAACCTGAAACTGACCCCCTGGCAGCTGTACAACAGCCACAGAACCACCACCCAGTGACATCTACAGAAACATAATTTAAAATCCACACAACATATTTACTGTGGCAATTACCATCAATTTCTGTGCACAAAAAGAGTGAGTTCAGAAGCTCATTGAAACTCATTTGTACAAAAATAAATGCTTAAAGCGAGTCATCATTTCACCCAAATTACACAAAACACGTTTTGCGTTTCAGTTACCTCTTGTGGCATCAAGCCATGGAGATGGTTTTGGTTTTATACGGCTAGGATTGAGCTCTACCACTGACGCTCCTGCCACCACTCTCATACAATGAAAGAGAATGTCGCTTATGGTAACACTGGACGATCTAAGGACCTCACTGTGAAGGGACATTGACGGCTGACGATTATCTCGAGTAACCAAGACATTGTTTTTGCAAAGACAAGTTTTTTTTAAATATATATATTTTTTTACAGAATTACTCCATCATTGGAGTGTTGTGGGCTGAAATTTTCAAGATGGATATCTCATAAAATCAGAACTATCTGCATGATAGCGCATGACGGTGGAAAAGGTGTAATTTGGATGAAGTGATCATTTAAAATCTACTTTAACGAACTTACTCACTATATAATTTCAGTATGTGTTAATAAACCCTTATTTACAGTTTATAAGCACGCTTTACATCCATACAAATTAAGAACTGCTGTCTTATCAGATGCTATGAACTGAAACAGGAACTTACGGTTGGTTTTCTAAGAAATTGTTACATCCTCTGATACATCAACTAGTAAGTAAGAAAGCAACAGAGGAGTGAGACTCCATTAAGCAGGCTGGTGACACTAAAACCTGGACTCAGTAATCCCTGCCTGTATCACAAAATTGGTGAGAAACAGGTGAGACTGTGCAGATAATACACTTAGTGAAAGACTTAATTTGTTGATAGTGAGAATAAGCACTTTAGCTACTTCATTTGTCATTGTGCATATTATTATTCATGGTATTTTTAAAAGGTATGATTTAATTATTATTATTTTTTTTAATTTAACTTTGCTGATAAAATAAAAACTCTTCATGATCAACTTCTTGGATCCATCTTACAAATGCATCTGTGTAACAGCAAGAGTTAAATAAAAAGAAGTGTAGCTCTACTAATAAGCTAACTTTAAGAGATTTAAGTGTGCTTTCGGCATGGCATTCATAAACAACATGGACTAGATGCATGAGCATTGCAAGAGATTCAGAGGCAATAAAGAACTGCAGTATTGTGAGCTGTTATGAATTACCTGTTGGGCTATCTGTGAGAACTGAGCGGATGTGATGGTGGCAGTCTGTAACTCAGTGCCATTGCTGCCCTGCCGTACTTCTTCCATAGTAACTGGGAACAAACAACAGTTAAATCAACATTACCGCTTTACAATGACACTAATGCAACCTGCCTATAACATGCTGTACTCCGCTGTGGCCTGCGCGCTATTTGTTGATATAATAAACAAATCTTCCAGACAACGTGCAACAGATCAGAGCGATATCAATACATCGCTGATCCATACTTTTCCCCTGACCCTTTCTTCTAAATTTCAACGGGTGCGTTTAAGCTAACTAAAAAAATCGACTTCCTCTTTGGTTCAATCGTGTTAGCCAATGCAACTAACTCATAACATGGAGTTAAGGATAACAGCTAGGCCCGAAAGTCAATACTGTTAACTTTTCACCCTCGTGGGTTAAATGTTGAATTTTAGGATTTTAAGCGGGCGACTTCACCATAACAAATGTCTACATCTGAAATGTAAAGTTAGCATTTCAGTCACTCGTGCTATAGCATGTTCGCCCTCGCTAACATCTCCGTTGCTAGTTAATGGTAGCTAACGTTCACTTAAACGGATGTTAACCAATTTAAACCGTTAAAAAGAAGACTTTAAGAACTAAAAGCGGGGCGAGTTTTGTTCCTCTAGTTCACAGGAAGGATGAGCTTTAGTCTCGTTGAGCAAATATGTGTAACTCTGTCACTGGTACGCAAGTTACCGCGTCAATAGACGTCAGCGAGACGGGGAGCCATTAAGCTAACTACACCTTCCCTCTTCGTAAAACGGCTAGGAGCTGACGAAGCAACAGCCGCCATTACCGCCACAGCGGAGCAGACGGCAAGACGAGCACAACATTACCGCTCAAGCCAGACAACATTTACCTTTTCAAGGACCGCGTAACTGCTGCTGCTCTCAACGTGGACTTCGTGCAATTTCGTGTGTATACTTTGAGGCAAGAAATGCCTTCAAAAGTTACTTAGCAGAAGTGGCTAACGGCTAAAAATACAAAGATGTCAGCTAAAAAAAAAATAGCTGACCACTTTTTTTCCCCCCAAAGGAAATGGGCGGTGCTGCTCGGCAAAGACGCATTACGTAATAGTTTATTTGGGCTTTGTGATTGGTAAAGAGTCTGAGCAACTGGGAGATGTACAAGGACAGGGTGGAGAAGGCCCACCTGTTACATAAAGTAGTGCATTGACCAAGTAACGATGTTTATTTAATGATACTTTATATTTAAAGTATAAGTAACTGTGTCTTCATTTCAGCTGCTAGCATATTAAAATGCTGCTTCCACAGTGATGCATCTGCAATATTAATCCAATAATATTATCATATAACACTAAGGGGGCATTCTGCATAGTGAATACTTTTATTTATTCTTATTATGAATGATTTTACTTCACATTGCGATAGTAATATTTACACCAATTTTCGTGTCACAGATTTTGCCCTCTTATGTTTGGTCATCTCATTTTGAAACAAGACAAATCTTTTAACAAATGTTTTAAAATTCAGACTCATATTTACCATTTTACAAGTAGCTGTCGGCCTTTTTCAGCAAGCCATACACGGGGGTTTTGCGACAAAGAAATATTTCTCGTCCATTATGACAAATTCTTGAAATGCTTTCACTGTAAGGATGCAAGTTGTGTAATAATCAAAACTCATGAATATCAGGACATCTGAAATGATTAAATGGTTTTGTTTATTCTGTATTACTTTCACATAAAGTATAAAACAAAGTACAACAAACCAAAATAGAAAATAAGTGAGAAAATGGGAAGGGGGGTGTACCACCTTGATTTCTTAACTATACGAGTTAAAACACCTCCCTAACATTAAAGATTCATTAGTGGATCACACCCTCATGGAGCAGTATGTAATTCACCAAATAATTAATATACAACATACCAAGAGTGCATACACAAAATATTGATAGAACAGCTCAAGAGAGATTAATCCAGTCTTAAGTACACTACCGGTTAAATGTCATCAGTCCTCTGCTCTTAGTTATTACAAAATGTTTAAGCAACATGTTTATTTCACCAGACTGTGCAAGCTTTGAAATTATATTGCACTCATTGGGATTGCATAGTGTGTGACAACTCTGACGGAAGAGTGGAAATCAAAGGAAGCCCTTGTAGACTTCCCAGCGAAGCAGGTAGATGGTATATGGACACTGGTCGTCAGTAACCCCTCTTTTTGCTCATTAGGTCTGCCTTAATAACAAGGAGATTTGATTTTGACAAATGTCTACATTTTATGGGTATTATTCACAGATTGCACCAAGGGACCACCTGGTCCATCCCTGTGTTATGAGTTTTGTTCCCTGAATATACAATTATTTCATACATATATATCTCGTCCACTTGTACCTCAAGCTGATTTCTTCTTGTGCTTGGCAGAATCATGCAAACGTTCTGCTGCAAACGAAGGATGCAATGTAAAAGCTAAGATGAAGTGCTATTAGTTTAAACTCTAGGTGGTCTTAAACTGGGCAAAAGCAAATGCCGAGCATTATATATCTAAAATTAGTAACACAGTTAATGTAAGATGAAGTAGGGATAGTTAGTCCACAACGTAGACACCTTCTGTAAGTACCACCAGTGCAAAGTGCAGCAATTCAATGGATTATATTTGTTTACCTTTAATGATTAAACATCTGTCTAGTATTGTGTTTGGCATGATTGTATCCTATAATGGGACAATTGCAAAAGTCTAAAATTAACAAAAACTATTTACATGTTTACATTAACTGTTCATCACTGAAATACAGTATAATCCAGTACAAAGAACCTATAAATTATGGCAAGGAGCACAAGGAAAGCATGAGATAACAGGAAATCAAACACATTTTGCAAATACATCTTGTTGCAAATATTATTTCTTTTTTTTTTTTTTTTCACCCTTTTTCATACAATTACTTTACTTTTCAATCAAGGATGTTTCAGATGTGGCTCAGCTTTGCAACTGCATTCACAAGTGCTTTTTAATCCAGTGACAGAACAAAGAAACGTATCCAGATACATGAGGGCTTGCATCTATTGACTACTGACTCTTAAGTACCGACAACAATCCTGTTAGTATTCAAAGTAATTCTTAACAAAGTTGCACAAATACAAAATACAATTCGAATTAACTTTGAGTGTGAAAAGGAAAAGGAAAGTGACAAACTCTCAAACACTTGCTCTATTTTGCAATACAAAAATGAGTGTGACTGTCTACCGATACAAAGTACAATGGCAATGGATATTAGATAAAGGGTTGTGGGCCTATTTTTAAAATATTTTTGAACGTTTTTATAAAATAACCCGGTAGCCTGAAAAGTCATGATATTGGTTTTTAGCCAAGTGTTTTTTTTTTCAATGGCCGACAGGAAAGTTCCCCGTCATTAACAGTGATAGTCCTCCTGGTAAACTCTCAAAGCTCTTCAAGCAAGAATCCTCAGAATAATATATGCGCCTGAACCTTTTGTTATAATGCCTCATTGTTATAATAAAATAGATCATTTTTGAGAAAGTGCAATGTTCTATCTATAGCCTGACTAACAATGCTTTAAAGTTAATTATCTTTAACCTCCATTACACAACTAATATTCCATTTCAAAAGTACTGTCAAAACTGTTAAATCTTATTTACAATCCTCTCTCTGCTACAATTGTAATCCCTCAGCTGGGTTAACTATCCATAAACCATCAACTGAGAGAGACAAGTCTAGCATTTATACATTTAAAATATATCTATACAGTAACATAGTATCTAAAATACAACAGGCCTTTATAGGTACAGTACAGAATATGGCCACTTTCCTCTTTTAATTTGATCCCTTTGGATATCGGTCAGGATTTCCACTACTAGTCAAAACCACAGGAGAGTAAACAGCCATTAATAACAGATTCATTAAAAATCAAGATCGGAATGTATGGCTGAAGTTTTATAAGGCAGGAAATATATCAGGGCAGGAACGTTGTGAAATAGTTTTTGGCTTCATTATCATGGGACAAAATAAGCTTTCTAAATAATGCACACAGACTGAGATAATGGTTTGTTTTCATCTGCCCTCTTTTGTTCGTCCGTGGTAGTGAGAATTGACTCAGGGCATGCGTTTGTGCGCGTGTAAAAATATTTCAAGTTGTTGATCCAAGTTTAATAGCTCCTGGTATTTGTATGGAAACAGAAGGGAAAGTATTTTACGAGGTTTGTGGTAGGTACTTAATAAGACGATGGATTTTTTTTTACATAGAAATAATTTCAAAAGTGGTCCTGTTGTATGTTTAACCCTTTCCATAAAAAAAAGTGCAACAGGGTTTATTTTTTCTTTGCCGTATGCAGTACAAGTTGCTTCTGTCCCATTTGCAAAATTCTATCTATAAAACACAGTGAAGAACTCCAAACATGGCAGCTCCAATCACAGACATGCAGTGGCCAATATATGCTGGTGTCACACAGGGCTGGGTGGCAAGACATGTGGTTCATGCTTTTTCCTTTTCACCCTCTGCCAAAGCCGCAGTCGAGCGCCGGGGTGATGATGCAGAAGCATCCAAAATGTGGATGCTGGATGCCTAAACCAACACAACCCCTTTACATGTTGTAAGCGACATAGATGGGATCCAGCTGGTCAGCGAGGAAAGAGTCACGAAGGTGCATGCGTTGCTTCTCTCCCCTGGAGTTGATGGGTATAACGCCGGGGTCCACAATGACCACCACACCCACGATGAGGTGGTGCTCCTCCAGGACCACGTTGGTTATCAGAGGCACCAGGTCCAGCGCATCCTGCTCTAAACCACACAGCTCTGACACCACCACCAGCAGGTTGGTCCACGTAAACACAGCACTGTGAAGAACAAGAACCCAGAAGAAATGTTAAAAGGACTACTTTGACTTTTTGGGCATATTCGCTTTCGTCACAGTGTAATTACATGTACGTATATCAAGACCATTCTCACCTCTCAGCTATACTTCGGTGAGCCCGGGACACTGAGATTTCAATGTCAGTTGGGTGGTAGCGCAGCCCTCTAAGCTCCAAGGTCTCATCCAGTGAGCCCACCACAAAGAGAGCATCGTGCCGATCTGAGAACAGAAATACAGGCAACGTAATCCACCCAGAACAGTATGCAGGCAAAGTAAAAGGAAATGTGTAAGCAGCCTGTTAAAGTGTTAAAAAGTGATAATAATCTACCTCGTAATAAACTCATGAGGATTGACTGTCCCAGTCCAATCTATTTAGTTTTAAATCTAGACTTGAGCTCCGTCAGGGTCTACTCACCCCCGTTGGCCTCCAACAGCTCCGTCCTCTTCACAAAACCCAAGTATCCTGTCCTGGCCCATAAGGTCTGCGGGTCTCCAAAGCTGAGCTTGGTGTTGAAGTGGTTGGCCTGAAGACTCTCCTCTCCGTAGATGGTGTAGTAGCCACTGGCATTGTGAGGGCTGTTTATCCAGATCTGAGAGAGAGAGAGCGAGAGACACACACTGGGTCAGAGCTCGGGTTCAGAAGGAACAAGGCTTCACCCACCATGTTGTGTAGCATATACATCTCACCTCTCCTAGATGAGAGTCACCAAGTGGACCTCTGGTCTCTGGATTTACGATTATCACCCGAACACCTGGCAGTATCTGTAGATGAAAAACAATTGTCATACACTGGTAACATGCACCACTTTTAACTTAATAGTAATAATTCATTGAGTGAATTTGTACCATCCATGTTTACATATGTAAAGCATCTCACCTTGCCAGACTCCATTAGAGGAAGACTCTGAGGCGCTCCTCTCTCTACCAGCCTCACTCTACATAAGAAGACAATCAATTTAAAATCCACACTTATCTCTGAAACATCAGCTAAGACCCAAAATCTGCTGTAAACGGTAGGCTGGATGTAATACTTTTTAAATTTAGAAGGCTCAGTTTAGGACATTGATGACTTGTTCATTTAAACCGTTCAATTTTGGTTGAAATGATCCATGTGTTCTTACCTGTCATGTCGGAGGGACTTCATGTCTACATAAACCGTACAGGGATCCGGACCAGTGGTGCCCTGTAACACACAAAGAGCAGGTCCATACAGGTCCCACTGACTCTCATCTAGGTATAATTCAAAGTGTACTTCTATGTGAAGCCAGGTTAAGTTGGTTGGTGTACCTGCAGGCAGATGGCCAGGTTAACCCGTGAACCAAAAGCAGTGCTGACAGCTCTGAACGACAGCCCGATGTCCTTAAACAGCTTTGAGAAGGAGTGTGAGAGGGCGAGCCGAGGGCGTTCCTCTGCTATCACCACGCAGCTCCGCACACATGACAGGCTCACACCACGGGCCTGAAACACACCCACACAAAATGATCAAATCCTTCAGGAAAATTACATATCTATCGTTCATGATTCTCTCTCTCTCTCTCTCATATATATATAAATATATATATATATAGTCCTCACCTTGAGTAACTCAGTCTGAGTGCCCAGTCCTTTAGTGCAGAGCTCCATGACGGAGTAGGAGCAGAAGGTGTCTCTGATACGATACTGACTGAGCGTACTCAGCCACAGAGACAAGCAGCTCTCCAACTCGAAGGGAGGAATCAGGACAGACTGGTGACCTGAGTAAACACTAAAATACAAGACATGAGGGAGAAAAAGTGAATGGTGGGGGAACACCACAACAGAGAGAACCTTACTACACAGCATGTATGTATTGTAGGTGTACTGCACCTTGCGAGGCACCACAAGACGAAGCCCAGACCACAGTAAGGGTCCAGGCAGATGGCTATTTGGCGAGAGGAGTAGAGTTCACACTGCAGCTTTACAGAGCGACAAAGTGCACTGACCGCTGCATGAGAGATCTGCAACCAACAGGAAGACACATTAGAGACTCAAAGTAAAATGTCACAGTGACACTGTTGCATATCCAGGAATGATTTTCTAATGAACTTCTTCTGCTTTGTGAAGACTTTTACCTGCTACAGTGAAACATAGCATAGCATCACTGATCGTCACTGTTTGTTTTAAGAATAAAAACACGATGGCTGAAGATATTCAGGATTTAATTTCTACTCATAGCTCAAATCACTTCTCACGTACCATGCAGCTGCAGAATCATGTTTAATTTGATGTCTCTATATAAAATTAAGACTGACGGAGCAACATTAGCATTTATCTGTTGTGTTTCTGGCCCCTTGATGAATGTTTAGTCAAATATTCACTCTATTTTAGCTCCATTTTTGGTCTCTACCAACTCCTGAGAGAAATATCTGTCTCTTTAGCTGCTAAGTGCTCCACTATGTGCATCTGCTTGTTTCTAACTGTGTGTGTCTGCCGTTTGGTGCTGAGCAAATTGTTTACAGTGGGTTTGTAGAACAAAACAGTAAAGTTGTGTAACGGACAGCTAAACAATGAGCTGAAACTCTAAATCTCTGTAGAGCCGAGGGGAGCTGCAGATTCATGTGATCACTGTAGGTGTACACTACTGGCGATGCTTTGTAATAAATTATCATTTGATATACATTGTTTGGAAATGTTAATTATAGACACTTATAGAACAGTTATAGAACAGGTGTGGAAAACCCTAATTTGTATACACTGCAGTATTTAAAAATGAAGCTCATCCGTCTCACCTTGACCCCAGTGAGCATGCCTGTAGTGGACACACTGAAGTCCAGATAAGCAATCATCTCTGCTGTGGGCGGCTTATAGATCTGGGGAGGCCGGCGGCGAGGAAGGTCATCTGCAAAAAATGACAGTGCATGTTTGACAGGTAACAAAATAAACAGTAAATATATTGAGCAATAATGACACAACAAAAATCTTATACTCTCAATTATTGCTCTCAGATAATAATACTAGAATAAAATATCAACTCATTCCAATTCCAATGTTGTTAGGGAAAGTTTAACAGAAGATAACACACACACACTTGTTTACAAGGAAAACAAAGTAGACGTATAGTATGCATCAAGCACTGATTTACCCACAAGTTTGTCTAACCACAAATCTTGTAATAACTGGAGAAAGCACTGCAGAGAAATGCCCCACTTCCTGTTTGTCTTAATGCTGCAAACGGTCCACAATAACTGACACCAGCACTTCTGACAGCACTTTATACACGACTCACTTTACATTCACTATGACAACTACTACAAGCAACGGATACGCTTCTTTCACTTTAACTTGACCAGTAAGAAAGTCAACTGCCGTAAACATGTATTCTTAATTCAGGAGTACAGTCATGTCTTATTACAAATACATGAGGGTTCACGAAACATCTGTTATGACACAGCTAATGTGGATTCAGGGTCAAAATATGTGTTAATGTTGAACTATGGACTGATGGTGGCGTCAAAGGAAGTGTTTTTTTTTCTTTATCAAATCAATTTGCAACACTTTGCAGTATTACAAAGTCCTGTTGATTAATGACCTCATGGTATTCACACATGGTAAAGTTTTGCCTGAGCATGAGAATTTTCACAGAAGACATTTTGACGTGTCACAGTAGAAAAATCACAGGTGTAAATAATAAAGTTAATGATAACTTTCATATAGCTGCTTCAGTCATGATGCTTCACACCGCCATGGCTTACTGGGACAATTATAGAACAGAGCCATAGTTAATGTTACTAGTAACACCTGAGCTTTTCCTGCTATGACGAGAAGAAATGTCGGCTGGAAAAAAAAGTCTTATCTTTTTGTTTTCTTACCTGTGTCAATGATTGTTGGCCACGTTTTAATGTTAACAGAAGCAGCAGCCTCTTTGGAGCGCAAAGTCCTCATGAGACTTTGAGTGGTGAGGATACATGCAGCTTTACTGACCTGGTAACAAAACAAAAGCATGTTTTATTTGAATTGGAGAAGCTGCTACAAATTGCCAGTAATCTAAATAAAACATCCATAAGCACACATACACCAATGCACATAACATGATCTACCTTTCTATAGCCGACTGATTTTTAAGGCGGATACAATATTGATTTTTTTAAGAATAAACACAAACATTAGACAAAACAAACATTTCTGATAGGGATCCCTTAATTTGTACCTTTTTAAGACTTTAAGTGGGACATTTCACAGTTACAAAATATAAAAATCCAACTTATAAAAGGGACACAAGTCTATGCAATTTTCAGGTGAGGGCCTTAGTCCGATTTTTTTGTTTGTTGGGATTTAGGTCTAACCTTGCTGAAACAATGTTACTCAAATACATAATGGATCATAACGGACATGTTCTTTTAGGTAGCAGGGTCAGCACAGGTGGCTCGATGTCCAATGTCTCCAAGTTATTTCTTATAATATCTACACATAAGCCACAACTGAAAAGACCCCTAATACTAGGATTAAATGAATGCACACACACACATGTAAGTACACACAAACCCACAAGCATGTAATAAGACATGTGCATGAGCAAAAGAGCACACACTCACATCAATAATCATGCGGACAGTAGGCAGCGTGGCTGCCAGGTTCTGAGGGTGAGGTGGTCTGACATTTACGGGAACACATCCAGCGTAAAGACAGCCGTAGAAGGCAGCTATCAAATCAATTCCTGAGAGAAAGATAGAGGACAAATGGTGGAGTGAAAAAAAGAAGAGAAAACTCACTATAATTAATCACAAGGGGATTAATAGCTAGACACAGACAGGAAGTAAGAGGCAGAACCCACCAGGAGGATAAAGCAGAACTACGTTCTCTCCGGTGTTGATGCTGCCTTTCTCAGTGAGCGCTGCAGCTATCTTCTCCGCTCGCTTGTGAAGCTGGACGCAGGTCGCTGTGCTCACTGCGACACCCTGAAAGACAGGAGTAACACACAGAGACAGGGATACAACGTCACCAACAACACAAGTAGTAATTCATGCAGCAGCATCATCAATCTTGTGCATCGCAGTCCAAGTCTACATTATGTGTTTCTCAGCATATAAACAGATCAGTTTGATACCTTGGCATTAAGAAGAACAAAGAGGACGTGGTCTGCGTCTGTCTGTGCCCTCCACTGTAGAGCCTCTGTCAAATACTGATGCTGAAATAAAAGGAAATAATAATTAGATATGTACGTATGTACTGTATATCTGAGGTTGTGCTTTATAAACTATTACAAACACGATCATGGAGAGCTTATACAGGGAGGAGTTTAGTGCTGATGGAACAATTTAACACACCTGAATAAAACAAAATGAGGTGGGGCTCAGAGACTGCATACCTCAGTACACAGTTGTCTGGCATAAATGATCTCTTGCCAACGTGCAAATAATTTACACCACATACTGTGAGCCAACACAGCTCTTAAAATAATGAACAATAACTTAGGACGTGAAAGGAACCTTTGCAGTAAAACAAGGGAAAGCTACAGAAGGTGCATATCTTGTAACACAGATAATAAACAATAAACATGCAAAGCTTTGCTTGTGTCACACTTTAACACAAGCACACAAAATAAAACCACAATACAAGAATGTGACAAGAATAAACAAAGGCGTGGGGGAAGATGCCAGAAGGGGGCCTTCATTCTTACCATCACAGTGGGCCACATACAGAGCTACATCCAGAGAGTGATGAGAGCAGAAAGAGAGAAGAGTCCAGGTTTTTTCTTACATCTATAAAACTGAGCTTTGTTTGAGCCTGAACCATTGTTACACTGGCAGTGGAAAGTCTTCAAACTTAGCTATCCACCATTATAACACAGTATGAGCATCGGTACTGATCCTGTGTTTCCTGCTGATGCGAAAGGACATGCATGCGTCTCTTTAGAAAGTGGGAATGTGTTTGAAGTAATCAGATAAAGAGTTAGTGGGTGGTTGAAAGTGAGAGTATTTATGGTCACGCTACCTTCCGCACAAGATCCTGGTCTTCGATCATGCCGAGGTCCCTGCCTGTAGCCTGGGCAATCCTCTTCCCTGCTACCAGGTTGCCCACCATCACGGACGCGGGACCAACACCAACTACAAGGGAAACAGTGTAAAGTGTGAAATGGAGCAAAAATATTTCGTGTGAGAGAGAGAGATATGAAAGATAAAAGGAAATTGTCATCACATTGTATTCATGATATATTCTTCCTTTTCATTGTATTTTTTTCATGTATTTTTTATTTTTAATGGACTGCTGTCTATTGATTGCTTAGTTTTTCTGCTCATTTTGTGTTATTGTTTGTTTTTCTCAAAAGGTTAAGGGGCGGTCCGTTGTATAAACCTGAGGCTTCTTGACCTCTGCTAAGACATTTCTAATTTAAAAAAAAATGAAAATAATATAAACAGGATTGGAAAATAGAAATGATCGTAACAAGGCACCCCAATAAAGCACCCAAGAAAACCTCAACTGTAATCCTGTCAGAATGTTACACACAGATGTTTAATGGTGGCTGTGCTCAAGTACGCCGATTGCGTGACATTCTTTGAACTTTGCCACAGCCAGAGGCCAGCGTGGCAGAAACATTGCTTTCCCAAATTCAGAAACTGTTATGTGCGCGTTATGTAACACTACTGACCACGCTCTAATTTCACAAAACACTTCATAACCCTGACTGACTCTCACAGGCGGAACATCAGCAATGTCTCTGAGCTTTGGGGTTTCTGTCTGCAGACAAGCGTTGCCTACCGGGCTGCTTCTGGCGGGGCTTGGGCAGGTTGGTGACACACGTATGAGGACACAGTAGGATGTTGCAGGGGTGCAGGTTGCCATCTAAGAAGAACTGCTTGGTGTCAGAGATGTGGATGCCACCCAGGGGTGTTTTAGGTAAGGTGTTGGCCGGAACCAGAGCCAGACAGTAGAGGCCAACCTGGTGGATGCTGTCGATAGCCTGCAGAGGACAGTTGCTTACAAAATAACTAATAACACAAAATTATTTTTTTAAAGACTGAAGGTGACTAAAGAGCTTGACAGAATGGTGCTTTTGTCTCAATATTACAGATGCACTGGATGATAGTGTTATTACCCATCAATAATAACTAGTGATTTACTGTGCTTTAAAGTTTGGCTGGTCTTCATATTTAAATAGAAAAGAAGATGTGTATATTGTTTCCTGTTACTTGCATAAATGCTGCTTCACAATAAAAGCGTGTGAAAGAAGATGATGAGCTGATTTACCTGAAGCACTCGGCTCATCCACTGGAAGCTGTCCTCTTCGCTGGCGTCTGGCCTCTGCTCCGCCACAATCACTACCCTCTCATCATAAAACACTGTGACTGAAAACACAGCGATCCTGAAACACAGAAAAACACACACAAAAATGTTGAAGACTATTCAGAGGGTGTGGAAGTCAGACATCTATAGATAGCGCCACCATTACATCCAGTGTTGCCCTGTTTTGGTCAGCTGTGCTTCTCCTGTACCACCAGGTGTCAGTAGTGATGACTTAGAAGCCACACTTTACCAACAGAGCACCATCTTTCCACTCACACTTTGTATAAAGAGGAATTTAGTGGTCTCCTCACCTCCCACGGTACACGGTCTTGACTGGCTCCACGGCGAGAGCGGTGGCCACCAGGTCATCAGCATTGTGTCTCCGCCCGCTCACCATCAGCAGACCCTCGATCTTCCCCACCACAAAGATCAGACTGCCCTGCACGGAGCGGGAGGATACACAGCGGGGTCATTATACCGTAAGTATACAGACCCATTCAAAGACAGAGAGAGAAGCATGGTTTCCAGGACGGCTCAAGTGACCACAGATGTTGTACTGTAATGAAACGGTCCTACTTACTGGGCCAACGAACCCCAGGAGTCCTGACCGCACAAATGGTATCTCTCCAATGGGAACTCCATTAGCGTTAACCGGTATCACCTGAACACAACCGCACAGAAATGATGGAAATACACCACAGAAAGAAACAAATTAATTGTTTGATTGTATCAGCACAGGCGAGATGTAAATGTAATTTTACTTTCATACCTCAAAGGTGTTTTTGGTGACCCCAGGCAGGCCGTAGTACATGTTGCCTCCAGCACGGGAGTTGATTATTATCTCACCTATCTCATCTGTTTTACACAGCTGAGGAGGCCCGTCTGGCTTAACAGTGCACATCAGAGCTGGAGACACACAAAGGCTGCATTCAGACAACTAATAGACTTCATAAATTTACATTGCACATTTCAGCCCAGTTTTTTGGACTACATGACCTTTTCCTTCTGGACAATACAGTTTAATCTTGCTGATCTAGAAGCCAAAGATCTTTAATTGCACATTTAAAAACTGGTATTCTTCCTCTTGCTATTGAGGTTTCAGGAGGAGCATATACATTGTCTGAGCTGTGTAACTTTGGAGAGGTGGAAAGTGAGTCCCATTTTCTTCTGTATTGTAAATATGTGTCACGAATATTTTAAAGTGTCAGTATTTCATTAAATGGTTTGCATGTGTAGCAGGTGTGCCTGGCCTGCTGCAGTCTTGTATCTGGTCCTACATCTTATATTGATGCACATCCGTTAACTTCTGGCTGAACTGATTGGAGGAAGGATTGCTTATTGAGGCTTAAATTTCTGACATACTGTAGCTCAAGAATGCTTTTTTGGCAGCTCTTTACACGAGCACTCATCTTTCATTTGTTTTTGATGGTTTCCCTTTGACTCATTTATCTTTCCTTCTACCCTCACCTCCAGGCATGACATGCCCCACGTCTTGTACAGTCAGGGCGGAGTTCTTGTCCTCTGTGTTGACCCTGATGACACCGTGGCTCAGGCCGCCCAGGGAAAGAATGGCCCGGGCTGGGAGGGGTGTGCCTGGTACTCCCGGTCTACACAGGGGAGAGTTCGATTAATCTTGAGCATTTCCATCCATCCCATCTGTTCTTACAGTTAGCCATCTGCCCACCCACCCATGTACAACAGTCTTCATCTCCATCCAATCTGTTACACCAGTAAACATGTTAATCAACCTTGAGTGAAGCAGTGTGTCATGCTTTTCCTTTGTCTTTCATTAATCGTAAAGTCCTTTCATGGGCCTTGAATTGAAATGGAGGGCGGGAAGAAGGAAGAAATGGGAGGTAGGTGGGACTAGGGACTTAGAAGAAGGAAGGGGTTTCTATATTATTTTGTTTGTCTTTTTCCTCTCATAAAATGTTACACAAAAAGAAAATATGGGTCAGCCACATACCTGCGTATAGCTACTGTCATAGCCTCAGGGGAGGTGGCACAGGGACAGATGACCTCAGGTTTCAGCCCGTGGGACTGAAACACGTTCAGGAAGGCGTCACAAGAAGACACCGACCCTTGACAGCAAAAGATAGGGAATTCAACACATTATATCTAATTTGTGTCGTTTGAAAATACCGAGTTTTACAAAGCTGGAGCGTCACAAAGTACTCACAGGGGTTAGCACCATCAGCAACAATCAGCATACGTAATGACGCCAGACTGGTGTCTCTCTGTTCCCGATGAGCCATCATGGCCCAGTGTAGATCACGGCACTTCACCAAAGCTATACGAGCTGCACAAGAATAGTGGCATGTCATGTTATGTTAAACATTTATCATGTTATACTTTTATATGGCTATACTCATGCTGACATCAGTGTTACCTTTGAGGATGTGGACCCTCTGTACCCAGGAGAGAGGACAAGCCTTCATTACTGCGTAGGGAACACTGATGGTGTGTATCCTGTTCATCACAGCCTGGAAACAAACAAAACCCGATTAAACAGCTAATACACTATAATACTTATTATTTTTCTCATCATAACAAAGCCCCACATTGGTTCATTCTACTAAAATTAGTTCTAAAATTACAGAAAAAGTAAAAAGCATCCCTACAACCTTACCGTGAGAACTCCATGCCACAGGCCTATATCCTTTTTAAAGTCCAGGACATTCACCAAAGTTTCCCCTTAAAGTGAAGAAAGACACAAGCGACTTCAGACTCATAACAAGTATGTTGATGAGCCAAGCTTCAGGTAATGGACGATGACAACTCTTCACTCACCCTCGCAGTAGTTGCAGGCCTGGGTCAGCGCTTGGCAGTGGGTCAACATGGCTACTTTAGACACAGCCACACCCACCACTGTGCCATCTTTACTCGCCTTGTACTAAACAGAGAGGAAACACGGGAGTACATGTGAATACTTGTGCAAACCCGCAACACGCTTTACCTTTATCAACATTCAGGTCGGCCAGTTATACAATATCGTCTCCCTAAAAGCAGTAACTGGTTAATGCAATCAGCTGACCCACCAGTAAGCCGCTCTGTTACCTCTATATATGCAGGGTCAGTGTTGGCAGTGGGGATGTGCGGCTGCCAGTCTTTGGAAGGCTTGGTCAGGTATTTTGAGTCTGTCACCACCCACTTTAGTCGAGGCCAGCCTATCAGAGAAAGGCGTCAGTGCAGTAAAATCAAGGGGACTTTGGGGAGATTATACTTCAGAATATAAAAAAGGTATTCATTTAGCCATGGCATTTTTTTACATCAACATTTAATAAAAGAGTATGGTATTTTTTATCAAGATAAATGAAAGAGCTGACCTTTAAACTGCAATATTTCCCCGGTGGGTGTTTTGGGTAAACCCTTCAGACAGATCTCACTGGTCAGAGCCAGACCAACACCACAGCTACCGAGCAGAAACCCCACCTGGCAAATACCTGCATCCTAAAAACACCACACACACACAAAAATAAATTCATAGTTAAACAGAAAAAAATAGGTCTGTACTCTCACAAAATGAACATGTTCGATGGACTTCTTACTTTGCGAGACAGTGGTACTTCAATAGGTACAGGTATAACTTCAGCTAGGAGGCAGCCGTAGAAGGCCACCCAGAACATACCAGGGTCACTGTTGGGGAACACCAGCGCCACCTACCAAGACATTAAACTTTACATTCAGCGCCTTGTGCTGCAAAACGTTGTATACCTTTGTGCTTCATTTGTTTGTTGCGTGCATTGTGTGTCAGCTCGATCACCTTGTCTCCAGGTTTGAGGATTTGCTCGTTCTTGGTGCCCAGCTTGTTCAGGAGGGTGTACGCCAGCTTCACGCTGCGACTCCACAGCTTCCCTAACAGACAGAAGGTGGAGCGGGGAGGAGGTTAGTTAGGAGGGGAGGTTATATGTCTTACCACTGCCAAAAGAAATATCATGTCACAGAGTACACACATCTCTCTATGGTCAGAATTAGCTCTTAACAGGAACTCATTAGAAATAGCTCTCAACAAAGCATAAGCAGATCAAGAGTCTTGTTTCTCACCATATGTCAGTGTATAGAGCGGTTTGCCCGTGATGTCGAGCGCGGTGAGGGCGGGGCTCTTCCCCTGAGTGGCCCCCCAACGAGCCAACGCTGCCTGCAGGGCTGGGGGCCAATTACTGACCACTCCCAAAGGCTCCCCTTTCACCGGGATGATCTGACGGCCCTCCGGCTTGGGTGTGTTGGGGTCTGGCTGGGGCACTGTGAGAGAGACAACAGAACATGTATGAGACAGATTAATGAGGTTGATCAAGGATGCCAGCAGGATAAAATGCAGTCCATGCATCATTGCTGGCCTGTACTCTAAGTCGGTTTCAATGATTCAGCCTATTGATTGGCTTTCTCTTTCCTCTGTCTTTCCTAATCTGTGTTCTTCTCTGTGGTTTCAATCGTCTACAAATTAAAAAGAAAATGGTTGAAACAATTTAATCCCCAAGTCTTCAGATCACAACAAACTGTACTGATAATTTGTGGTAACTTTGGTAAGACTCTATGACGCCGTGTCTGTAATGCATTACAAATATTACACTTATAATGTGTTATAATGTGCTTATAGCACAGAAAAATAGTTATAATCACTCGTAAATATTTATAATGCTTTAAACAATAATCATAACACATTATAAAGCATTTTATAATTACTTATACAGTCAAGTTTCATAGTACTTGTACTTAGTGCTTCATTTGTACTTCAACCCAAAAGTTTAACATATCAATGGGTTATAATTGATCTATAAAGCATTAGTGAACAATTTATTAACCATTATTAATATAGCAATATGTTAGAATTTATAAACACTTAATACAATGTCAGTTGTACCCAAAATGTATTTTTTAAATAGGATGTGATGTAGTACAGTTTTTGAAATATATAAACAATGTTCAAAGTCACTTGAGTAGAAATTTAAGGGGCCACTTGTGAACACTGTCGTCGAAATGTTCCCTGAAGATGCGTACCTTCAACGATCTCCTCAGCGTCGTCGGTGAAGAACTCGCTGAGTGGGGGCCTCTTGGGCCTCTTCAGGGTGTTGAGCAGCTGCTGGATCTTAGTGGACACTCTGCTGTTCACAGGAACTCCTACAAGGTGGATGAAGGCGGAGAGGGACAGTGGTGAGACAAACACACAGTCACACACCCAATGGCTTGAACATCAAGTGACACAACACTACATGTCTAAACATTTTACCATCTCATTGTCTGCTGCTCTTCATCCCATTACACAATAGACTGTATTTTTTAGTGAAGACTGAATTGACAACAACATCTTTTCATATCTTGTGGGAATGAAAAGCAGCTTACGTAGGTGGCAACAACACGAGGAAAACAGTGAGAGCTGGGGTAAAGGTTGTTTTTTTGGTTTGGGATCACACGTGAGGAGTCATTCTGTGTGTGGATGTTGATTCTGTGGCATTCATTTTGATAATCATTCATTAATAACAAGGGTGGAGAGTAAGGGTAAAACCGTAGAGACGGGAGGCTACAGACATTATACATTAAGGTGTTTCCTTACTCTGGGTATTACCTCTTCCTATCAGGCAGTCAAATAAACGTGACAGGGTAGAGAAAGATCAAGAAGAAAGAAAGCAGTAAAGTCTGATTAATGATTGCCATGGTTGGAGGTCAACACTTATTTCGAAGAGAGATTTGGGAGTGGAGTCAGACACAAACTCCCACAAAGACACACAAACAAATACAAAATGATATGCGGTGTAGTCGTTACCGTCCGCAGTCTCCATCATGCTTGAGCGGCTCTGTACACGGCTCATCCCTCGGACCGCAGCGTTGGAGGTTAGGTCGACCCGTGGGCCTCTGTATGGGGGGGCCACAGCTGTAACATCTGGAGGGGGGCCGCTGTTTTCTGAGGGGGCTGCAGGTGAAGCGAGGGAGGACAGTCTGAATGATGCCATCCTAAAGTTTCAGCTTGCTTTATAATTACAATACCAGGCACTGGATATTAACAAGTACAGGTATAATACTAAGCAAAACCTAATTTCAGTCAACATTTTAAGATGTGTTATTAACAACTATACTAATAACAGAAATGGTGTCCACGAACATCTTAGTCATAAATGAGTGTCTCACCAATGCGACTGAGAGCCAGCATGTCCATCACGGCTGAGGGGTGAGGCTGGTGCTGCGGCTGGTGCTGCGGCTGGTGCTGCGGCTGGTGCTGCGGCTGGTGCTGCGGTTGGTGCTGCGGTTGGTGCTGCGGCTGGTGCTGCGGCTGGTGCTGCGGCTGGTGCTGCGGCTGGTAGTGAGGTTGATACAGTGGTTGGTACTGCGGCTTGTACTGAGGCTGAGGCTGAGACTTAGGCTGGCTCTGAGGCTGCGGCTTGGCCTCTCCATGGGACAAGGTGGAGGAGGCCGAGGAGGAGGTGGAGGAGCCCTGGACGGTGCGGTTGATCCAAGAGTCCGGGCTTTGCAGGTTGGGATTGACCACAGGCAGAGGAGGGACCACTGATGACTGCCTGCGCGCAGACGTTTCATCTTCAGATCCTGATGAGGAGTCTGAGAGCGAAAAAGAGAGAGAGCCCAAAGTAGGAATATTCAGCACTGTATCTTCCTAGCTAAATCTCAAAAATTGTTACGGCAGAGCAGGAGGACTCTCCTTCCTGTCCTACCTGGTGGTGTGCGGGTTGCGATGGGAGACTGGACATAAGTGGAGCGTCGTTTGGTAGGCATGGGCAGTGCCATCTTCTCTTCCTTATGCTTAGCCAGGGCAGCTTGTACTGCCTCAGTATGGATATCTGCACAGACAGAAAACAAAACACACTTTGAGTTTGGAATGGCAGCTTTGGATCTGATTCAAAGCAAAGAAACAATGAAGAAAACAATGAAAACAGCTCATGAGCTCAATCATCAAGAGCCAGTTTGCAAAGAAAGACTAAAAGGTGCTAAGCATAGCTGGAGCAATTGTAAATGCAGTAATGTGAACTATTTGTAAAAGTATTTTAGACAGTAGAAAATCAGGTTGTGATAAGAAGAAAAAGTAATATTATTGTTGGTAAAAAAAATCGAATTGAACAATCCGAGAAGGAAAAATCAGTGATTACTCTTCTCTCAGCTCATAGACACATTCAACCTACGACGACTTGAGGTGAAACATCACAAGATAAGTGAGTTTGGTCACCTCTAGCTCATTCTTTTCCAGACATTTTTGTCAGCAACATTTAAGGTTTGTTTCAGTGAGATATTGTTGATGAAGAAACAGTTCATTAGAATATCAGGAGACAATCCTAAGAGGATGACTGTGTTTTTCCACTGACAGAGGAAACCACGAGAGAGAGACAAGCTGTGTTTTAACCCACACACTTGCCTACACACTGTAATAAGTGCAGAGATACTCTCACTTGATGACACCCACAGGCACATTAAAAAGAACCATGTGAACACATTCAGACTACGTAACAAAACGTGTGCAACAAAAGCCCACTCACTGACAAATCACACATGTATTTACTCGGGGGACACAGTTTCCATTCAACACTTTTAAATAAACCATCAAGCGCAGCTCATCACACAGCAACAGAGGGGGCATAATTACGTAACTCGTTCTGTTGAACAGATTGCTCGGGACTAAATCATCTTCATAATGTGCCATCGTCCACCCTCACACAGGGCCGACTCCTTACACATGTCTGTGAGGATGGGGGCTGTCTCTGGGGCGATAGGTACGGTGGGGTGTGTGGAGGCTCCTGATGTATGGGGCGGCTGAAGTCCTTAACCTGGTATTATCTTTCATACGTACCTCTTTGGTTTACTATTACACATATGAAACATGAATGTGTAACTGTAGAGGCAGCAGCCTCAAACCAGTCATATTGTATTTTGGTGAACGCAGTGCTGACACTGTTGTTTAAGAGAAGTAATAACTGGAGGAGGCTATGAGAGGCAATTAAAGTAAGGGTGTTATAATTTCTCTGCAGGCCATAAAATGATGAGTGCTTTAATATTTTAGTATTCCAGTTTCTCGTTGTTGCAGTGCTTTGTTATTTGTTCACTATTGTGTGTTTGTGCTGGGTCTCTTTTAAAACTCTCCATTTTTTAGCCATGCTAGCAGTGTAGCTCTGGGGATGGCATTGGTTGGCTGTCTGACTGTATTATCTCATCAACTTTGCCATGTACACACATTTATAGTTCCCAGAGGATGAATCTTAGACTTTGGTGATCCCCTGACCTTTCCTCGAGCGCCACCAACAGTTCCAATTTTGTATTTGTTAGATTTCTCCGTTTATAGCCGAAAACCTGCTACACTAATGCTGTAGTGTGTGTTGAGTGCTAATTAGCATATGTTAGCATGCCAAATTGCTTGAGCATAAATACAGCTCAGATTGAAAACATGATAATCATTACACCTGCTTAACATCAGTATGCTAGCATTGTCATTGTAAGCATGTTAGCATGCTGAGGTTAGCATTTAGCTCCAGTACAGCGCACAGAGCTGCAGGGTCTTTGTGTTGTAGCCTGCTGGTTTAAACTAGCTCGGCACAGTTGGTGGTTTCAACTGCCAGCTGACTGTGGCTGTGTCCCAAATCATTCCCTATTGGCAAGCTACTGCACAACTTTCTGTCATTTAATTTTGGTGTCTGAAATACAAATTGCTAGTTTATAAAAGGTACACCAAGCTAAAACGAACAGACCTGCAATAAAAACCTGAAGGTTATGACGTTCAGTTTTGTCAAAACGGTTTTAGAGAGGTGTTTATTCAACTTAATGATCATTTTGGGGAATGTAGTTCGTGGTGCTGTATTGCTGAAATGCTGACCGGTGTTTCTATTATTTTGTCCACCCCATTTACATCAATTAGGGTAAGCTAAATAATAGAAATATCACAATGAAATTCATCCCCTTTGATAGAAGAAAAACACAGGTATGCAACTCTACACAGCAGGCAGCTGTGGTTCAGGAGGTAGAGCTGCATTAATTAAGTGTATTTATCATTTAATAAACTTGTGAGTGATGCAGCAAAATGATGATTATTCATGTGGCTGAAATCTCAATTTACTGCTTACCATAGAGCAAACCATTGATTGTATTAGGAGTAGTGAATGAATGAGTGAGGGAAAGATTTTAGACACTTCGCTGGTGATTACAGGCCTTCCTGCTTCCTTTGAAGGCAGCCTAGTGCTTTATCAGAGCACTTTTACTGCACTTGAAACTGTACTAAACAACATAGTACAATGGACAGCCTAAGACAATGCTCTACTCTACTGCTCTGTTTTCCTTTATCCCTGTCAGCAACGTTTTCCCCTCCAGATCAGCATCCCCCCTGTTCTCCTCTCACATAGCCAGGCAGTGACATCACAGACTGGGGGTCCTCACTGAGGGGCTTCCCAGCTGCAGGGCTGAACTGCCATATGTCTCTCTCTCTCTCTCTCTCGCTCTCTCTCCCACACACACACACACACACAGTTCTTTAATTGGTCCCTTTGAAACAGCCCAGTGTCAGCTCAACTAGTGAAGCTGATGTGGGCTAATGCGAATGCTGCAAAGTTATAAGAGGAAACTTCCGTGTATGTCCATCACAGGTGTTTTACATTTGGGGAAAAAGTGAAGCTGAACGTAGTTTCTCGATGCTGGAGTTCTGACCTGATCTGTAGCGGTCGTCCCTGGTTCCTCCACTGCGATGTGTCTTGCGGGAGCGACGCTCTCTGTGACGGGACGAGCTGGAGGGAGGAGGGCCGTGGTTGGAGGAGGAGCTGGGAGCGGGAGGCTGCCTGTCATTCTGACGGGGCGGCTCAACTGTCAAATAAACACAATAAACATGCATTAATTAATTGTATTATTAACACATGAGGATCTTGCTTAGTGTCTTGTTTCTGCTAGTGTTAACTCAGGCACTGCCTTAATGGGATAAATCGCCATTTTGATCAACTGTACTTAACTTTAGCCTCTTAGAAGCAAATCTATGGATAGTTTTCTCACAGAAAAATTAAGAAGAAAGCTGTGGAATTCCCCAGTCGCTAAAATAAATGGAATTTTGAGAAATTTGGCACACTTTCTGCAATTTTCTAAAGAACAATACTGTACTTTTACAGGATGTCTGATATGGTGTATGGGAATAGATAAGGCTTTGATTTTAATTATTGTGGAATTTAAGTTGTGCTGTGCTGCACATTTTGTTCTTATGTTAATCTTATTTTTATCATACCTGGTTAACCAACCATTTGACTCTTCAAATAGAGACAGAGCCTCCAGCAGAGGCAGAGGCAACACATTCTGCATACAGCTAACAATTTATTATCATTTGTGCTGCACGTCAGTGGGATGAGGGGAGATTAGCACAGAGATGGCACCACTAGGAGGCAGCAGTGAGCATTATCAGGTCTGAACGTACAGCACCATTAATAGTAGAGAAACAGCCATTTACATAACATCTACTGCAATCTACATCTAAATTACATTTCCCTCAATTATTCTGCAATGCAATATTTTATATGGTTATGCTAACCCAGGAATAAAAGAAGAGTTGATGGGTTTTTACCTGGAGTATGGATGAAGTAGGGAGCCAGGAGTTTGATCTTTTTCTTCTCATATCCCTTCTGTGTAATATCACCTGTAAAAGATCACAGAGAAGACGAGTGACTTCTAGATGGTCATGATGAGGCAAAGGCAAACTTTTATTTGATAGGATTAGAATGAACATGAGTTCACTTGTATTGTCAGTAGCACTAACATTCAGTTGCAGTCTATTTCCATTCTGCATTACATAACAGTATATAGTAACATGCTTGATAAAATGCATATTTTTAAGAATAAAAAGATCTATCTAAAAAATAACGAATCCTTTGGTTAGGGCAATAGTTTATTGATAACTCTCCCGGACTGAGCTATGTTCTCTGATGTGTTTGAATGCGGTCTATCACCACATCTCCAAACAACAATACTGATAGAGCAACAGGGAGGAGAGAAACAGGTCAAATAAAAACACAACATTGTAAAGGAGAAGATGGAAACACAGATGGATGCACACAGTTGTTGCAGTAATCTCCAGAGATGGCTGAGGGCGTCAAAGCTGTGGCTCTCTTCCAGCCTCAAGTATGACACGAAGAGAAAAGCAAAACAGGGCTAAATTTGGAAACGTACAGAAGCGTGGGTGGGCAAGAGATGGGATGATTCAGAGATGCAGAGAGAAGACAGAAAGGCTTGAAATCTGAGGGCATGAAATGTGGGAGACACACAGAGATAAAACGATGAGAGCACAGAGGAGGAAGTGACAGAGGGGAGTCATGGTGCATTCGAAGGACAGACGAGGAGGGGTCAAAAGAGCCAAACGCCCCTCCTGTCCCACCTGCAGACATCCCATCTGCATCTTCCTCCACCCCACCAGACACAACACAGGCCGACTGAGCTTCTCCGCGGGCCCTGAAGCGATGCACTGAGCCACTCTGTGGGCAAGGCATCAGATATTCAGACACAAACTAAAAATCCATCTGAAGAGCCTGCACTCACTTCTCTAATAGCCGTGTTGAGCAGCAATGATTCATTCAGTATGTCCGCACCGGCCGCTCTCATACCTCGTCATCATGAAGACACATAGCAGTGACTTACAGAATGAATAACAAAAACTAAATAAGCCTGCCACTGTCTGTGTAAAAACCCTGGGTTGCTTTCACTCTCTGTTGTATTGTACTCAGTTGATCCCATTCTGTGACCAGCAGTGACTCTTCTGTAGTTGTATCATCTCCTGGAGATCTGAGAGGTAATCCCCGATTAGAAAATGAGGCTGCTGAGACGCACAGTGACGAAAGGTTGAATGCCGCTGATGTCGACTCTTTGGACAGTAGAAATTAGATGAGGATGTCTTGGCCCACTGACACAGGTGAACAACTGCCAAGCACACAACTACATACAGGACAGACATGGAGCTGGGAGTTATAGTTGAATCCCGTCGTGATATTAATAAGAATATATCACAATATAAAGGACAATTCTGCGTTCAACAACTTGGGTTTTATTTTTGTAGTTTTGGCCAGAAAACTCGAGCCGTCACACAATCAGACAATTTAACAGTTTAGACACGAATGAACTCTCAATTTCAATGTTTAAACCAATATTGATGAGAACTCCTTAAAGTGCTACAATTCCACAACAACTGGACAAAATCCAGTTGAAAGCTACTGAGCAGCTACTATATGGACCTTGTGATGAGATTGTTGCGTTGCCTGCTGTTTCCAAGGTCAAGAATGGACTTCCATTCTCAACAGTTTAGCCAGATTATATAAATTTGGAGAGAAAAGCAAATCTGAACATGCACACTATGGCTGCAAAAGTGCATATCTCACTGTACAATAGAAGGCAACTTTGAAGCTGCAATGCTGTGTTCCCGGATCACAGCAATTAAGTTGATGATGAGTTCAATTTTATGTTGCGAATAGAACCAAATTGCAATAAACCAGATCGATCCTGTATTATGAGCATGTATATTCAGTTCATCATAAGAAGGTGGACATACATCATCAAATAATATAAACAAATAAAATCATAAATAAAATCAGATATTCATCAAACAAAAAACACATTTTTTTTGGAATCTTCACTTTTGGAAAACACCTGTTGGAAAAGAACATATGATTGTATAATCTTGATGAATCTCCAGACAAAATCCAGATCCAACATTTAAACACCAACCATAACACATTTACATCTGTCGTAGTTCTTCAGCACAGTCGACAGCCCAGCAATATTTCAGCAAACTGCACTGAAACATCTACTCAGTTAAACCAACTCACTGCTGACAGACTGCAGACAAGCTGACACAAAATGAGAGTGCTCATGTTTGGGGGATATCGCCTGAGAGTCCACTCCAACTAAAAGATCTACTCTGGGACTTTTTTTTCACAAAAAAAGGACGTAAAGCAAACACTTTCATAAGTAATGCATGAACGGTACAGTTGGCCTCTCTCAGTCACGTGATGTATTTTTAGCTCATGTGAACAGGCAGTTTCTCTGCAGTGAGATGCACACAGAGAGAAGGGGGGTGGGGGGGGGGTTGGGGGAGGGGCTGTCGTGGCATTAAATGAATCTCGAAGTAATCACTCTTCCATCTGGATGATTTTAAATTCATCTGTTGTTTTTATGGTTGCATCATCAGATCCAGGCTCCAGCAGCAGCAGATGACTTTGATTGTAATGCTACACTTTCCGTAACCAGTGTAGCATTACAGCCACAGCACAGCAGAAGTCTTTTTCTGTGTACTAGATATTAAGCCATCAGCACAAAATCTGGTGAATCTGTGCTAATGCTAATGATCCGGCAATAGCAATGTGCTTTCCTAAGCTGTGACATCAGTGTGTGGATGAAGCATTGAGTTGTTTAATTTAGGGGCTGGCTAGCTAGCCAGCTTGCTAATTCAACCATAATTCCATGCTACAGTTGCAAAACATAAAAAGCACCTCATGAACTGCTGCGCTTGGTCTACGTTACTTTGACATGTTATTGTTTTTAACAGGGAATGAAAATGTGGCAAATATGGCAAGTGGAATATCAGAATAATGAGAGAAGCCTTTATGATATCCGTTTTTTAGTACTATATCTTATCCATGAAAAGTGCTTTACATATAAAACATGTCTTTTGCAGTAACTTATTTATATGATGACAAACTGTTCCTCTCTGCTCACAATTGACGCTCAAATAAACGTCAAAGAGATCTGCTTAAAAGGCAAAGCATGGCTCAGCTGAGGTGATGAGGGCCTCACTCGTTAACCCACTTCCTCACAGTGATCCTGTCATGTCTGTCCTGACGGTGGAGGTCACAATCAAAAATCATTTCAGTGACGAATGTGACAGTCAGGCTCTGCCACAGCTCTCCTCTTTCGTCTCAGTTTGACGAAAGCATTGGTGAAGGAGTCTCCCTTCACCTCGGAGCGTATGTTGTATTTCCCTACAATGTGTAGAGAGAAACATCAAAGCTGTGTCTTCTCCCAGTCCTGTACACTCTCACACTCGCGAGCCTCGGATTATTTGAATTGCAGCGAGACTTCTCTCTCCTTCTAACCCACAGGCACTCCGTCTGAATAGTAATTAGCTACCGACCTCTATTCTCTCTCCTGTTTTTTCCTTCTCCCTCATCACATCTCACTCAGTTGCTTTCTCAGGATAACAGTTGAAACACGTGTCGACACCTGCTCGCTGAAAATGATCAGACGCCTTAAAATAGTTCAGGGAAACCAGGGACTTCCAGCTGTCATCTCACAGAAAAAAAACACAATTTCAACAAGGTTCGAAGATAAGACGCCACACAACACGGCTTTAGGCTCCAAATCAGATCTTACAAAAGTAATAAGTTAGTTAAAGAGGTTAAGATCCAGAGCAAATAATGACATAAGGAATGCCTCTGTGTGGTACAGTGACATCTCTGAATTTGTGTATATGAGTTCAAGTGTGTTATTTTCATGCAGCCTTAAGAGCTGGTACATTTTATCTGTCGAACAAACACCCTACTGAGTCCTCCCAGCTGCCCCCTCCTACCAGGAGGCCAAGCATCTCCCTCAGCCAAAGATCACCCGCTCACTGTGTCCACACCACAAACCCTCCTTGGTCACACAGCTACAAGACAACACACACCTGAACATGTTTGACATGGTTTATTGTTGAACTTAGACAAACTAATGCTGTATGAGTAATTATGCATAATATCACTCACACACACACACACACACACACACACACGATCCCTAAGAGGGAGGAAGATGTCATGCTCTCCAGTTTTCCATCTTACGTCCTCTGACAGAGTTTTCCTGCTGAGCCAGCAAAACCAAAATCTAGCTATATATATATTTTTTAGAAACTATAAGAGAGTCGACCACCGTATAACAAACTGTACTCACAATTAAAGTCGTTGTGTAGCATATAGTCAAAGTGAAAGGTGGTTTGACTACTTTGGGATCAGTTCTAATCATTTGCATGTGGGTGTGTATGCATGTGTAAACCTGCTGTCTGTTAACGGGCCAAAGAAATCGGTGGAGGAACCAACGGTTCAAAGTACATGTCGATACGAGAACACGCAGATGAATGTGTCAGTGACTTTTAGGGTGATGGCGTTGACCATATTTATAACTTATGGAATCTTTATTAACCTTAGCATCCATGTTTTAATCTCAACTCTGCTTATGTCACACTTTGGTTCCAGCGCTTCATTCAAGATATAACGTGTGTGGACGAACAGAGAAGTTCCATCCGTCCCCTCCCACCTGCAGTGGCAAAGGTTATTTTTCATATATAGGGGTGGCCAGATAATAATAATAATAATAATAACTTTATTTATATAGCGCAAAGTGCTTTGACAGACAAAGCAGCAAAAGCAAGGCAATAACCAGAACAGAAAGCTCAGTGAGACAGCCGATACGATAAAAATAAACTAATAAAACAGAAATGAGTGATAAAATAAGTGATTTAAAAGAGAAGAGAAGATGGGGCCACTGAAAATCTGGGGAGGCACACCAACACCAAAGCCATAAAGGAATTTCAGGAATATTACGCTATCGTAGTATATTAGTGGAATATGATGTCAATATGAGAGTAAAGGATCCATTATTGGTTTCTTATTTGACAGTTGATATCCCTCCTTATCTAATGTGCATAAACTAATATCAGCACAGTTAACATTTTGAGTTCCACAACAATCATGTTTTAATATGTTATATCTGAATGTGTATGTGTTAGGCCAATCATTGTTCTTCAAATAAGCTAGTTGTCGTTTTCCTTAAAAAGACCAAGCTACAGCTTTAATTTGAAGGAGTACATTGATTGTGAGGAACAAAACATTTACTGGGAACCATTAGTTAGTTACTGTTAATACTGTTTATACTGATGATACTATCCAGCATTCCTATCCACCTCTTATTGTCCATTATATTTATTATGTATATTACCACTCGACATTATGTATAATACTGCTTTTTGCACTTCTGCTTCGGTGCTGGACTGCATTTCTTTGTCCAAGTACCTGCACTCTGTGCAGTGATAATAAAGTTGAATCTCATCTAATGTAATCTAACTATTCTTTCATAACTTCATCAGGAGAAGACATACATATATTTTGACTCACATAATAAAACTGGTATGACAGGAACTGGTGAGTGAAAGAAGTGCTTTAAAAAAAAAAAGCCTAAAGCCCTATTACACACACACACATATGTTTTCTGCTGGTCTCAAGTGATTCTCTTTCTCTGGAGTAGCAGGCAGGGTGCGGCCAACTCAGGTAACAGAGTGATTCATGTTTCTCTAAACACACACACACACACACACACACACACACACACACACACACACACACACACACACACACACACACACACACACACACACACACACACACACACACACACACACACACACACACACACACACACACACACACACACACACACACACACACACACACACACACACACACACACACACACACGTAATAACAGGGGTTAAAAAGCAGCAAAGCAAAGTAGTGCAGTGCGTTCACTGAAAAGAAGGAGTGACTCAGACAGTGCCTCCATTCCACCTACTGCTATCAAATATTTATTCTCTTTTGTTGCACAGCAGACAAAATGAAAGAGGGTGTGGCTGACACACCTGGCACACTTCACACACACTTCAACACTTCGTGGCAAAGCTGTGACAAACGCAACATAACACCTACAACGACATATTCTCCTGTGGGATTTATGCACACTGGTATGAAACACTGTGAGTCGGCCGTGGCAATTATGTAAAGCAAGAGATATGGATGTCTGTGAAGCAGAGGACCATTCCGTGTATTGTTTGTGTTTTTCTATGACCATCAAGACTTTATTGTTTGTGCTGTCACTGGAGGTGATCTGGTGAGCAGATGCTGCAGTCAAGTCAAGTCAAGTCAATTTGTACAGCCCACTTCCACACAATGTCTCAGTGTTACAGACCGACAATAGCACCGGTTCCTGCCCAACCCCTCTATAAAGACAACGCACAAAACAACTTAAAAAAACACCACAGCACATCATTAAAAAATGTTAGAAACATCAGGAGAGGAAATTTAAAAAGGAATCCCTCCTCCTCAAAAAACTGTGGGAATGAACTGCACCAGGATGCAGAATGCAATGTAACACTAGTCAGTTATAATCCAACAAGAGGTTTATAAAACAGTAATTCCAATAAAGTGCAAAAAATAATTCCAGTGTAAGTCAAAATACTTGATTATGATATCAGTTCTTGTTCCAGGTCTGAGGTGTCAGTGGGTCTGTGGTTGGGGCATCGTCAAAACTGAAGTGGTCCACCTCATCAACTCATTAAATCATAGAACATCCAAGTTTATCACCGGGTCGGATTCCATCAGTAGCTTTTATTATGATTAGTTCAATGAATTACCACCTGATCTGAGATATCAAGAAAATACAACATGGTCACATATGTTCTGACTTTATGGGTTGATGAGGATCGCCTGAACGCCTTGACTCGCATGCTTTATGCTTTCTGGGATACCGACAGCTGCAAACGATAAACACGTTGTATTTTCCTCCAGATTCAGGAAAGAAACACATTTCTCCACCACATTTGAAGCAGCCTTAGGAATAGCACATCTTGTCGATGAGTTATGACGGAGTTTCCTCTGCAATGGTTTTAACAACTTAGCAGAGCATTCAATTGTGTTACTGTATGTGCCTCTCCGACATATGGCCGTTGTAATCTGGAAAGGCTTTATGGAGAATTCACAAAGTTAAAGTGTGTGTGTGTGTGTAAGCGGCGTTGGGGGCAGGGCGTGGGGGTCCACGTGGTGCTACATGAGGGCACATGAGAGGCAAGTCCATGGCGACGAAACAGGCCCGCACCATTTAATGAGCGAGGTCACCCAAAATGAATTAGGAAGCAACTAATGAAAGAGATTAAATCCATTTACAGAAGGAAGCTGTTCGTCAGTCAATTTACAGATAATTAATTAACAACAAATTAGGGCTGTGCGATAATTCAATATGATAATTCATCGTCTTTCAATGGAATCATACCACCGTGATAATAAATCAGAAAATACTCACTTTGTATTTGTGTTTTGTATACAAGAGTACACAAAACCATGTGGTTATTTCATATAGAATATTTATTTATTGAATTACTGGAAAACATGCTATGTGGTGATATATAATTATTGCCCAGCCCTACAACAAATCATTGTGGTTTCAGCTTCTCATATGTGAGGATTCAGTCCTTTTCTTATTGTTAGCTAAATATATACAGTATTTGGGTTTTGGACTGTTGGTAAGATAAAACAAGCAATATGCACTGAAAGAGTAATCAAATCAGAAAATAGTGGAAGATGTCCCTCGAACCTTTCCAGAGCAAAACACAACGTCTTCAAAAGTATAGTTTTGTTGATGATTCAATTCACAACTATATAGAAGAAAGCAAACAATTCTAAAGTTCGAGAAGCTGGAACCAGATCATTTTTATTTGATAAAAGGTTTGACGATTGGTGATTTATTTTTGGTCATTCGACTAATTGTTTCAGACAGATTAAATGACTTATACGAAATATAACGCAACGACAACTGAAATATTCATTACTTGCGATCCTTGTTCATTTACACAACTGCATTAAATGGCAGCAGACTCACTGGTGGGCAGAGCCTGAAGCACATGTTTCAGGCAGTTTGACTGCAGCTACTTCCACTTGCCATATTTTAATAATTCAGTGAACAACACAGTGACCTTACCACACTACTCACTCTTCCCCATCCACCACTGTCATTTCTTTGTGTTTCTTTTAGCTAGAAGCTGTAGAAAACAAATAGATCAGAGGACGGTTGATTCAAATTACCAACCTGCAGTTCCCTGTGCATTTGAAAGTGAGGTGGTTCAGCTCCCAAGCTGACAGTGCGTGCCTGTGCGGAGGTGTGCGCTCAAGTCTCATCTAAATTATTCAGTCTTTTTTTGTACACAATACTTCAATGCATCCTCAGTGTTTGTGTGTGTGGGTCTGTGTGCACAGTGAAATTAGACACACGGGGTGTTATATA